>NW_006794304.1:25767-141129 GCF_000442215.2 Lipotes vexillifer | reverse complement strand
GTTTCCACAGAAAAAATTTTTTTTACACTTTTTTTTTTTTTTTTTTTTTTGCGGTATGCGGGCCTCTCACTGCTTTGGCCTCTCCCATTGCAGAGCCCAGGCTCTGGACGCACAGGCTCAGCGGCCATGGATCACGGGCCTAACCGCTCCACGGCATGTGGGATCTTCCCGGACCAGGGCAAGAACCCGTGTCCCCTGCATCGGCAGGCGGACTCTCAACCACTGCGCCACCAGGGAAGCCCTCCAACATCCATCTTAACCACGAGTTATTGTGTCTTTTCTAGATGGCTGCATTACTTAGGCAGACAGTTTTATTGTACTCTTCTGACTTTCTTATCAACTAGAACAATTTGTGCTCTCTCTGACTCATGGGCTCCTTCTTTTACAAACATTAGCTTATGGTTAAGTTCAATTATTAAGTTCAGTCACATATTGGGCAGAGCTAAATAAGAGAGGTTTTAGTCAGGTAACATGGCTTTCAGCATTCTAAATTGAACAGATATTTATTTAAAGCCTACTATGTGCCAACCACAATTGTGAGTCCTAGGGACAAAACAGTGAACAAAATCAAATTCTTCCTCTTGAGAAGCTGGCATTCTAGTGTTAAAAAATAAAATGAATAATATATACAGTATAACATCAGACAGTGATATGCACAACAAGAAGGGATAGGATAGGATAGGATAGGTAGGATAGTCAGAGCAGGTCTCTCAGAGAAGATGATATTTTGAGCAGAAATCTAAAATAAAATGAGGGAATGAGCTCTTTAGATATGTAAAGGAAGAGATTGCCAGAAAGAGAGAGAGAGAACAGCAAATGCAAAAGCTCTGAGATGAGAATGTTCTGGATGAGTTACAGACCAGCTGGAGCCAGTGTGGCCATAGTGCAGTGAGGACAGGAGGAGTTGGAGAGGTACCAAGGATTGGGTTATTCAGTCTTTGAAGCAATAACAGGGACTATGGATTTTATTCTATGGGTGCTTAGAAAGCCCTGGAAGATTAAAAGCAGGAGAGAGACAAAATCTGATATAGTTTTAAAAGGTTACACTGTCCATTGCATGGACGGAGGGAGATTAGTTGGAAGACAATGGCAGGGCCAGGCTGGTGATGATGGTGGTTGAAAGTCCTGAGATGCCAGATATATTTTTAAGGCAGAGTCAGCAGGATTGCTGATAGATTGAATGTGCAGTATCAGAGGAAGAAAGGAGTCAAAGATGATTCCAGTGTTTTGGCCTAGGAATTGTAATGTTGTCTGAAGAAGGGGCTATAGAATCAAGAGTTCATTTGCTAAGTTTGAGTTGCCCTTTAGACCTCCAAATAACAATACCAATCGGTGTAGGCAATTTGGAGTACTGTGAAGGGTTTGGGTGAGAGATATATCTCTGTAAGCGTTCCAGAAACATGTCAAACTATGCAACTAGATAAGTGTGGCTGAGAAAGAGAAGAGGTCTGAGTACTGAGTCCTGGGATGCTCCAGTCTTTAAGAGCAGAAAGTTTCAGGCAAAGAGACTGAGAAAGGGCAGCCAGTGAAATAGGAAGAAAACCAGGAGAGTGTGTTGGTCCCCAGGCCAAATGAAGGCAATGTTTCAAAGGGGGAATGTGAACAATGCCAAGTGAAAGCAAGATGAGAAAGCAAGGATGAAGATGGAGAAGTGACTTAGTATCATGGAATATACGGTGACCTTGACAAGAGTGGTTCCAATTAGTAGTAAGGAGAAGGCCTGTCTGGAGTGGGTACAAGGAAAAATAAGTCAGGAAATGGGGACAGAAGGTATAAACACACATTAAGGGACTTTGGGATAAAAGAAAACAGAGAAATGGGGAGGTGGCTGGGGATGGACCTGGGACCAGGGGAGGGGTTTTAAGATGAGGGAAATTACATGTTGGTATGTTATGTGTTAGTAGAAATAACCCACAACATAGCATAACAATAACAAAATTGATGACGCAAGGGGTGGGGGAAATTGCAGGAGCAAAGCCTTGAAGTGAGTGAGTGCTCCATGAAGGAAGAGGTTAGCCTTATCTGGGAGCAAAGACCATCCATCCAAGTAAGTAGGTTGACTTGGTGGTAGAAACAAATGGAAGTCCTCTTTTGTTTCTTCTCCTTTTTCAGTGAAATGAGAAGCAAGGTCATCAACTGAGGCTGTGGGTTTTTTTTTTTTTGATTGTTTTTGGCTCAGCTTTTTTGAAAAAGAGAAGTAAAATAATTTCTTGCCCTTGACATTGTTAAATATCTTAGCTTTTTGGGGAGTTAGGATTCCACAGTTTGAATATGAGGCTCATCTCCTCCTGGACTCCACATCCATCAGACTTTTTTCTTTCCTCCTCATCTGAAATGATGCTTCTGTAACCTTGGTCTCTTGGGCTCACAAGCTCAGAATTAGTTTCAGTTACTCTCCATTCTTCATGCTATATATCCAATGGTGGTGGGAAGTCTGGCTGAGGAATTAATCCAGTTACTAGTTATATGACTTTAGGCAAGTCATTTAACTTCTCTATGCCTTAGGTGCCTTAACTATAAATCTGAGTTGATAGAATTCCCTCCTAGATCAAAGAAACCCAGTGTCCTAATTAGTCTATACAGCTCTATCATAAGTGATTTTAAGATTTCCACTGGAATTTTTGAATACTGAGAATATAGTGGGAAATACTGAGAATATAGTGGGATCCTCATGACAGTCCTTATAAACTACTAAGGACCTGGCAACCCCAGGGATTGGCCAAGAGGAAGAGGGAGATCATCCAGTCTATTATTCCTGATCCACAGACAGGATGTGAGTCTCAAAGGCTTCCATAATAAGGGATTTCGTTCTCCTTCCTCCTGCAGGTGAGGGCTCAACGAATTGTCCAGTGATGATCCTTGGGCGGCTGGGAAGCAGTGTGCTGTTGCCCCTGACATCTGACGGGATAAGTAAGAGTATGAATAAGAGTATTCACATCCTTGTCACAATGGCGGAATCACCCATAGACACCATCAAGAAGAAAATAGTGTCTCTGGATCTGCGGAAAGGTGACTCTCCACGCCATCTGGAGAATGGCTATGAGTTTCATCCAGAAAACCTGAGCCTGAGGATCCTGAAAAGCAGGAAGGAGGATGAGGGCTGGTACTTTATGAGCCTGGAGGGAAACATTTCAGTCCAGCAATTTTGCCTGCAGCTGAAGCTCTATGGTAATGATGGTGGCTTCCCCAGTCCCCACTGGAGGGATGAGATAGTTCCTTGCCTAAGAATTTAGGCCTCTCTCAGAAGCAAAGGGTATTCAGAGTTGGAAGCAACTTGAAAGACATCTCAGTCCAGGGGTAAACCGTCCTTCAGGAAGAAGTTTTAGAAGTTCACAATTCTTTTTTTCATCCAAATTTCACGTTAGTGTTAGCTGATTAGCACAAGTTACCTTTAACCCCGTTTTCTCGGCCCCACTGCCTGTAGACAAGAGGGCCTGGAGCCCCAAGAGTCTCAATTTACAAATAAGATTTTATTTGAAAAAAGGTGTTTTTTTAATTTAAAAAAATTTTGAATACCACTGATCAAGCTCAATCTCACTTTCATAGATGAGGACACTGAAATCTAGAGATAAGTGGTTTGCACGTTCCTACTCACATCTGCGTAGGTGGGTTCACTGCGATAGGAGTCCTGGGAGAAGGAGGGCTGAAATTCAGCCCACACACCACTCACCAAGCCCCGCATCCTGGCAGAGGATTACATCTACCTGGTGGAAGAGGCATATTTTTCTCATTTAAACAAATGCTCTAATTATAAAATTGCTTAGTTGCAGAACTTAAACTAGAACATAGGTCCATCTAAATCTAAGGCCAGTGCATTTCTGAGCCTCTTTAACTGCCAGCCCCTCTTGAACACACCCAGAGTTTGTCTCTTAAGTCCCAAGGCTCCCTTGAATTCCCAGGGATCCTGGCAGCCATGTGGGCTACCCTGCTTCTTCAACAGTGAGTTTCTTATCTCTGAGGATGGGACAGGAGCCCCAAACGGCCAACATTTTTTTTTTTTTTTTTTTTTTTTTTGCGGTACGCGGACCTCTCATCGCTGTGGTCTCTCCCGTTGCGGAGCACAGGCTCCGGACGCGCAGGCTCAGCGGCCATGGCTCACGGGCCCAGCCGCTCCGCGGCATGTGGGATCCTCCCGGACCGGGGCACGAACCCGCGTCCCCTGAATCGGCAGGCGGACTCTCAACCACTGCGCCACCAGGGAAGCCCCCAACATTTCTTTAAAATCCTCAGGTACCGACAGGAGAGAGAGAAATACCCTCCCTGCCCTTCCCCTGGCTCTAGCATTCCCTTCCTTCCAAACAGTGTATGCAGAATTCCCACAGCCCTCCACTAGTTATCAGGGTGTCCTGATCATTCCAATAGTGTTCCCGGGGTAAGGCTGCCATGAGCACAAAGATTGCACATGCATTTTCTAGAACAGTTCACTGCCTTTGTTACATCTTGTCTTTTATGATCAAATTCTTACCTTAGAAAATATGGTTCCTGCAACCATGGTGTTCTTCTCAAGTCAAAGAAACAGTCTGGATCTTGGAGTCAGAAAGACGTAGTTTCAGATCTCAGTTTGGCTGTTAGAAGCTGAGTGGCATTATGTAAGACACTCCACCTCTCTGGGTCTCAGTTTCATCATTTATAAAATGGGAATAATTATAACTAGGTTCATAATTGTTGAGAAAGTTGAAAAGATTAAAAAATATTATGAATGTGAAATTCTAGCATTATGCCTGTCCTATAGTATGTACTAAATAAATAAGACTTTCCCTTTTACTTTATTTCACAGCATTAGAGTGAGATAAGTTGGCGAGGCCTGTGGCTATCCCAATTTCAGACACCCTAAAGCACTTGCTATAACACACACACACACACACACACACACACACATACACACACAGAGAGTATAGATGAAATCTCACCAGTAAAAAGTCATTCTTTAAGATCTGGAAGGTAATAATTTAGCCAAGGACAGTTAAAACCCATGGGAGAGATAGCTGACAGCAAACTCCACAGGTAGAATACAGGAGAGCAAGCTAGATGAGGAACAACAGAAAGGCAAGGGGAGCCCTAACAGTACTGGTTGGGGGGAACTAAAAGACAATTTTTTCTTCTCTATTTTATCCCAAGGTGATCCTGGAAAGAAGTATGGGGGAGGGGCATATGAGAGAAGGATGGTGCGGAGCAGTAGGTCCCCACAGAAATAAATCACACTACAGATCCACAGGGAGGGAAAGATGCCATTAGGTTGCATTTTCTTCTAACAAGAAGGTTAAGTCAGCATTCCAGAGGATTCATTTCAGTGATGGCTCCCTTCCTCCTCCTCCTGACAGAGCAGGTCTCCACTCCGGAAATTAAGGTGTTGAACTCCAGCCAGGAGAATGGGAACTGTAGCCTGATGCTGGCCTGCATGGTGGAGAAGGGGGACCATGTAGCTTACAACTGGAGTGAGGAGGCGGGCGCCCCCTTGCTGAGCCCCACCAAGAACTCCCACCTCCTGTATCTCACCCTTGGCCCTCAGGATGCCAACAACATCTACATCTGCACCGTGAGCAACCCCATCAGCAATGGCTCTCAGACCTTCATCCCGTGGTCCAGATGCAGCCTTGGTTCCTCAGGTGAGTGCCCTTGTGGCGGCTAGTGTGCCACATTAATGATATGGGCTCAGTCCCCACCTGGACCAATTGCTCTTCTTCCATAGCCATGGTCTTCACCTTGGGAACACACTTTATATTTTCGCTATAGTTTGTAAAAGCCTCCCATGTGCATTCAGTGAGTGGTTACTGTTCATAATGACCAGGGTAGCATTATGCTCAGTTCACAGTTGAGGAAACTAATGAGAAACGATGGAGCCAGACCTGGAGCCCAGGTCTCAAGTTGTGATCCTTCCTCTCCCCTCCTGCCGTGGCACCAACCTGAAAGGCTGGCCGGGTGAGGGAGTGCAGGTGGCAGGTCCTGACTCCCAAGTCCATGCTCTACCAATGGTGGGATGGTTCTACACCATCAATAAGAATTTATCAATCACCTATGCTGTAGAAAATTGGGAATAGATATGGTAAATGACCTCTGCTCTCCATCAACATGTTATAAAGATAAGACATGAAACGTGCTCAATAATGAAAAGCAGGATGTAATAAAGGGCCACATTTCATGAAATGTACTGTGAATCCCATAGCAGGTCAGAGGGCCAGGGTAGTCAGTCCTCTGACTAAAACCTAGACTGTGAAGTCTGGGAGAATGATAAATCATAGAGCACTTTATTATTGGCAAAACGCTTTCAACTTTATGATCTCTTGATCCTCACAATGGTCTTATCAGAAAAGTGTTGTCATCATCTTCATTTCACAAATTAGGAAGTTTAAGCTCATAGCATGTAAGTACCCTCCTCAAGTTTCTTCAGCTTATAAATGGTAGAGTCAGCACTTAAACCTAGATCTTCTGACAGATCTTTCCCTGGAAAGATAAAGCATCATTATTCTGTTATCAAAAGGAATGAAGGGCTGATTAAGTAAGCTCATCTAACCACTTGAGACTGGAAACAGGATAGACCACTGAGCCTTTTCATTAATCGATCTTGTGTCCATGCCTCAGGTAGGTTCAGGGACAGAAGAACCAGGGTGCTGGCCCTGCCAGGTATTACCTGTGCTCTGACATTCTTCCCTCTGCATCCACTGGGGGGAAACAAGAGTCATTCCAAGGAGACTCCTGCCCACAGTAGACTTGGTGTATATGTGGAGGGCTTTTCCAGATGACCAAGGATCCAGGGACAGGGGAATGCAGCCAGGTCATGCCCTTCAGCATAGCATGTCCACTCAGCGAATCCCCTGAGGTATTCCAGAGGGACTGCTGGGAAAATCTACCTGGTCTCTGCATCTGAGAGTTCGTTGGTGAGCCTAACCAACTGCCTGTTTCCTCCCCCAGCCATTCATGGCAGAGTTGGTCACCTGTCCACCCACTCAGTGTGTCTGGCTGCTTGCCCACCTTGCACACAAGCCACATTCACAGGCTCCTCCCCCAGTTCAGACCTCTCTCTCTGCCCACAGCTATTCAGAATGTGCTGGTGGGATCAAGAAAGCAGTCTTGCATGAGTGTGGAGTTTAAAAAATGTGGCCCTAGTTGTCCTAGATCCAATATTACCCTTTTTACTCACAAGGATAAGCCACTTAACCTGTCTAAGACTTAGATTTTTTATCTAAAATAATAACAGCTGAAAGGTCTTAATTGTTTACTATGTGTCAGTATGTGGCATCTCATTTAATCCTCCCAGCAACCAAATAGTATTAGTATCCCCACCTTACAGATGAGGAAACAAAGATATGGAAAGGTCACACACAGAGCAAGGGGCAGAGCTGAGTTGTCTGATTCTGAAATCCTCATAGGTACTAGTGGAACAGATAATACACTTTTTAAATGCCTTATAAATCATAATAAAAATGTGTGTATTTCCCTCAGGGCTGAGGAAGTAGTAGCCCTTACCCCTGCACTTCCTTCTCTGGTCGTAGCAACCCTCTTAGAGTAAAGACAGGGCACCAAATGTTTTACCCTGACCCACCTCAGAAAAGAGGAGTAATTCTCTTCATGCTCCTCAATATAGTTTAATGAGAATTTAATCAATGTTTTCCAAAGTCTTGGCCATAAAGCTTCGCCTAGGGGCACTTAGCTCAGGACATTCTTAAGAAATATATAGGGACTCCCTGGTGGCACAGTGGTTAAGAATCTGCCTGCTAACGCAGGTGATACGGGTTCAAGCCCTGGTTGGGGAAGATCCCACATGCTGTGGAGCAACTAAGCCCATGCGCCACAACTACTGAAGCCCGCGCGCCTAGAGCCCGTGCTCTGCAACAAGAGAAGCCACCGCAATGAGAAGCCCGTGCACCGCAACAAAGAGTAGCCCCCGCTCACCACAACTAGAGAAAACCTGCGCACAGCAACGAAGACCCAACGCAGTCAAAAATAAATAAATAAATTTTTTTTAAAAAGAAAGAAGCATGTAAAGGTACTTCCCTGGTGATCCAGTGGTTAAGACTCTGTGCTTCCACTGCAGGAGGTGCAAGTTCGATCCCTGATCAGGGAACTAAGATCCCGCATGCCGTGCAGTGCAGCCAAAAACTAAAAAAAAAAAAAAAAAAAAAAATGCTCTTACCCATCTAAGTCACTTTGAGGACCAAGTATGCCCTAGTGTGACCAGATTTACTGGGTGTGGAGCAGGCTTTTTTGAGATGGGGAAGGAAAAGAAGAAGCGGAAACATGGCACCATGGGAAAGCCCTGTCAGGACCTCAGCTCAGGCATTAAGACAAATACCCAGCAGCCACTGCACTTTCTTGGGCCTCTGTTTCATTATATGTGAAATGAAAATAGTGAACTAGTGACATCCTTCCAGAGTAAATATTCTATGATTCAGTTTGTATGTACCTGAATAAGAAATGAAATGCTAATAAAGTGTTACCAAGGTATATTAGTTTGCTAGGGGTGTTGTAAAAAGATGCCATAAACTGAGTGGCTTATATAAGCAAAATTTATTGTCTCAGAGTTCTGGAGGCTAGAAGTCCAAAATTAAGGTGTCGGCAGGATTGGTTCCTTCTGAGGGAAGGATCTGTTCCAGGCCTCTCTCCTTGGCTTGGAGATAGCTGTCTTCTCCTTTTGTCTCTTCACGTTGTCTTCCCTCTATGTGTATATCTGTCCAAATTTCCCCTTATTATAATGACACCAGTAGTGTTGGATTAGGACCCACCTGTACTTAGTTTGTTAGGGTTGCCATAACAAAACACCACAGACAACGTGGCTTAAATAACAGGAATTTATTTTCGCATGTTCTGGAGGCTAGAAGTCCAAGATCAAAGTGCTGGCAGGGTTGAGTTTTTCCTGAGGGCTCTCTCCTTGGCTTGTAGATGTCTACCTTCTTGCTGTGTCTTCACACAGTCTTTCCTCTGGGCATGCTCATCCGTAGTGTCTCTTTGCGTGTCCAGATTTCTTCTTCTTATAAAGACACCAGTAAGACTAGATTTGGGTTCACCCTAATGACCTCATTTTAACTTGATTACCTCTGTAAAGACCCAGTCTCCAAATAAGGTCACATTCTAAAGACTTCAATATATGAATTTGGGGGGAAACACATTCAACCCGTAAAACAAGTAAAGATCCCCTCCCCTGCCTCCAGGGATGGGGAACCACAGCATGTCAGAAACAAATCACACAGCTAGTTTGTGGCATGCCGTTCGCAGTAAACCAGGTTGCCTAAATATGGAAAACAGAGTTTTGTTAGTTCATTGATTTGTGTTTGCAAATGAATGTCACTAATTTTTAAAATACTGTGCTTAGTTAGACAAAACATTTACTGAGGTTCTACTATGTTCCAACATTGTGTTAGGTGCTGAGAACACAAAGACAAAAAAAGACACAGTCCTTGCCCTTAAGGAAGGAATAGTTCTATAAATAACTAATTATCCCAGGTCTGGTAGTGCAAAAGGTGCAAAACAGAAGTATGTGCCAGTTAACCAAGAGGAGGGAATGATTGACACTGTCTCAGGGAATCAGAAAGAGCATCACAGAGGATGTGACATAAACAAAGTTTTGAAGAACAAGTAGAAATTACCCAAGCAGATAAAAGAAAGACATTCCAGGAAAAGGAAAAGGCAGATATAACTGGGTCTTGTTCTGTATTATCCTATAGTGTCCTGATGGGAACTAATAGATAGTTTTAGGTAGAGGAGTGACAAGATCAGCTTTGCATTTCAGAGAGAAAATTCAGTGGTGTGGAGAATAGATTGGGATGGGGAAGAGGCAGAAGAAAGAGAAACTAGTTATGAGGAGGGCCCATTATTTCAGTCACCCATCAAGAGATGATGAGACCTGAACCAGAGCAGTGGCTGTTTGTTTAACAAAGACTCCATTCAAGGGAAACCCCAGCCTTGGGCTGAAGTGGTGGGGTGTGAGGGTTTATTAGAGGTCACTTCACCATCTATAATGAGGACAGTGATTTTAAGATATTTTTCACTTTCATTAATGAAAAACTCAAAGTGGTTAATGATGTGATGAGAGCAAATGAGACATGATGTCAGCACTGCTTCTCATCAGTACTCAAACTAAACTGCAAAAGAACATATTTGTTCCTCAAAATATTTTCTTTCTTTTTAAAGGTAAATCTATTTTTATTTTATTTATTTATTCATTCATTTTTTGGCCACACTGCGTGGCTTGTGGGATCCTAGTTCTCCAACCAGGGATGGAACTAGGGGCCCCTGCAGTGGAAGCGTGGAATCTTAACAACTGGACTGCCAGGGAATTCCCTGTTCCTCAAAATCTTTTCTTTCTAACAACTGTCTAGGCTCTCCATCATATATAAATCTTTATTCCAACTGCTATCTCAGTGTTTTACAGCAAGAAACACCTTCATGTCTATTGTTATGATGCCTCTTTACTGCAAAGTCCATTTCCAAGGGTGCTACCAAGCATTCTCCTAGGTCATGCAGTGCATGTCGATGTGGGCCAGCACTGGACAGTGTGTGACATGCTGCTGTCCTTCATGACCATGTTCTGAAATAGTTCTCTCTGTGCAAGAATGAGTAATACTAAACCTTAAATAGCTCAACTCAAAGGGAATACCCCTGGAAGCTCATCTTGAAAAGAGGACCCCTTTCTGCAGATTAGCAAAGAGTTGGCTCAGCAAGTCTGGGTTAGCTCAGTGGAAGGAAAAGCTGACACCTACCAGTATGTTCTGGGGGCTCCCCCTTTCTAACAAGGCCATTTCATCAAAAGGGAGCTCCCATTGTTACAGAGTCACCTAGCTCTTCCATGCACAGAGCAGGTCCTTCTCCCTGGTACTCCCAATCCAGGAAGCATGGCAACAATCTTGGAAGGATGGAACCTGGACACTTCTCATGGACCAGAACCTTGTCACGTGGCCACACCTGCTACACAGGATGCTGAGAAATGTAATCCTTAGCTGGGCAGCCATGTGACTGGACAAGACTTGCACTGTCATGGGAGAATGAAAATGCCCCTGGAGGCACACCTAGTAGCCCCTGTAACACAGTGCTGGGTAGGATAGGCAGTTGCAAGGGATTTTTCTGGAAGCTGTGAACTCTGTAATAATTTTTACCTCGATGGTCCCAGATCTTAAATTAGTGTATGGTATGGTTTAGGACAACCCTTCCCCCACTAACAATTCTGAGAGGAAACTTCCACCAACAAAAAGATGTCTCTTGAAGATGGTTGACTCCTTCAAGTTGATGTGCTCCAGGCAGGCGGCCTTTCTGACAGAACCACATGAAAGGCAGGAAGGAGATCTGGCACTCTCAGACGGTTACGTTAGCGTCTCAGTAACTCCTGGGGTGAGCTACATTTGTTTCTCAGATTCTTTTTATTTTCTTCTTTACCTGCCTTAAAGAATAAAGTTTTGGGGACTTGAGAGAGAGGACCTTTTGTGTTTCTGTGGCAGCAGACTTTCAGAGATAAAAAAGGCCTTTCAGCATTTTCCTTGGATGCATGTTTATGTGCCAAGTTATCAGGTTTAAACCACAGCCAATCTAATAGAAGACCAGGGGTGGAGACTTGTGCAAAGAACTCTTCATAAAATGTACTGGAGTTATCAACCAGCCTGCTCAACTACCTCTAAGAGGCTCCAGGGGAGAAAAAGTCCCAAACCTCCTGTTTAAGAATGTTAAGATAACATTTTTTTTGTGGATGAAGAATGGGACCTGTGGACTCCAAAACAATATTGGCCTGATTTTCGAGCATTGCCATCCTGAGGGGCCTCACTACGTGACTGAGCAAAAAGAAGGAGAGCTGGAGATTCTGCCACAGGAAATGGTGGTTTGAAATAGGAACACAGATGGTGCTGAGAGCACAGATGCACACCTTCTTCCTGGTTCCATTTTGTTATAATAAAACACATGCCAAATAGGTCATTTCTTGTTCCCTTCTACTCCTGCCTTGGGCCATTCAGAAGGTGACTCTGCATTCCTTCCCAGACTTTCTCATACTTAGTGCTCTGATAATTCTTAACAAAAGGGACATGACAGAATTCTCCAAGCTTCATTCTATTGCCTCTAAATTCACTTAGTCCATCACAGTTATATTGAGTGCCCTCCTGCCCTACACTGTGTCATGTGGAAAGGGTAATGCATATGAAGCATAAGGTACAGCATCTACCTTTGAGGAGTTTACAATCTAGATAGGACTCAGAAGCTACTAGGTAGAAAAGTATGATCATATTAAGGAAACTACTACTAGACTTCCTCTTTGGAAGGGAACAGAGTTTGTTTAGGATAGTAGCTTCATAAATGCTAGACTGCCGAAGGTGAGACCCCTCCCCCAAAGAATCCAGCTGTAGGTTAGATAGCTCTGTATTATAATGGGGGAAGATGTTGCTTGTGCAGATATAGGAAGAGAAAGAGGGTCTGAGCCTGTCAGATGGTGGGAAGCTGCCTGTTTCATGATGGAATCTGCTCCTTGTGACCTTTCAAATCTACACTAGAGGATTTGAACTCACAAAATTCTTAGTGTAGGTTTTTTGGTTTTGTTTTGTTTTTTGTAGAAACTGATGAAGGCACTGTACCTTGCACCCAGGACAGCTGAGACTAGAAGAAGTAGAGCTGCAGGAGAGAAAACTAAGAGGACCATGAGGATGTTATTCCCAGAAATTACAGAAATCATGGGCAGCCTGACCCCACCAAGCTGTAAAAGTAGCATTTTGTCCATATTTACCCAAATTCCTGACAGCCTAGAGTCTCTGACATTTAGTTTCCATATACATATCATAATTGAATAAGAGCACCAAAAAGATGAGCACCAAGTGTAGAAATATTTGGACCTGGTAGACAGATAGAGAAATTAAGTCATAAGCAAATGACATGATGGTGCTGAGGCATCCATCCTTCACTGATGTTCAGGGACCCCTCTGGACTTGAGATCAAACCTATCTCCTGTCCTTATAATCAACAAGCAAGAATTTACCAAGGACCTCTATGTGTCAAGTAGTAAGAGAGCTGCAAAAGAAGTAAAGAGGTGGTCTCTGACCTCCAAGACCCTAGCAGCTAGTTAGAGAATTGAGGCAAGTGAAGTTGACATTTATTCACCACATGCTGGATTGCAGGCATTGCTCTGAGCACTTTCCATACATTATTTCATTGGTTCATCAGAACAACTCCGTGAACTGAATATTTTTATGTTCATTTTGCAGATGAGGAAACAGGGGCCCCAGAGAGTAGGAGCAGCCTATCTGAGGTCACAGAGCTATCAAGTGGTAGACCCAGAATTTGAATCCATCTGTCTGGCTCCAAATGCCCTCACTGAAAATAGTCTCCACAGCAGACATAATTCTAAGATGTAGGACATAAACCAAGGTGCTTCAGAGTCCAAGGGGGAGGGAAGAATGGGAGATGGAATGGTCAGGAAAAGTCACACAGAGGAAGTAAGATTGGCCTGGGGGGTCAGGACTCAGCAGTGTGTGTGTGGGGGAACTGCTGAAGGTGCAGTGGGAGGGAGAATAGAGGACCGAGCACATGCACAGGTGTTGGTTGCAAGATGGTGAAGGGACTAGTTGGCACCTCAGAGGGCTTTTGACTCACGAGGTCTCCCAGGCATCCCAGCCTTCTGCTGCTTTCCATGTGGAGGCCTCACCACCACAGGCTAAAACACAAGCTATAAATTCTGCAGGTCTTATGTCACCTGGCTCAACCATCACCTGCTTCTGTGACTCTAGGTATGCTTGTCTGAGTCTCAGTTTCCTCAACATAAAATTAGTGAGCTGGGTGAGATAAGCACTACAGTTCCTTTAAGGTTACAAAAGTCCATGGTCCTGTAACTTAAATCCTCCAGTAGATTCATATTACTTTGTATCCAAAGACTAGGAGAAAACTTGGACTTCTGAAATATCTTTCAGGACTGTGGCCAGGTTTCCTCTCAGATCTGGCTGGACTGACCGAAGCTGGTCATGTATGTCATAGGACAAGTGGAACAGATAGCTTTCATCCTCCTGAGATCCGGGAAAGAAAGAGAGGGCTGGTGTTATTGTGTTCTCTGGACCAGCAATATGTCCCCATCATTTTTAGTTTATGTGAGTAGGTGGGCAGGTGAGCTGTCAGCAACAGGAAAAAATCTCACTTGGCAGAAGTGCTACAGATGCACTTATGTCATCTGCTATTTCTTAAATTTATTTTATGTATGTATCTACATATTTATTTATTTTGCTATTTTCTAGTTTTAGATGCACCACCTTGTTGGTTTTATTTCATTTTTATCTGAATGAAATTTGAGAGAACTAGTATTTTTTAAAACGACTTAAATAGTTGCAGTGTTTGTTCTTAAATTAACCATTGTTTTAGAAGGTCTCAAAATACATGAAGGAAGAAAAAAGAGGAAATAGTCTTGAAATACTAAGTGCTACTATGACTATTTGCTGGGTCAGTTCCATGGGCTGATGAAACCTGGTGGTACTTAGGCTTCTGGCTCTGCTTCTTTATCTTAGGATCTGAAAGCTTTCTCCATGGGTTTCTGGTGTTGGCAACATCTATCTGAATAATCAGTCTCTCACTGTTTCTTGGACAAAACACACACACACACACACACACATCTGTGAAGTGAGTTCTCAGCAACCATAAGCCATTCAGAGTGGTTACTCAGGGTACAGCTTCTCACAGGGCAATTCTAGCCTCAGCAGTGATTTTGTGCTCATATTTCATGCTTTATATAAATTCAGGAGTCTTACTACAACTCTCTTCTTGCTCCCTAGCTTTTTTGATCAGGGGTCAAATGACGGCTGAAGTTGGTATCTGGCAGGGTTAAAACATGTTTAATTCTGGGAAGAGACACTATCATCAAGATTTTTACAAAACCAGTTCAGTGAGATTCCCTGGGATGACGATGTGTGAAAAACCTAGAAAGAAAAAGAGAATATTTTCAAACCCAGGAGGCAACCTCTGGTTATCTATCAGGCTGAAGGCCCACTTGGATCTTGGTGGGGTGCGTTTTCATCAATTTGTTGAGCCTTCAGTCTGTATCTTTGTTTAACTCTGTAAACATCTGAATTCTGTCTGCAAGCACTCTACCCCTTTGTACCCTACCTATTTCTTCCTTTCAGTTTCTTCCCAACAAATCCATCATAAGTTCAACAACAAGCAGGCTGGTTCCACAACCATCCTTATAAGTTACCCTTACACATTAATGTTACCTCCTGGTATTATTCTATTTAGAACGTGCATGCTATTACTTAGAACCCTAGTGGTGCTTCGGGTTGTCCCCCACCATTAATTATCCTGGTGTATCTTACCCCAAGCCCATAAGTCTCCCTGACTCTCCAAGAAGTCTGTCTTCAGTATTCAGCCATGTTTCTACTCCTAGACCAACCTCTAGTTCTTGAGGATCTCTGTGCCAGCTTCCTTATCCATAAAATGGGAGTAAGAAGAGTATCTACCTCATAGGATTTTTGTGAGGATTAAATACATTACTAAACAAGATACACTAAAAAAAAAAGCTTGGCCCATTGGAAATGCTCAATAGTTGTCTGTTATTATCTTATTGAGCCAAACGTCTTATTTACTGGGGTAAGAGGTCTCGCCCACTGTTTTCCAAAGTGCTGCTCCTGGTTCAGAAGGATTTGATAAAGGGAGCAAAGAAGAAAAAATGAAAATTGACTCTGATTTTTAGACTGGGTGATGTACTCTAGTGCTAATATCAAACACAGGACTGATTCAGAGGAAAACTACATGCATTTCTTTCAGTTCAGGTCTAGTGGGTTCAATACAGTTATTTGCATGGAAGGACAATAATAGCACTATTATGTTTATTTTTTAAAAAACATAAGTAGATCCTCCTTCCTCCCAGTGTCTCATGAGAATGGTGTGGGAGTATGGGGACAGCACATGCAGCCATCATGCTCTTTCTACCAAAATGGATACAGGACACATTAGAAATTTAAAAACAGAGAAACTGAGCAGAGAAGTTGACTTAGAGAAAACCAAGATAAGTTTAATTTTAGTCATGTGGTAAACTGTCTAAAGTGAAGTGAAAAATAAAACATTTGAATAGAAGAATCTTTAAAGAAATTAGGAGTATGAAAGTCAAAAGTAGTGAGAGAAATCGGGATAAGAAAACAGATCTGGAACTCTTCAGTGGTCTAAAGCTGATCTCTAAAACCATAAGATCGAATGTCTCCCTTAAGGAAGAATGTAGACAGAAAACATGAGGCTAGGTCTCCCCACTTCTGCATGGGATGTTTTTAAACTCACAGCACTTTTGAGACTGCACTTTGACTTTTTTTTCAGAATCAAGACAATGGGCACTGTATGCTGGGCTCTTCTTAGGGGTCATCGTTGGTGTCATCATGATTCTGCAAGTGGTAATACTACTGTTGAGAAGAAGAGGTAGGTGACAATAGATTCTTATCAGACTCCCTGTGGTAAGCAGGGGACCTCTCCCCACAAGCACTTGCCCTCACCACTGTGGCTTTCTGCAAGCAATGCCTTTGCAAAAACACTACATAAACATATCCTGGGATCTTGTTCAATTCAGTTTCATTCAACATGTCTTGCTTGATCCCGCCACAGTAGGCTGTGGGGATAAAAAGATAGATGAACCACAGGTATTTAATATGGGAGACATAACACAGATAATTAAATTCAGTATATATGACTAACACTGCAGCAGAAGTGTGTACAGGATGCTGAAGGGATCCAGATAAGAAGCTTAAAATATTCACTAGGAGCAGAATACAGAGGACCCTTGAATCTTGTTCAACAGAAAAGTTATAACTACTGACTAATAATAAAAAGGATGCTTTTACCCAAGGGTTGAAACCTTCCTATAATTTCTTTTTTTTAATTAATTATTTTATTTATTTTTGGCTCTGTTGGGTCTTCGTTGCTGTACACGGGCTTTCTCTAGTTGCGGTGAGCGAGGGTTACTCTTCGTTGCGATGTGCGGGCTTCTCATTGAGGTGGCTTTTCTTGTTGTGGAGCACAGGCTCTAGGCATGTGGACTTCAGTAGCTGTGGCTAGCGGGCTGTAGAGTCCAGGCTCAATAGTTGTGGCATGCAGCCTTAGTTGCTCCACGGCATGTGGGATCTTCCCAGACCAGGGCTCGAACCCATGCCCCCTGCCTTGGTGGGTGGATTCTTAACCACTGTGCCACCAGGGAAGTCCCTATAATTTCTTTTTATGCTTACAATATCCCTCTGAGAAAAGGAGGGTATAGTTGTTTCTATGTGACTTAGCAATGGGGTAACCAAGGCACAGAGAGGCTGACTCCTGCAAAGTCACCCAGCTGATTGGTGAGGGAATCAGAGCTGCAACTATGTGTCCCAACTACCAGGGCGTGTTCCTCTAGGAAGGCCCACAGCTTATCAGAAGACAGCAGAGAGAACACACGTTACTACCATTTTAGCACAAATTCTGACTCATCTTGGACAAGTGTGCAATTCATGAGGTCACTTAAAGCCAAACTAAATAGCTATGGAAAGTTACCCAGGGTAGACTGAAACCATTAGGGTCCAATTACTCCCTTGCAGTTTCAATGCCTAGAGTTAGTATCTCCTGGTCTCACCTCCAAGTTGTCCTATGATTCAATATCCTGGGCAATGTGCTCCCCTCAGCCACACTACCCACCACCCACTCACATTAGCATCAGAAGATCCTGCCCCACGATCAGGACAGATCCCTGGGCTGGTCTTCCCATGGGGAGAATAGAACTTGATCCTCACACCACAGATCTGATGGCCGATCTCATTCTCAAGTAGATCAGTGTTCTCCACATATAACCTTCTTGGAAAAGCCCTGTCTCAGCACTCTGATGTTGTTTTTGCTTATGTAAAAAAATCTAGGTCATAGCAAGCCGCCTACTTTGTCTCATTTCCTCCACTTAAGAGGTAGCTGGGGAGGAGTGGGGGGAGTGCGGCAATGCAGACAGAAATCACGATAAGAGTCTATGGGGATGGGCCAGGGCAACCACATTTGTCTTAGACAATAAGGAAGCAGTGAAACACCAGCAATGAGAAAACTGAGATTAACATACCTGCATTAACCCAGCTAGTGAAGGTCCTGGGATCCTAACCTGCACTTTTTCCTCGACTACATCCTGCTCATCACATGGTTGTCTCTGAAGGGAATAGCACTCGCCGCCCCACTACAATTCTCTACTACTTTTCCCAAACACGTACCCATCCTTGTTTCTAATCACTGTGTATTCCTTGTAAACCAGGAACATACAAAACCCTGCCTTAAGTCTGTGGGAAAAGCTTATACTTAATTGCTGTACCCCCATAAGACTTTGCTCAAGAGATTCTGTTGCCAACTTCTATTGGTGTCACACCCAGAATGCAGCCTGACTCTGAAGGTTTTCAGATGGACTCTCTGGAAATTTCGTGTCCAGGAGATGCACTAGATAAGAACATAGATTTTTAGCATTCAAATGCAGACTTTGCCACTGACAAGCTCTGTGATCAAACGAAATGCAAACAAATCTGCAAAATGGGGATAATATTATGTACTTCATGGTATTGTTGTGGGGATCCATAAGTCAATACACTGAAAGCGCTGAACACGATGGCTTCCATAGATAGATGATGGATGAGAGATGGATAAATAGATGGATAGACACACACACACACACACACACACACACACACACACACACACAGAAAGACTAATCTCTTAATGTAAGCATGAATATTTAATCCCTATTGCCAGCAGAGGGCAGCGCTGGAAGGATATGGGAAGAGCACCTAGAACAGATTTAAAGTACTTGAGGTTAGGGTAACATAAGACAACTTTATGCCTCAGATGAGAGCTGAAAAGGATATTAGACCGACTATGACTTCATTTTACAGTTATGGTAGGAGAAGAGACCATTGAGATGACATGTTGTCCAATGCCACACAGGTAATGAGGGCTAGAAGGTGGATGCCCCAATTCTAAGGTCAAGACCTTTTTCGTTAGATCCTAAGGCCTTAGTGACTAGAGTTGAGCTGGCTCCTGAAAACCTGTTTCTGCATTGGGGAAAAAAAGCATGAGGCTGAATTATCTTGATCCAGTGGTCTTTTTGAGAAGCAACATTCAGCCTTGCCTTTTCCATCTCTCTGACTATTTAGGACTGTCCCATCAATTGTAATTTTCAGTTTGAGCTTACCTAAAAGACTGAAAGTCCTTAAGGACCAATGTCTGTTCTCTACACTATTTGTTCCCCTACAACACCTAGGACAGTGCTGAGTGGGGGCTTCTAACTGTGCAAACATTCATGGTTTTGAACTGAAGGATGTATTTCACAGAACTAATTTGTGCCCCCTCTGTTATCTCCTCTGATCACCCCAAACCCTATCCTCCCTCCCTATTCCCCCCCCCACACACACATCCTCAGCCAGTTATCAACGCTGACCAAAAAAGTGAAGTTGGAACCACCAGGCAGGTACTCCATGCCCACACATGCACAGGAAAACCATACGTTGGCTTCTTTGAATTCTTCGAGCTTCCCAGCGGCTGCCCATCATTTCCTTCCCAAGTGTCACCCCCTCATGCAGCACCTTCATCACGTACATACATACAAGGCCTTTCCCTTCCAAATAAATATATACCTCTCCTAAGTGCTATTCCCTCAGAGACATGCTCCTAGTTTTTTAAGAGAATAAATTAATTGGTGTTAAAATAAGTCTACCCAAAAGACTTCATGTGATTTCCTCTGAATCAAGTCTCCATTGCTTTTGTCTGGACTTTGCAATAGTCTCAAAACAGGCCTCCCTGCTCCCGTCTGTTTTTTACCCTCCATCCTTCTCACTGCTACATGATATATCCAAAGAATATCACAAAACATTAGAAAGAATGAGATAGGTCTACTGCACTAGCATGGAAAATGTCCTCAACACATTTTAAGTGAAAGGGTCAAGTTACAGAGAAGTGTATGGAATGACTGTATTTGCAGAAGAAATATCTGTATAAGTATAGCAAGTGTCCAGAACTGCACCATCTAATACGGTAGTCATCAGCCATATGTGGCTGTTTAAATTTAAATTAATTAGAATTAAACACAATTTTAAAAAATTTAATTGAAATATAGTTGATTTACCATGTTGTGTTAATTTCTGCTGTACAGCAAAGAGATTCAGTTAGACATATATATATATACATTCTTCTTCATAGAATTAAAAACAATTTAAAATTCAGTTTCTCGGTTGCATTAGCCACAGTTCAAGTGCTCAGTAGTGACTTGTGGCTTGCAGCTACCATAGTAGACTGCAAATATGGAACATTTCCGTTATCAAAGATGATGTTCCATTGTACAGAGCTGATCTGGAAGGATATACATCAAACTGTTAAAAGCAATTACTTCTGAGAATGAAATTGTACTGGTTAATGGGGGAAGGAGGACATACTTTTTACTCTCTATTATTTAAATTTTTATAACAAAAATGAATTATTCCTATAATTTAAAAAGAAAAAATTTAAAAACCGGTTAAAAATTTAAATGTTCTGCAATATATTAATTTCCAGAGACCCTAGGCTCTGAGCAAAAAAAGACGGTAGGCATTAGAATGACACTGCAGCTTTATTCCAAATAGTCCTAGGCAGATCATCCCCCTTACACCCCTTCCACTTACACATACACCAAGTCCCCCAGAAACAGGGAGGTGAGAAAGCTGTGAATGAACCAACATGCTATGAGCTAAAGAATTCAAAAGAGGTATAAATAACTTGCCCTGCCCCTAAAGAATTCTATTAGGAGATCAGATATGCACATCAAACAATAGAGATCAAAATAATTGAATGGCATCTCAATTACACCTAACGATTACACCTAACACTATGTGCCAGGCACTGTTCTATACACTTTACAAGTAATATCTCATGTAATCATCACGACAGCCCTGTGAGGCAGGTATTTCAATCCCATTTTACAGATAGGGAAATAGGCCAAGAGAGATCAAGTAACTAACCTAATGTCATATGTCAAATGTGCACGGGGTTTGGGACTCAGTGCCTTGTTCCTGTGGTACTTCTGGGGAAGGTGGGTGTGAAATGGGGGGTAAAGACCAGACAGGTCTGAGCAGAGAGTTCATGCTGGGGACCAGAGGGAGATAACCACTATGGTTTCTTTTCCCCAGGTAAAACAGACAATTACCAGCCAACAATGGAAGCAAAAAGCCTTACTATCTATGCCCAAGTCCAGAAATCAGGTGTAAGTCCTATACTGTCTTTGTCTGGGGTGGACCTGTCATGTTTCCCATGGAATCCCTGGCCATTCAGTTCACTTTGCATGTCTGACATTCATGGTTCTACATGGGGTCTGAAGCAGAGGAAATTAAGAAAGCAGAAGTCAAGAACAAGAGCTCTCTAAAAGGACATTAACTTCAGTGTTAGATGGGACTATTTATTATTTGAAATAATGGGAAACACTGGGTAATTTTCTGGTCATCTGTTTCTTCGTAGGAAAAATTGAGGAAGCTAGAAACATGATGTATGAACCCTTCCAGCTTTGGCATTCTAGGAGTCTACGGTTCTCTGTTATCAAACTCTTTCATTCTCTATGGAAAAGGGTGCCGGCTTGAGGAGAGAGGGGAAGATTGAGAAAGGCTATTGTGTGACATGTTGGTCTGATCCAAGCTTAAGAGTTTGCAAACATCAAAGAGACAAGGAAGGAAGATCTTGAGGATTCTGCCTAGAGAGTGGCTGGTGAGATGGAAGATGGTATGTAGGCAGCAGATGAAAGCAAAACTGTGACGGAGTGATGGTTGTGCTGAAACAGAAGAGATGGATTTTAAAAAACTAGAGTCATGATGAAGTTGAGGAGCAGATAAGTTAGAAGTAAGAGGGAAGCTAAAGAATGATGGTTAGATATGAAGATATTGTAGTTTTTCAGACATGAAGGCAATTCTAGGTGATGTATAGGCCAGAAAATGGCCATTCAGGGTGTAGGGGAAGGCAAATTCTTGAGTAAAAGATGTGAAGGTAAAGACAGCTTTGATTAGCACCTTGGAAAATTGCATCAGATGACAGTAAATGCATTTCTGATAACCAGAGATAAACTCTTGGACAAAGCCCTTCTTTCTGCTGTCCCCTAGTGGCCTGAAGGGTTTATTACACAGGCCATGACCACCGTTGAGAACCAAACTCCATTTAAATATATGAGTCCCAAGAGCAACCTCTTTTGCATATACATATTTAGGTAATCAGGTTCAACTTAACCATGGTGCCTTCCCTATCTATTCTATCCCATGTTGCTAGCACTCCTCTTTTTAATGTAAAGTATGACATCCATACAAAAAGTGCACAGTGTATAAATGTCAGCTCAATGAATTACCCCATCTTGATACCTAGTAAAGCAAGTCTCCCCAGCTTGTTTTTCTTCAAGAGCTTTTGGTTGTTTTTGTCCCTTTGTACTTGCATATGTATTTTCAAATCAGCTTCTCAAGTATCACAGAAAGGGGAAAAATCCTATTAAGATTACATTGAATCTGCAGATCTATTTGAGGAGAAATTATATCTTTCAGTATTGAGTCTTCTAGGACCATAAAACCACCACCCAGATCAAGGAACAGAACACTGTTTCCACCCCTAGAAGACCTCCTTGTGTGCCTCATAATCACTATCTTCTCTCTCCTCCCCAAAGATTCCCTATCCTGACTTTCTGAAAATACAGTTTACTCTTTTTTTTTTCCCCTTTGGACTTTATAAAAATGGAATCTTATAGCATTTTTCCTCCTGTGTACAGTTTATTTTGCTCAATATTACCTTTTATGAGATTCATGCATGTCTTTGAGCTTAGATATAGTGCATTCATATTCATTGCTTTATGGAATATCAATGTATACATATACAAGAGTTTATTTTTCCAGTTGACTACTGATGGACATTTGTGTTATTTCCAGTCTGAAGCTATTATGAAAATTGCAGCCATTCATATTCATATTCATATGTGTGCTTCTTGGTAGATATGTGCACATATTTTTGTTGGGGATATACCTAAATGTAGAATTGCTAAGTCATAGAGTATGCATATCCTCAAATTGATTAGATAAGGCCAAACTGTTTTTCAAAGTGGGTGTACCAATTTACATTTTTGCAACTACATACAAGAGTTTCAGTTGCTACACATTCTAATCAAAACTTGGTGTTATTGGTCTTTTAAATTTTAGTCATTCTTTTGGATGTGTCTTTTTATAGTTCTATTTTGCATTCCTCTAATTATTAAGAAAGTTGAACAATTTGTATAAATTTGTATAAATATCCTCTTTCTTAAAGTGACTGTTAAATCTCTTGCCAATTTTCCCTTGCATTTCAGTCTGTTTTGGGTGGGATTATTATAAGGCCTTTAAACATTTTAAGCAGTTATATTTTAGCAAATACCTTCACCCATCTTGTGGCTTGCCTCTGCAATTTCTCAAAGATACATTCTGATAAAGGAAAGTTCTCAATTTTAGTGTAGAACAATTTCGTCATCTCTTCCTTTGTGTTATAAAAAGATAACACTTTTTGTATTCCAGTTAAGAAATCTTTCTCTACTCCCAGGTATGAAGATATTCTTCTATCATCTTCTAAAAACTGTATGGTTTATCTTTTCAACTTATATCTGCCATGCACCTGAAAATGATTTTTTGAGTGTGGTGTGAGATGGGTCAAGTTTTATTTTTTTCCATATGGATATCCTATTGACTATATTTAAAAACTGTCCTTGCCTCACTGCAGTGCCACCTCATTATAAATCAAGGTTCCATCTGTGTGTGGATCTATTTTGAAGTTCTCTATTCTGCTCCATTGGTTTATTTCTTTACAATTGCACCAGAACCATACTGTCTTAACAAATCTGTGATTGCAGATTTATTACAAGTTTGATATCTGGTGAAACAAATCTTTTTACTTGTTCTTGTTCTTCAAGTTCTTGGCCATTTTTGGTCCTTTGCATTTTCATCTATATATTTTAGATTCAGTTTGTAAAAATCCTCCTTAAAATCCTGCTGGAATTTTAATTAGAACTGCATTGATCAATTTCAAAAGACCATATATGTTTTCCTATTGAGTCTTTCAATTCACAAAATGATACATCCTTTCCTTTATTTAGATCTTTAATTTTACCCAATCACTCCTTGAATTATCTTCTGCAACATTACTTCCAAAGTGCTGGCTAGCTCCTTTTTACTAAAAGGACCTTTTTACTAAAAGGACCTTTTACTAAAAGCATTACCTGGGACCTAATGAGAAATGCAAAAAGTCAGGCCCCACCCCAGATCTTCTGAAATAGAACCAGACTTCTAACAAGATTTCCAGGTAATTCAAATGCACATTAAATTGTGAGAAGCCCTGCTCTACCCCAAGCACTTCCAGTAATTCACTGCCTCTCAAGGTAATTCATCCCACATTTGAGCACTTCTTACTATTAGAAAGATCTTCATTATATTGAACCAAAATATTACCCTAAAAATTCCAACCTTGGTTTAAAGCTGACAGACTGTACAGAACAAATGTAATTCCTCTTCTACATGGCAACCCATCAGATATATGAAGAGAAAGATCATGTCTCACCTTGAATCTTCTTTCCTCCAGTAAAGTTTTCCAATTCTTATCTCTTCCATCAGATGACAAGATTCCAAGTTCTCTCCCATTATAACCCATGTGCTTCCATTTTAAGGCTTGTTCTATGTCCAGGAAAGGCAGAGAATAGCATTATCCTACACCAGTGCCCCCAAGTATGTTGAAAAGATGACTTTCCAGGCATAAGATATGTTGTCTCCATCTTAGAGGGACGGGGTCTCAATTTATGCCTACACTGACTTCGTCCTTGAATTGTGAATTTTAATTCATTCTAAGTAACATTAACAAACATCAGCTGAAGGTTTTTATGTGCCTAGCACTGTTACATGGGGAATGCAAAGAAAACATAGGCTATTTCTCAAGGAATTGATAGTCTATTTGGAGAAGCGATATGTAAATATATCAGAGTGTCTTAAATCCAGTGTACAGTTAAGTGCCGTAATGTGTGAATTAGACTTTGGGTACCTGAGGAATTTAGGTAAAGGAGAGGTCATTATAAGTTGGGGTAACCAAAGAAGAACAGTATAATGGAAAATACATGCGCTTTAAGTTAAAAGATATTTTAAGTTAAAATCCTGGCTTTGATACTTCTTGCATGTTCACATTAGGAAAGTACTAAATCTTTCTGGGCTTTAGCCTCTTCATCTGTAAAATGTGAGTAACAGTATTTAACATAAAGAGTGGTTGTGAGACAAATGGGAAGATATATGTGAAGAACTTGGTGAACCTTAACACACTCGCACATGTGTGGTTATTATTAAGTTCAATATTTGGACAGGAAAGAGAATTGATGAGAAACCATATTAGAGTGAGTAATAGTAGTATTTCATGTTGTGGGTGATATGAGTGAGACTAAAATACTCTAAAAATCGTGTTGCCTTCAACTGCCTATGTAAGAACCACACCAATTTCAGTTCACTGTGAGGAAGATGTTTAAAACATCTGGGAAGTGATAATGATGAATCAGGCTGCCTCACAAGGCTGTGAGCTCCAAGATGTCACTCGGGGAGTCTGAGCAAAGCCCAGAGAATTGAGTTCCAGTGAATTTGGGGGAGAATTTTCACCTGGGAAGGAGGCTGGACCAAATGACTCCAAGGAGCTTTCTAACGCAAAACTTCTTGATGTTACGCTTCTCCATGGGGAAAGTTGAATGGGGAATAACTTGCTGCTCAGCTAATCTCCTGCTTTCTTTGCTTCCCTTGTAGTCTGTTCAGAAGAAACCTGACTCTCTGCCAGCTCAGGACCCCTGCACCACCATTTATGTTGCTGCCACAGAGCCTGTGCCAGAGCCCGTCCAGGTGAGGCATTGCTCTGTGCCTCCTCTCTGTAGAGAGGGAATAGGTGGAGGAGGGGAAAGGGTGGAACCTGTGTAGAGCTGAAATGGGAGACGTAGGCCCTTGCAAGCAGGTAGCAAGGAGCATCTGCAGCCTCAATTGCAGGGCTTCCGGGAAACCCCTCATGGCTGCTTACATGGGGTCTCTGCTCACTCTCTGCTCACCAGGCTTTCTCTGAGAGCTGTCACATCAGAATCAACTGGCATATTTGTTAAAAATAAAGGTTCCTGGGACCTTCTACCTAGGATTCTGTTCAATCAGAATGTCTATGGTGGGTAACCAGGCATCTTCATGTTAAAAAACAACATCCTCCTGGTGATCCTGATGCACATTTAAGTTCAGGAATCGCACCTTGAGTCCAGGAGTTCTCAAGTCCAGCTGCATAACAGAATTGCCAGGGGAGCTTTGTAAAAATGCTCATGCCTAGTCTCCATTCATCCCTGTTTAATCAGAACATTTAGGAGTAGAACTCTGCATAGCTGTAAAGCCTAGAAGAGAGTATGACACATGGCCCACCTGTTCTACCCCATTGCAAGATCGGCATGGATTAAGTTTACTTGACAGGAATCTTTCCTTTTACTAAACGAACAGAAGTAAATTCTGGGCTAAAATCTTGGCTTTATTTGGACCCTATTAAATAAAGCACTTTAGGAGACAATGGAGGATCAAAAGGCCACAAAAATGCCTACATTAACCCATTTTCCTCAAAGCTCCTACTGTACACATACTCAGCAATGCTTGGGAGGATGCCTCATCTTCACCTTGAGGTGTATTCACAGACCACTCTCCTATCCAAAGGGAAGTAAAAACATAAATCTGACTTTAAAAGCTTTAAATAATGTAGATTTTTAATGATGTTTTCTTGGGGAAGAAACACAGCACTCAGTATATTTCACATTTTACAGCAAAACCACCTAAATTCCCTCATTCCTGTCTCTTTCTGTCTCAGACTCTTGAATCTCCTCTCCCTGTGAGAAGTCTTTGCCCACAATCTTCATCTCTTCCCCATCCCTCTCTTGCAGGAACCACTTCTTTCTTCTCCCTTTGGGTCTCATTAATCCCCCCCACTTTTTAAAGCTCAGTAATTTAGAACTCTTTTGGCTTCTCTAAACTGAGTGCAGGTCCTCAGATGACTGGGATAGGTCTCCTAGTCTCCCTGATGACATGCATATGCTTGAAGGGAGCTGTAACCCATCTTGTGGGTGAGCAGGCAGTCTGGGAAGCTGAGTGCTACCTCTAGCAATACCCAGCTGTGGCAGACCCTGAGCAAGCTGCAATGCTACAGGATTCTTGAGACGCTTTCCTTTTTCTAAGCATCACTGTTTCCATTTGTAGCCTGTGAACCTAGTGCTGGTCCCTCCACCCACAGACTTGTTCTGTTTTGCCCCCAGGAATCAAGCTCCATCACAGTATATGCCAGCGTGACACTTCCAGAGAGCTGACACCACAGATCCAGTGAAGGGACTTTCTGAAGGAATACGGAGGAGCCAAAATAAACACTGAACTTGGTCCCAAGTCCCAAGTTTCTTGTGACATCTACACATCTGTACTCTTCTCAGATCGATTCCCTGGTGATGTTTCTCCCACATCTACCCGTGAAATAAATAAGGAAGTGAGGCTTCCCAAGCACTTAGCCTGCTCAGTGGGAGGCACAGGCTCAGAACAGAGAGCTGCTTGGAATAGCTTTCCATCTCTGTGGTGTAGCAGATGAAATGGATAATGCCAGTCCAGTGAGGTGTCTCGCTCTTTGCTGCAATTGGGTAATAAAAGCCAAAGGCAGAAAGTCAGGACAGGACATCTAGTACCTATCTCAGACAGCTGACCACCAGCCACAAAGTCTGGAACAGCGTACACTTGGGCTGCCTGTCCTTGGTCTGGGAGCTGCTCCCAATCACCATGCAGACTTGATCAAGGCTCTGGGCCTCAGTTTCTCTCTCTGGATAGACAATGAGATTATTGTCTCAATGAGATTAATAAACACTCTGAGATTATTCCATAAAGGAAGCTAATAAAGTATTTTATTTGTAAAACCTGGAAGCTAAGAGTCAATAAACTGAAAATATGACTTTGAGGTCTCTGAGCTTTGAATAACGGAATGAAAAAAAATCTAAGATTCTTAAAAGTACAGTTTTGTGCAAATGATGTTCAGATTTAAAGAAAAGTGGTATGGCTTCCCTGGTGGCGCAGTGGTTGGGAGTCCGCCTGCCGATGCAGGGGACACGGGTTCGTGCCCCGGTCCGGGAAGATCCCACATGCCGCGGAGCGGCTGGGCCCGTGAGCCATGACCGCTGAGCCTGCGCGTCCGGAGCCTGTGCTCCGCAGTGGGAGAGGCCATAGCAGTTAGAGGCCCGCGTACCGCCAAAAAAAAAAAGAAAGAAAAAAGAAAAGTGGTAAGTGTTTGGTGATGTTGTTACAAAGGAACTTGGGATAATCAGAACTTGTCCCAGAGTGACTTTTCACTTCCCCAAATGATTTTTAAATCCTAGTTCTCTGCTTACTCTGTTGAACAACAAACCTGGAGCCTCAACTAAGACTCTTCAAACTGATTCTGAGTCCATTTTACATCCATGGCCTCACATCCTCAGGGTCTCTACCAGACACTTCTTAATCCTTGCATACCTCTCCCCGTCACTAAATGTATCTTGAAGTAGACAATAACATATATTGGCCCAACAGTTTCAAGTAATTGAATGCTTAATAATTTAAATTATTGGCTGCAGACAGAAAGAATCTCTTCCATTAAAGTCCTATTTCCCTTCTATTCTTGCTTTCAGATAGGCCTTCTTCAATTTAAGCACTTCTGTCTGATAGGGTCTTGTGTGACCCTAATGAGCACTTTAAGAAATCACCAACTGTCTTACACCCATATAATAAGAGTCATCAACTTTCCAGCTCAAAACTCTGAGCTCCTTATAGCCTTGTACTTTATCCCCTCTATTCAATCAGTTCACATTTTAGCTCTGTTGTTTGGAGCATCCCACTTCCTGGAACCAATGCAGTAGTGTTCTTTTTTGTGAAGAACAGAAACTGACTCCGCATTTTTCTATGTAGAAAAGGAATCTATGGAAAAGATACTGGTTGGTTCAGATAACTGCTAGGAGGTTCTGTAAAATGATGGTTTGAAAATGAGCAAGCAAGGGGAGACTTGGACTGTGACTAGGGCCACAGCCCAAATCACAAACCCAGCCCAGGGATGACAATGCTGGGCACCAGTTGTTTTGCTGTTGTCCTCCCAGCACTAGACCCAGACTCCATCATTCCCTCCCTGCCTCAGCTGGACTTGAAAACTCCAAATTGCTGTTGTACTATCTGTACCAAAGTGACATCTCCAGGGTCCATTCTTCAGCTTTTCATCTCTAGTTTCTAAATCAGAGTCCAGACCAAGCGGCCAATCCTAGGTCACACATCCATGTTCTACCTCCAAGGGAGGTTGGGAATTGAATACATGGCATTTTCCATGTTCATAGCAGTGGTGGTGGTGGGGTCTGTCTCTTATGAATTAGGGAATTCCCCAAACACAAGCAGTGATATTCCATGCTGGACAGGCACACACACACACATACACACACACACATACACAATGTCCACTATACCACCCTTGTATAATCTTAGGCTCATTAACTGTGTATACTGAAAAACCAAGGAGCTACTAACCAGGATTTGTAAACCCTGGGGTTATGAGCAATCATTCTTTTACTATAACTCAGATTGTTTTAACAGCTCAGTTCCCAACATTTGGGGTTTTCCTGTGGCTGAATTCTACCTGATGGAAGGGCAGAAACAAAGGGGGAAAGAAGAGGTTATCCCCTCAAAATTCCCTGACAAGACTCAATAGCTCACTGGGAGGACAGCTGTGATTAGGAGGCTTTGGAGCCATTCTTCAAACAACATTTGATGTATGTCCTGCATCACCAGGTCCCAGGTTCAAGTGGGAAAGCAGAGGACCCCTCAGATTATTCTCTTACCATTCTCCAATTTTCCCCTAAGGCACTGTGCATGAGCTGAAGTTTTCTTCTTCCTCAGGCTTAAAATAAAACTGATACTTCAATTTCTGGTTTCCCCGTGTTTCTTCTCTGAAGTTTTATTTTGACTGAGCATATCTGAACTCTGAAGAACTCAGGAGGAACAGGCCCATTCTCAGTTTTAAGGGGCTGGGGTTCTGAAATACAGCTGGGCATAACCTTGAGCTTCCTTAGGACACTAACTCTAGTCACATGACCAGGATGTGATTAGTAAAGGGTCCATATGCCGTGACTAAGAAACCACTGATTACAGTAAGTTACTTCTCTTCCTCAAGATTTTCTTTCTACCTCCTGGAAATGAGTAAAATATGGACAGTCCATCCAAGAAATTGCACTTTTGTCTTTGTGTTGCCCAGAGAATGTATAACATAGCAGTGTGGCAAAACATGTTTCATGACCTTGTGTCTCTATAGCTATGGTGTGAAGCACTGAAGGTGGCTGATTTGATTTGATGAAGTATGAGGTTGTCCTTATCCTAGGGGGAAGGTCAGAAGTCATACTCCACATGAAGAAGATAACTTGTTTTTAAAGGATTGTTTAATTTTTGTCACTGCCAGGGTAATTGCCTTCCCTGAATTTCTCCAAATTCCCCTTGTGGAGCAAATCTATACTGGGTTTCTCAACTGCAGCACTATTGACATTTTGGTCCAGATAATTGCTTGACAATGGGGGTGTTCTGTACATCATATGATGTTTATCAGCATCCCTGGCCTCTTCCCACTAGATGCCAGTAGCATATCCCCTGTCCCTGGTCAGTACAATCAAAAATGCTTCCTGACATTGATGGATATTCCTTACTGGGCAAAATCTTCCCACTGATTGAGAACCCCTAAATTGAGAGCTGCTGATCTAGAAGCATACTGGCTCCCTAGTCATCTTTGCATACACTAAATATACATCAATATACCAAGTAGTAGATCTATCAAAAATCATATTTTGAAAGTGGCCACCTAGTCACTTAAGCATGACCCACATCTGCCAATATTACCAAGGTTATCTAAATATTAGAGCTCCCTGCCCAAACCCTACCTCAAACACAAATAAAATCTGGGTGAAGATCTATAGCAGAAGTCCCCAACATTTTTGGCACCAGGGACCAGTTTTGTGGTCCCGGATGGGAGGGGTGGGAGGTAAGGGGGGGGAGGGGTTCAGGCCGTAATGCAAGCGATGGGGAGCGGCAGATGAAGCTTCGCTCACTCTCCTGCTGCTCACCGCCTGCTGTGCGACCCAGTTCTTAACAGGCTGCGGACCAGAACCGGTAGGTGGACCGGGGGTTGTAGACCCCGATCTATAAAACCACCAACTTAGAGGCTATGGTTATAACCAGAGGATTTTGTGAAGAGTTCCACACAACAACCACAAGAGGGAGATGTAGCAATATAGTCCATCCCACACCAGCATCTCCAGCACCACTTCACTTGCAGCTAAAGGATGTGGACTTAGTCATAGACTTGCTGAAATGGTGGCTGGATTCTCATCAGTTCACAGCACTTACAGGCTGGAAGGAGAGTTGACCCCTCCCCCTAGAGATAAGGAGGCCCAACGTGAGTTGATAACAGACTGTAATCAAAGTTAACTGCAATAAGTTTCTTTCACAGAAGACTCCTAATTCTACTCAGTGCTTCACTCATTTAACAAATAGTTATTAATTTCCCACTAAGCATTAGGGGTTGTCATCCAGTAGGAGATACAAAAAATACAGGCAATTAAAATACTACAATATCCGATATCTGGAGAAAACCATAATCCAAAAAGATACATGCATCCCAATGTTCATTGCAGCACTATTTACAATAGCCAGGACATGGAAGCAACTAAATGTCCATCAACAGAGGAATGGTTAAAGAAGTTGTGGTACATATATACAATGGAATACTACCTAACCATAAAAATGAACAAAATAATGTCATTTACAGAAACATGGATGGACCTAGAGATTATCATGTTAAGTGAAGTAAGTCAGACAGAGAAAGACAAATGTCATATGATATCACTCATATATAGAAACTAATTTTAAAAAAAGATACAAATGAACTTATTTACAAAATAGAAACAGACTTAAAGATATCAAAAACAAACTTATGGTTACCAAAGGGGAAATGTGGGGGGAGGGATAAATCAGAAGCTTGGGATGAACACACACAAACTACTATATATAAGATAGATAACCAACAAGGACCTACTGTATAGCACAGTGAGCTCTACTCAGTATTCTCTGATAACTTATATAAGAAAAGAATCTAAAAAAAGGATGAATATATGTATAACTGAATCACTTTTCTGTACACCTGAAACTAACACAACATTGTAAATCAACTATACTCCAGTAAAATTAAAATAAATAAATAAATAAAATACTACCGTAGGTAGACAACCATATGCTCTACTGGGACTGCTTGAAAGTACAAGGAGGTGCTGTTAATAATTATACTGTGGCAATGGCTGGGCAAATCAGAATGTGTAGTCCCCCTAATGACAGAGAGGGTAAGGGATATTCAGTAAGCAGAGAGGAGGTGCACAAAACTCAGACTTCAGGAGTGGGGAGAGTAAGCTTATTTAAGTTAAAATGTTTTAAGTAACAATGGAAATGAAGACCTCCTTCTCCTAAGATTCTATTGTGTTTAAGTCTCCTTTTTTTCAATTATCTGTTACATGACACATGCCCCTTACATGTCCCTCCCACTGTCCTGACTGCTCTCCTCTGAACACAGTCCAATTCGTCAATGCCTCTTAAAATTTACTGCTCAAGACTGAACTCTGCTTCAGATGTACCAATGCAGACAAGAATGGAACTGTTATCTTCCATGATATGAGCAATATACAGTCATTTTGGTTTTTAAGTTGGACTCAGGTCTACAGAAATGGATGAATACATTTAAGCATATTCCTCAATTCATGGTATATGATCATCACTGGCCCATGTACCACACCTCTTTTATCTCATTTTAATTTTATTCTTATTTTTCCCCTTTCATACCACATCTCTGTTCTCTTTCCCACCTCCATGTCCCCGAATAGAATTTATCTAATGTGTGCCCTTTTAGTTCATTATCTATGTATTTATTTATGTGTGTGTTTATAAGTACACATGAATATCTAGAATTGTTTTCAAGTTATGTATATAGACATCTCATTCTGCTTCTCAGCTTCATTTTGGTTTTGTTGCTCAATGTTGTGATTTTTAGATCTTTCTAGGCTGAAACATGTAGCTTTAGGTCAACCTTTTTCAATACTGTATAGTATCACATCCTCCAGACATGTTACATTTTCATCTATCCATTTCCCTATTGATAGACATTGAAGTTTTTCTAACTATTATTTCAAAAATTACTATTATGAATGACCATATATCCATCATTTTATATCTCTTTTGCCACCCATATAAGTGATTTTCTGGGTAGTAACAGGGGTGGAATTGCTGGGTAATAAATTATGCAAATAGCTCTCTAGATATGTGCAATTGTTCTGAAAAATTTATACTCTTGCTGAGAGTACATTAGAGTTTCTCCTTTCCCCCTTCCTCAACAGCACTTGATATTATCCGTTTTGTTTGTTTGTTTGTTTTGGCCACTCAAGTATGTGATATAGCATAGTTGTTTTAACTTTCACTCTTCTGATCCCTATTGAGGGGTATTGCATCTCTCCATATGCTTGTTTGCTGATCTAGTTTCCACTTTTATGAATTGCCTATGCATATTATTGACTCAGTATCATGAGATATTCTGTTCTGTTCTTGATAATATGCAGGTTATTCCTATATGTTTGGGATATAAAGTCTCAGTTGGTTATGTACACCTCTGTTTTAACACTATGCATAGTGTCTTTCTCTAACTATAAAACTTAAATTGATGTAGTTATAAATTTTCACTTTTTTGTTGGCATAACTTGATTTACAATGTTGTGTCAGCAAAGTGAATCAGTTATACAGATATACAGATATATATATATATATATATATATATATATATATATATATATATATATCCACTCTTTTTGAGATTCTTTTCCCATATAGGCCATTATAGAGTACTGAGTAGAGGTCCCGGTACTATACAGTAGGTCCTTATTAGTAATCTATTTTATATAAAGTAACGGGTATATGTCAATCCCAATCTTCCAATTTATCCCTACCCACTCCTTATCTCCTGGTAGCCATACGTTTTCTTTATACAACTATAATGCCATTTATGTTTTGTAGATAAGTTCATTTGTAATTTTTTTTTAGATTCCACATATAAGTGATATCATATGATATTTGTCTTTCTCTGTCTGACTTAGTTCACTCAGTATGACAATCTCTATGTCAATCCACGTTGCTGCAAATGGCATTATTTTGTTCTTCTTATGGCTGAGTAATATCCCACTGTATATAGGTACCACATCTTCTTTACCTATTCCTCTATTGATAGAGATTAGTGGAACAGGATAGAAAGTCCAGAGATAAAATCAAGCACCTATAGTCACCTAATCTATGACAAAAGAGGCAAGAATGTACAATGGAGAAAAGATAGTCTCTTCAATAAGTGGCATTGGGAAAACTGGACAGCTACATGTAAAAGAATGAAATTAGAACATTTCCTAACACCATACACAAAAATAAACTCAAAATGGTTTAAAGACCTAAATGTAAGGCAAGATGCTATAAAACTCTTAGAGGAAAACATAGGCAGAACACTCTTTGATGTAAATCGCAGCAAGATCTTTTTTGATCCATCTCCTAGAGTAATAAAAATAAAAACAAAAATAAACAAATGGGACCTAATGAAACTTAAAAGCTTTTGCACAGCAAAGGAAACCATCAACAAAATGAAAAGACAACCCTCAGAATGGGAAAAAATATTTGCAAATGAAGCAACTGACAAGGTACTAATCTCCAAAACATACAAACAGCTCATGCAGCTCAATATCAAAAAAACAAACAACCCATTCAAAAAATAGGTGGAAGATCTAAACACATTTCTCCAAAAGAGACTTACAGATGGGTAAAAAGCGCATGAAAAGATGATCAATGTCATTAATTATTAGAGAAATGTAAATCAAAACTACAATGACGTACCACCTCACAACAGTCAGAATGACCATCATCAAAAAAATCTTCAAACAATAAATGCTGGAGAGGGTGTGGAGAAAAGGCAACCCTCCTACACTATTGGTGGGAATGTAAACTGGTACAACCACTATGGAGGACAGTATGGAAGTTCCTTAAAAAAATAAAGCTACCGTATGACCCAGGAATCCCACTCCTGGGCATATATCTGGAGAAAACCATTCAAAAAGATACATGTACCCCAATGTTCATTGCAGCACTATTTACAATAGCCAGGACATGGAAGCAATCTAAATGTCCATCAACAGAGGAATGAATAAAGAAGATGTGGTACATATATACAATGGAATATTACTCAGCCATGAAAAAGAACAAAAATTTTCACTTTATTATTTGCGTTTTTAATATCTTGGTTAAAAAATTTCCTCACTCTCAAGGTTATAAAGATATTCTTCTATTTCATCATCTAATAGGTTTAGTATTTCAAATTTTTTTAATAGATTCAAATTCTCTGTTGAAATTCTCCATCTTTTCATATATTGTGTACATCTTTTCCTCTATTTTCTTCAAAATATTAATCATAGTTATTTTAAAATGTTTAATCTATATCTGTAGGTCTTCTTCTAATGTTTATTTTCTCTATTGTCAATCATAGTTTTGTCTGCATAGAATTTTTTCAATATAATGCTGTATATTATGTATAAAAGAACCAAAGAAGCTTCAAATTATGTTATCTTTCAGCAGAAAAGGTTCCCTTTTTTTTCTGTTAGGCAGATAGGGTAAGAGGTTGATCACTTCAGTGCAATCAGAGAGTTTGCTTGATTGGGCTGGGCTTCAATTTAAACAAGACAATTTATCTCTGCTTTACCCTGTCCTTTGGGTGTGGTTCTCATGGGCCTTTGATTAAGGCATCCACCTCCTCAGATCTGAAAGACAGTGGAAGATCTAGCTCTTCAGCCTCCATCCCACACAGCTTCAAAGTCTAGCAATGAATTAAGGGAAGGACCATCATGGTAGATCTCTTTCACAGGGCTGCAGGACTGTGAAAGATTTCACTCTTCTCTTAGAAGATGTCAGTCTAGCTCGTTACCCTCCTATGTACTCCTGGAACCAAGCAAATGTCTGTTCAGAGAATCAGCCATGTGTTAGAGACTGCCTCAGGTTTCCAATTTTCCCTCTAGATTTTCACAGTCAAAAATCCTTGTTGTCCCTCCCTTACTCAACCTGGACCAAGTTCAATATTCAGCTAATGAATAGAGTAAACCAATCTCCCCTACCTCCAAGTGTAAAAATGGCTGGTGATTGTTAGCTTACCTCAGAAAAGTTCTGCCTCTCTGGAATTTTAGGTCATGGGGTCCCATCCTTTCCACAGTCCTCTGATGCCTTTAAAAATAAGACTTTTGTAATTCATCTGGCCTTTTAAAATTTGTTTAAAATGTTTGCAGCATTGACCTGGAGCAAACTGTTACATCCCACTTGGAAGTGCAAAACTTATGCTTTGCAATATCTTGACTTCTGCAAGGAATTTCTGAGTCAAATTCTTATTTTTTATTGGTCTCATTTTTATTCTGTACTGGATTTGAATGAAATTAATAAAGTTTATAATTTTGTAGTGCTTAAATTTAGCAAAATAACCAAAGAATTACAGTTAGATATAATTTATTTGACAAACATTGTATCATAAATAATATTTGTAAAAGAAAATATTTTGAATGGAGGTACTAATATGGAATTTGAAAATATTTGGGCTAAAATGTTCACAGGTTTTCATATAAAAGTTTAGAATTCAGAGTATCCACTTAGCAGAATTTTCTCTGAGTTGACCATGAACCTCAGCACCTATGGAGAGATCAGCTTCTTAACTAAAAATATTGTATTTCTAGAAAAGTCATTTGAAGGTGCCAACAATTCAAAATAATAATAAAATGTAAATTTGAGGAAGCTTACAGGTCACTTTATAAGAGAATTAGCCTAATATGAAAAGATAAATGTTAGCTTAAAACACATTTTTCTTAAAAACTCAAGTGACCTGTACTTAAAAATCTAAATAGAACTACTGTATGACCCAGCAATCCCACTCCTAGGCATATATCCAGGGAAAGCCATACTTTGAAAAGATACATGCACCCCAGTGTTCATTACAGCACTATTTACAATAGCCAGGACATGGAAGCAACCTAAATGCCCATCAACAGGGGAATAGATAAAGATGTGGTACATATATACAATGGAATATTATTCAGCCACAAAAAGAACAAAATAGTGCCATTTGCAGCAACATGGATGGACCTAGAGATTGTCATACTGAGTGAAGTAAGTCAGACACAGAAAGACAAATATCATATGATATGGCTTTTATGTGGAATCTAAAAAAGTGGTACAAATGAACTTATTTACAAAACAGAAAAAGAGTCACAGATGTAGAAGACAAACTTATGGTTACCAGGGGATAAGGGGTGGGGGGAAGGATAAATTGGGAGATTGTGATTGACATACACACTACTCTATATAAAATAGTTAACTAATATGAACCTACTGTATAGCACAGGGAACTCTACTTAATACTCTGTAATGGCCTATATGGGAAAAGAATCTAAAATAAGAGTGGATATATGTATCTGTATAACTGATTCACTTTGCTGTACACCTGAAACTAACACAACATTGTAAATCAACTATACTCCAAAAAAATTCTTTTTAAATGATAAAAAATTCCAGTGACCTGATATTAGAGTTAGATACAACTGAAAAACTAATGAAACTCTGTGACTATGTTCCAGGGATAATTATTCTATTTATGTTATTTAAAATTTTTATTTTATGTTATTTTTGATGTTCAGATGACCAATAATATAAATATAATTTAATGTATAAATAGTAATAAAATTTTTATTTTGCTTCAATAAACATAAACATGTCTTTTTAGAAAAAAATTTCATTTTGAAAATATTCTTACAAAACTATTTTACCAGTTCACCATTATAATAAAAATCAATTTGTCATCCAAAATACTAATATTTCAAATAATTGAATAGTATTAAAGTGCCCCTTTAAATCTCAAACATCCGGTTTCGATGATAAATTATACAATTATTTTAAAAAGAAGAGAACAAAGAATCAACCAATACAGTTCACAATGTGGAGGTTACAGATTAACTTGACAGGAAGAGTTTTAGTGGAGTTGGGATCTATTGGAGAGGGCTGAAATAAGAAAGTAAAGTAAGGGCATGAAGACAATGACAATATTTTCATAGTTCAATAAGTCTTGCTTTTAATAGGAGGAGAAAATGAGATGGTATATGGTAGAGCAGTGGCCCCCAACCTTTTGGGCACCAGGGACCAGTTTCGTGGAAGACAATTTTTCCACAGACTAGGGTGAGGGGTATAGTTTTGGGACAATTCAAGCACATTACATTTATTGTGCACTTTATTTCTATTATTACATTGTACTATATAATGAAATAATTATACAACTCACCATAATACAGAATCAGTGGGAGCCCTGAGCTTGTTTTCACTTGCCACTTACTGATAGGGTTTTGATATGAGTCTGCAAGCAATTGATTCATTAGGGTCTCTGTGCAGTCAAACCTCTCTGCTAATGATAATCTGTATTTGCAGCCATTCCGCATTGCTAGCAACACTGCCTCAGCTCCACCTCAGATCATCAGGCATTAGATTCTCATAAGGAGCGTGCAACCTAGATCCCTCACATGTGCAGTCACATCAGGGTTCAGGCTCCTATGAGAATCTAATGCTGCTGCTGATCTGACAGGAGGTGGAGCTCAAGCGGTAATGCAAGTGACGGGGAGCAGCTGTAGATACAGATGAAGTTTCACTCACTCACCCGCCACTCACTTCCTGCTGTGCGGCATGGTTCCTAACAGGCCACGTACCGATATCGGTCCATGGCCTGGGGGTTGGGGACCACTTTGGTAGAAGATGGGAGGTTAGGATATGATACTGTGGGGATTAGTTTATAAAGCATGTTTGTGTATTTACATTGCTGTCCAGTGATGTGGTAGAAATTCGTGATGCAGGATGGAGAGAGGGAAAAGGGTAAAGTCCAAATAACAAGGAGGAAGATTGACCTTTCACTCAGAGCCACCATACTGTCCCTTCTGAAAAGCATATTTGTTTTCTCTTTATTCCACTTAATTTCCATGATTATTTGTCTTTTTTTAAAGTCACCTAAATAGAATAACACAAATAGAATAATTATCCCTGGTACATAGTCACAGAATTTTTTTAGTTTTTCATTTGTATCTGTCTCTAATTCCAGGTTACTGGAATATTTTAGAAGAATATACTTTTAAACTAACATTGATCTTTCTGTTTTTAAGTTAGTTCTCTTACTTTCTCTTCAAATAATTTTTGATAAGAAAGTAGGAGAGAAATAAGAGAGATGAGGAGAGAGGAAGAAAAAAATGAGTCGTATTTAAAAACAACCTCTCCCTATGCACAGAAGATATGGATTAGATGCTAATAATGGACTCTGAGCAAATAACTTAAGGAAGATATGCACTTGAGCATGTGTGTGTGTGTGTGTGTGTGTGTGTGTGTGTGTGTGTGTGTGTAGGGGGCTTACTGTTCTTCACATGATTTTTCCTCCAAACAACTGGAGAGAGCACTAGTAAGCTTCAGGTGTTTCACACTGTCTCTGATTAACAATTAAACATAAGCATCTTTGTTTTTCATGACCCCAAAATCGATTTCCATATGTTGATATAAAAAGTGACTGGTTTTAGTTTGCATGCTGAGAATATCAAAATTGTTGCAGAATTTATCCCCTCCTCCACTGATATTTATCATTTTAGGTTACCCACAAGCTGCTGATAGTTTTTTAAGCCAGCTAGAAGAACAAAATCTATTAAATAAACAACCTCTAAGTTCATGGCCCCACACACTAGGTAGCTAGGGAGGATTTCATAAGAATGAAACACAGAATTTAAAAAATTTTGTTTGGGTACATTCAAGATTCAACTACAAAATGAGACATTCCCACAGCAGCATCTGCTTACTAGAGGTCCAGGTGTAGTCCTTGGGGAATGACTACACTTGTTGGTGGAGGCAGGAGGACTGGCAGGAAACCTAATGTTGAACTGAAGTCCACTTCCTGGAACAAGATCCATGGTGACTAGTTCTGGAGACACCTTGATGTCATCATCAAAACAACAGTGTTTCAAATATCTGGCCATGGTTATTACACTGTTCCAACCCCCACCTTATTCCCAGCCCCCTCACCAGATTTTCTCTTTTCCAAGCTAATCAACCCCAATTCCTTCAAATATTTCTCATCTGGAACTGTTTAACATAGTCCTGGAAACAAACTCAGCAATCAATATGATAATTATGTATTTCTTACTGTTGTCAGTACCTCATGTTTCACCATCAGTTGCCCTCTGGTGGACAGTTTACTGATCATTAATGTTGTTCAAATGATATGCTATTTATTATTCATTTCTTAGCAATGATAATATTAAGAACTAACACTTATTGAAAGCTCACAATGTGCCAAACACTTTGCTAAGTGTTTACAGACATTCTCATTGAAACTGCAAAACAAACTTAGGGTACTATTATGGTTTGTCCTTATTTTACAAATCAGAAAACCAAGGCCTAGAATGGTTTAAAAAACCTGATGGGGTAATATAGCAAAGGGGTGGGGACTGTAGTCTTCTGCATTTTCTCTCATGTTTTCAACTATTTGTACAACATTGTCATCTTATAACTTTCCCCTTGTTTTTCACTTAAATTGTGGTATCCTCCTTTCTCTTCCCTCTTGACAATTTTTTTGGAGATTTTTTTTGTTAAGCTCAAAGCTATGGCCATACAGGTAAATGGATTTGGAGCCTTTTTATGCCATTTGGTTATTTGGTTTATTTCTTTCTCAGAACCTAAATTTTGCTTACATTATTATTTTTAAAATTGCACATACTCTTTCATTTCTCATTCAGTTATCTGCAGAATTAAAAATCCTTCAACATTCCTTTCTTATGTAAACACTTCTTTGTTTGAATTTCATGACATTACCTCTCCTGTTTTCCTCTGACCACTTTAACAATTCTTTCACAGTTTCCTTCTCTTCCAGTCATAGTTGTTTCTTACAGGGTTTTGTCGTTATTTTTATTTTATTTTTTTAGTATACACTTTTCCTAGTGTAGAGAATTCCCAAACATGGAATTAAAGATAATCATAAATCAAGAGTCAGGTGCAAATGGAGGCTAAGAAAAGACTCTTAGAAATCAATTTACATTACCAAAATTTAAAACTCAAGCAAAAAGCTGGAGCAGTATGAACATGGTTGAAACCTGTGTTTGGAAGATGTTCCATAAGATGTCTATAAGGAATTATATCAGAATGTAAAACAGAAAGACAAAGAGAAAACTGGGAGATGTTAATTCATCCATATGGAGGATAGCTTCAGATATTTTAATAGGAATTTCAGGAATAAAAAGTAGAGAGGCCAGAAAAGAAGTAATAATCAAGGAAACAGAAGAAAATTGCCGTTTACTGAAGAAAAAAAATCAGTGCCATACAGGAATATATTGAAGAATAAAAACCCACACTTGAACACATCCTGGTGAAATCTAGAAATCCAAGTGTAACCAAACAGGACCCTATGGGCCCTTCCCAGAACACCCCTCCCCCCAATATCCTCTGCTTGCCTTTTCTCTGTAGAAAAATTTTAATCAAAGAACAAAATGAATCAAAGAAGTGAGAGAACACAGAAAGAAAGGAAACCAGTCAAGCAAGACAAAATAATACTTCAGCCCTTAATCAAGGTCCAGGGCTTTTAGTTCTTCCTGAAGAACTATAGATAATATTCTGAGCCCTGTCCTTTGAGCTGTTTTGTAGATGCTGAAACCCCCACTAGGTGGGAGAAGTCAACTGTATGCTGCCCACAAGCATGTAGACCACAGACCAGTTGGAACCAGAAGGTTGATGGTGTTGCCTCCTCATTACCTCACCAATCAAAAGAATGTTCATGAGCTGATCACATACCCCACAACCCTCTCCTTCACACTATCTTTAAAAACCTTTCCCTGAAAACCTTCTGGGAGTTCAGGCCTTTTAAGCACTAGCTACCTGGACTCCGTGCTTGGTACCCTGTAATAAACATTACACTTTCCCTCACCACAACCTGATGTCAGTAGATTGGCTTTACTGTGCACAGGCAAGTGGACCCAAGTTTTGTTTGGTAACAATGTTGGCACCCCAGCTGGGGTGGAAGTCCCAAGTGGGTGTCTTGCCCATGGCACATCAGCACCTGGATGACGGTGGCTCTTGAATCCTGTTCAGCAGCTGCCTGAGCACCTTTGTCTTGGGGACAGCCCCAAGTGCTTGCTATTGACCAGACATTATTGGCTCACCGTGCTTTCAATTCTGTGATGAAGGAAAAAAAGCTCTGTTTTTGATTTGTCTCTACTAATGAACAGACATTTGGGAGTTGACAGACTCAGTGTAGGAGGGTAAGATGCTTTTGTGTGTAAAACCAAAAATTCGTTTCCTCTCTACCCTGGGCTTTTCCTCCCCAGAATAAGCCTGTTTGTTTCATGTTGTTGTGGGGTACCTTGTTGGAAAGAGGAATAGTTGTTGGACTTCTACCCTATTTGTGAACTGGTTCTTTGTTTATTTGGATGCTAACGTTTGGTTTTGGGGACACCATTTGTGTTTTGTTTCTCTTGTCTGGGGAACATGCCCTCTGGGGCATATTTTGGAAAAATGATCTTATTATAGCTATGAACCTATGACTAAGGAAAAAAATGATTTAAAACTCTGTGGCCACAATATTGTTTAGACTCTGGAGAAAACTGGTTAAGATGAAACTCTTTTGAAATTCCAAAACTGGTTCTTTTTGCACAGGTAGTTAGAAAAAGCTGGCTTGATAAAATACTTCAGAATTCTGACCCTGAGAAAGCAAAAATATTCCTAGGAAAAAGCTTGAAGTTTTAACTCTTATCATTTCCTTGAAATAAAAACACAGCTCACCTTTGCCTGAGACTTTGGCCTTGGGTTAATTAATAGAACTTCAAACCAAGGAAAAAAGCAGAAGCTTTTAAGCTCAAGTAAGTAAACTTAACTTATTCCTAATGTTATTTTTTTTTTTTGATTTTGCATTTGTCAGGTAAATTGCCATGACACGTGTGGTCATTATTCCCTATCTTTCCATTTATATGTTGTTTGTTGTTAAAAAGAGGGATCCTTGTTTGAAAAACTTTGAGAGAATTGTTGGACTTCACCCTTTTGTTTTTGTCCTACAGGAATTAGATTTTGTTCTTTGTGTGTATGTTTGCATTTTATCTTGTGTGTAAGTGTGCCAGCTGTGGGAAATTCAAATTTGTTTCCCAGATGCAGCCCCTTGAGGTGCATTCTTCAGAATTGGAGAATTTCATTTATAAGCCAGTGATATATAAAAAGATGATTTTACCTTGTAATATGGCCTAGCGGTAATACTCCTAAGATTCAGGGGAAAAAGTGACCCACAAGTAGATTCCTGAACTATGCGACTTATGCAATTACAGCTGTTTTACAATAGAGAGGGAAGTAGGTAAAATTTATAAACTAATAAGTTTTATATTAAAATATCTGATTGATGATTAAATTTTAAGATGAGGCTATGAGATCTCTGTCTGGATATATGTATGTCTCAAAATGATTATGTGTCTTTGGATAATATTGTTGAGGTTAATTTGTAAATGAGCTCTATTTAATTAGCTTAAAGAAAAGTAAGTGTTTACAAATCAATCATTTTAAAATACAACTGAAGAGACCTTCAAGATGGCAGAGGAGTAAGACTTGGAGATCACCTTCCTCCCCACAAATACATCAGAAATACACCTACAAGTGGAACAAATCCTAGAGAACACCTACCTAGTGCTGGCAGAAAACCTCAGATTTCCCAAAAGGCAAGAAACTCCCCACGTACCTGGGTAGGGCAAAAAGAAAAAAGAAAAAACAGAGACAAAAGAATAGGGATGGGACCTGCACTTCTGGGAGGGAGCTGTGAAGGAGGAAAAGTTTCCAGACACTAGGAAGCCCCTTCACTGGCAGAGTCGGCGGGTGGCGGGGAGAAAACTTCAGAGCCACGGAGGAGAAAGCAGCAATAGGGGTACAGAGGGCAAAGCAGAGAGATTCCCACACAGAGGATCAGCACCAACCAGCACTCACCAGCCTGAGAGGCTTGTCTACTCACCCACTGGGGCGGGTGGAGGCTAGGAGCTGAGGCTCGGGCTTTGGAGATCAGATCCCAGGCAAAGGACTGGGGTTGGCTGCATGAACACAGCCTGAAGGGGGCTAGTGCACCACAACTAGCCAGGAGGGAGTCTGGGGAAAAATCTGGAACTGCCTAAGAGACAAGAGACCATTATTTCAGGGTGCTCGAGGAGAGGGGATTCAGAGCACCCCGTAAACAAGCTCGAGAGATGGGCGCCAGCTGCAGCTATCAGCGCGGACACAGAGATGGGCATGAGACACTAAGGCTGCTACTGCAGCCACTAAGAAGCCTGTGTGCAAGCACATGTCACTATCCACACTTCCCCTCCGGGGAGTCTGTGAAGCCTGCCATGGCCAGGGTCCCGTGATCCAGGGACAACATCCCCAGGAAAACACACGGCGTGCCTCAGGCTGTTGCAACGTCACACTGGCCTCTGCCGCTGCAGGCTTGCCCCGCATTCCGTACCCCTCCCTCCCCTCAACCTGAGTGAACTAGAGCCCCTGAATCAGCTGCTTCTTTAACCCCGTCCTGTCTGAGTGAAGAACAGATGGCCTCAGGAAATCGACATGCAGAGGCGGGGCCAAATCCAAAGCTGAACCCCAGGAGCAGGACGAACAAAGAAGAGAAAGGGAAATTTCTCCCAGCAGCCTCAGGAGCAGCGGATTAAATCTCCACAATCAACTTGATGTACCCAGAAACTCTGGAATACTTAAATAGACAATGAATCATCCCAAAATTGAGGCAGTGGACGTATGGAGCAACTGTAGACTTGGGGTTTGCTTTCTGCATCCAATTTGTCTCTGATTTTATTTTTATCTAGTTTAGTATTTAAAGTTTATTATCATTGGTAGATTTGCTTATTGATTTGGTTGCTCTCGTCATTTTTAAAATATATATAGATATGTAATTTTTTCCTTTTTCTACATTTGTGAATGGGTATATGTATGTTTTTTGTGTGATTTTGTCATATAGCTTTGCTTTAACCATTTGTCCTGGGGTTCTGTCTGTCTGTTTTTGATTATTTTTTAACTATTAAAATTTTTTAAATTTTAAATAATTTTTTCTATTTTAATAACTTTATTTCATTTTCTCTTTCTTTCTTTCTTTCTTTCTTTCTTTCTTCTTTTTTTCTCCCTTTTGTTTTGAGCCATGTTGCAGACAGGGTCTCAGTGCTCCAGTCGTATGTCAGGTCTGTGCTTCTGAAGTGAGAGAGCTGAGTTCAGGACATTGGTCCACCAGAGACCTCCCGGCTCCATGTAATATCAAATGGTGAAAGATCTCCCTGAGATCTCCATCTCAATGCTAAGACCCAGCTCCACTCAATGACCAGCAAGCTGCCATGATGGACACAGTAACTTGCTGTTATGGAAATTGAGACTGTGATTAAAAATCTTCCAACAAACAAAAGCCCAGGACCAGATGGCTTCACAGGCGAATTCTAGCAAACATTTAGAGAAGAGCTAACACCTATCCTTCTCAAATTCTTCCAAAATATAGCAGAGGAGGAACACTCCCAAACTCAGTCTATGAGGTCACCACCACCCTGATACCAAAACCAGACAAAGATGTCACAAAGAAATAAAACTACAGGCCAATGTCACTGATGAACATAGATGCAAAAATCCTCAACAAAATACTAGCAACAGAATCCAACAGCACATTAAAAGGATCATACACCATGATCAAGTGGGGCTTGTCCCAGGAATTCAAGGATTCTTCAATTTATGCAAATCAATCAATGTGATAAGCCATACTAATAAATTGAAGGAGAAAAACCATATGATCATTTCAATAGGTGCAGAAAAGCTTCGACAAAATTCAACACCCATTTATGATAAAAACCCTCCAGAAAGTAGACATAGAGGGAAATTATCTCAACATAATAAAGGCCATATATGACAAACCCACAGCAAACATCATTCTCAGTGGTGAAAAAATGAAACCATTTCCTCTAAGATCAGGAACAAGGCAAGGTGATTCAGTCTCACCACTATTATTCAAAATAATTTTGGAAGTTTTAGCCACAGCAATCAGAGAAGAAAAAGAAATAAATGAATCCAAGTTGGAAAAGAAGAAGTAAAGCTGCCACTGTTTGCAGATGACATGATACTATCTATACATAGAGAATCCTAATGATGCTACCAGAAAACTTCTAGAGCGAATGAATGAATTTGGTAAAGTAGCAGGATACAAAATTAATGCATAGAAATCTCTTGCATTCCTATACACTAATGATGAATATCTGAAAGAGAAATTAAGGAAAAACTCCCATTTACCATTGCAACAAAAAGAATAAAATACCTAGGAATAAACCTACTTAAGGAGACAAAAGACCTTTATGCAGAAAACTATAAGACAGTGATGAAAGAAATCAAAGATGATACAAACAGATGGAGAGATATACCATGTTCTTGGTTTGGAATAATCAACATGGTGAAAATGACTATACTACCCAATGCAGTCTACAGATTCAATGCAATCCCTATCAAACTACGAATGGCATTCTACACAGAACTGGAAAAAAATTTTTCACAATTTTTGTGGAAACACAAAAGACCTGAATAGCCAAAGCAATCTTGAGAAAGAAAAATGGAGCTGGAAAAATCAGGCTCCCAGATTTCAGACTATACTACAAAGCTAGAGTAATCAAGACAGTATGGTACTGGCACAAAAACAGAAATATAGGTCAATGGAACAGGATAGAAAGCCCAGAGATAAAAACACACACATATGGTTACCTTATTTTTGATAAAGGAGGCAAGAATATAGAGTGGAGCAAGACAGCTTATTCAATAAGTGGTGCTGGGAAAACTGGACAGTTACATGTAAAAGAATGAAATTAGATCACTCCCTAACACCATACACAAAAATAAACTCAAAATGTATTAAAGACCTAAATGTAAGGCCAGACACTATAAAGCTCTTAGAGGAAAATATAGGCAGAATACTCTATGACATAAATCACAGCAAGATCCTTTTGACCCACCTCCTAGAAAAATGGAAATAAAAACAAAAATAAACAATTGGGACTCAATCAATCTTAAAAGCTTTTGCACAGCAAAGGAAAACATAAAGAAGATGAAAAGACAACCCTCAGAATGGGAGAAAATATTTGCAAATGAAGCAAATGAGAAAGGATTAACCTCCAAAATTTCCAAGCAGCTCATGCAACTCAATATCAAAAGAACAAACAACCCAATCCAAAAATGGGCAGAAGACCTAAATAGACATTTTTTCACAGAAGATATACAGATGGCCAACAACAGCACATGAAAGAAGGCTCAACACCACTAATCATTAGAGAAATACAAATCAAAACTACAATGAGGTATCACCTCACACCAGTCAGAATGGCCATCATAGAAAAATCTACAAACAGTAAATGCTGGAGAGGGTGTGGAGCAAAGGGAACCCTCTTGCACTGTTGGTGGGAATGTAAATTGATTCAGCCACTATGGAGAACAATATGGAGGTTCCTTAAAAAACTAAAACTAGAACTACCATATGACCCAGCAATCCCACTACTGGACATATACCCTGAGAAAACCATAATTTAAAAAGAGTCATGTACCAAAATGTTCATTGCAGCTCTATTTACAATAGCCAGGACATGGAAGCAACCTAAGTGTCCATCAACAGATGAATGGATAAAGAAGATGTGCACATATATACAATGCAATATTACTCATCCATGAAAGGAAATGAAATTGCATTATTTGTAGTGAGGTGGATGGACCTAGAGTCTGTCATACACAGAGTGAAGTAAGTCAGAAAGAGAAAAACAAATATTGTATGCTAACACATATATATGGAATCTAAAAAAAAAAATTGTTCTGAAGAGCCTACGGGCAGGACAGGAATACAGATGCAGATGTAGAGAATGGACTTGAGGACACGGGGGTGGGAAGGGTAAGCTGGGAGCAAGTGAGAGAGTGGCATGGACATATATACACTACGAAATGTAAAATAGATAGTTAGTGGGAAGCAGCCGCATAGCACAGGGAGATCAGCTCAGTGCTTTGTGACCACCTAGAAGTTTGGGATAGGGAGGGTGGGAGGGAGACGCAAGAAGGAGATCTTATGGGGATATATGTATATGTATAGCTGATTCACTTTGTTATAAAGCGGAAACTAACATGCCATTGTAAAGCAATTATACTCCAATAAAGATGTTAAAAAAGTTTTTTAATAAATAAGTAAATAAAATACAACAGAAAATAATCCAAATGACTTTCAGCTTCACGTGATCTGGGAAATATTCAGTATTTAACTAATATTTGGTATTAAATTTTGGTTAAGTTTATTAATTAATACAGACATGTCTTTAGAGTCATCAACATTAAGTATAATACATTTTTACTGTACCTAGCTATGCTGAAAGTCAATAGTTCATGTTATATTTATTACAAAATTTGTCAGCAAGAAAATTACCTTGATATGATGATATTGCTATAACTAATGAAAAAGAGATAAATGGTAAAGATGTCTTACATGAAATCTTTAGAAATAATTATGTTTTAGTTTTTCTAGATTCTTAGTAACTTGAAACTTTAGGGTTTTGCTAAGTTAACTTCAATAAGAATTCATTGATAGTCTAGTTCATTTTAATTAGGATAAAATACTAGAACATTGTTTGCTAGAGAAGCCCTTTTATTAAGAGAAAAAAACTTAAAGATATTTGGGTTTATTAGGTACATGTCTTGTACCACATTAAAAATTATGCTATAAAAATGTGTGTTTTTATAGGTTATGGTAAATGTTGTTAAGTTCTTTGTTATTCAGGAAATATTGGTATGACATACAGTTCACAATTGCTTGTTTCTTGATTTTCATTTGAGATTAAGGTTTTTAAGGGTTAAAAATGGTAATATATGTAATTCAAGCTACTAAAAATGACAAAGGAAGAATTTCAGTGTGTAAAGAATGTAGGAAATAGGTTGTCAGTGATATAAAATATGAAGACTAGATATACATTTGTTGGAGAAAAAGGAGAATAATTTTTTCTTAGAGTTGGTTATTTCTGAGTGGAAAAATGGGACAAATTAATATGGATTCAGAAAACTATGAAAAATTGTAGAAAAAGAACCTTGAAAACAGAGTTTTGTACATGGTCAGGATTGATTAAGATTTTAGTGAATTTAATTAGTTAAATGAATTTTCTTATTAACAGTAAACTAAGGCTGGAATCTGGTTCTCTCTCTCTGTTAAGAGAACAAAGTTTCCTTAGAATGCTGCTTTTGATAACAGGCTAAATCTAGCTAACTTTAGGATGCTTTGCAGGGCCCCTGAAGCATCTCAGAAAAATATTAAACTAACTAGGATTATTTGGTAGATTGGATTACAGGGAAAGCATTGTCAAATAAAAGGTGACGTTAAGCCTTCTTATGTTATGTCTATATAAATATATATTATAGGTGTTCCAGAAGTTATATGAAGTTCCTGGAAATCATATATGTCCTAACATAAAATGTTATCTGTCATCAAGACTGAGGCTCACTCTAAAGGGAACTGAACCCGAGTATTAAGGAAATGTCCTAGCTGACTTTCATGTAAAGGCAACAACAACAGAATCTATAAAGATTATGGCACATATAGATAAAGTCCATTCTACTTCTACAAAAAATTAACCCCTCATGTCAGACTTTTGCCATCCTGATATACTTGTGTCATGGCAACAGTCTGCTCCTAAATCAGAGAAATTAAGATGGATAAACAGTAGTTGTGGATTAAATAATCAGAGCTATGGGAAACCCAATACAGCCAATTGGCTCTTCCCGGCTCCCTGGAAAACCCTTTTTCTATTTGGTGGGTTAAAGCCTTCCCTTCATGTAACGCTGATGCTCTCACAATGAAAAAAAGAAATGGTTAAAAATGTATTTTCTACTTGGGGTATACTTTCTACAATCTCCGGTGATCGAGGCACCCACTTCACTGGACAAAACATACAAGCCTTAAAAAAATCCCACAAACTTGTTGAAATTATCACTGTCACTATCATTCTCAGTCATCAGGCAAGGTCAATAAAACTAATGGAAAAAATGGACTCAAACAGAACAAAAATTAATTACATGGGACTAAATGAACTGAAAAATATGATTATAATTTTTATGACTTTTTGTCTGACATATTACTGGCTTTCAATCTTTCTTTTTCAGATGTAAGGAAACCTTTCCCCTTAAGCTGATTATGATTTATAACAATTTGGTAAATTATACTTTATAAATTGAAATATTTATCTTTTCTCTATACCTGATCCCTCCAGAAATTAGAAACTCTCAGGTTCCCAGAAGCCTAATCAGATGAATAAGGAAGGCCACCTCTTAACAAGTTCAAGAATCTCAAGGGAGTTCCCTGGTGGCCTAGTATTTAGGATTCAGTGCTGTCACTGCTGTGGCATATATATGTGTGTGTGTTTATGTGTGTGTGTGTGTGTGTGTGCGTGTGTGCGTGTAAAATCTCAAGCTATTTTGGGGACCTTGAGAAGAGAAGAATTCACCCAAATCTATAGATATTGCAGGCAGAATCTGTGACAGCCCTTGGTGTGGCTTTACTGGCCTTGAGATTCCTTCTAAAAGTTCAGTCTGAGATTCCTTATGAAAAGTTTAAGCACAGCCAATTTTTTAAAAGCCTATGTGATCAATGAGTCAGACTTATTTTACAAATAAATTAATCTTAATTTGACTATATTTGGTAAAAATGAGGGTAATTTTAGAGAGAAAAAGATTGTGTTTTGTTATATATTAAATTCTAGTTTTGTTAAATGACATCAGTATTTACTGTCTAAAACTCATTTCCCAAATAGCTCTTTGTTGCTATGTTATATTATTGTAAAGCTTAATTGAGTTATTAAGAAGATATTCTAAGCTTGTTTCTGATCACTGTAATCTATTTTTGGATGAAGATCAGATGCCCCACGATCTATAACCAGGGGATTATGCATACCGGAAAAAGCATCATTTAAAGGACTATCTCCAAACTAGATGGAAGACTACTTATCAGGTATTCTTAAGTGCATATCATGGACAAAGAAACTGAAGTGAATTAACTCAAATTCATATTTCTTACTTAAGAAAGGCCTCTGCATTGGACTGGTCTATAGAAAGGACAGCTGACTCCAAACAATATTAATACCAGAATGAGAAGAAGACAACAGCAGTGGTAGGCAGTTGAACCACACTGGACCTGTAAGGCCTATCATACAAATCTAATGGAACTGTTTACCAAATGTTTGTCTCCCTATCAACATCGAAAGTTACTGCTTTACTTTTAACCACACTGTTGCCCTCAGTGTTTAAGATAGGAATATAATTCTCTAATTGAGCTTTCACAGAGTATAACAACTCATGATGTGTAAAACTGCTGGATTAAACCTATTGCTGAAAGCACATGTACAATGCTTATGTGACAATTGGTTTTTTGTGACAATTATTGATAAAATGTATAACCTATAAAATGCTTCTCCATTAACATACCTCTCAGCCTGTTCTCAATATCTGATTAGTTTCCCTCAATGTGCATAACTAGGCAAATATAAAGGAGGCCTAGCACCTAGGGACATGATCTAACCCTGGGGCAGGCAGCTGAACCACCCCAGCATCAAGGGACAGATATTCTAATTACCAATACTTTCTATTGAAAGATTTACCATCAAAAGTTGAAAATAATGAAAGAAATTTTTACATATTGAGGTATGTGGAGGTCATTCTGGCTTTAGGCTAACCAGAACAGCCTGTCTGTGGGCTATTAAATATACATTGTATATCTGCTTTAGCCATTAAGGAAACATACATTAAAAAAATCAGAATGGAGTAACTGTGGTTCAGACATCCAAAATGGAGATAGGTGACCATTGTGGACCTGGGCTCAGACACATTCCTATGTTACTGAGAACTTGTTTTCTAAACTTTACTAGACTTAAGGACATCACCAGCTGTTCTCAAGACAATATCTACTAACAGCTGCCAACTGCAACCTTATGGTTTCAAGGTCTCCTTGTAACTATGAAATCTTTTCTCACTTTAGAAATAGTGTTGGCAAATTAGACAGCTCAAGCTATAGCCTCCCAGCAAAAGGCACTTGTTTCTTTACTCAGAATAATATTAGCTAATAAAATTGCTTTAAATTATATTTTGGTCAAAAAAAGGGAGACATGTATAGTGGCCAATAGTTACTGTTATGTATAATTGGTACCCCTGGAAAAGTTAAAACCCAAATATAGAACAATTCAAAAATCTACTTGATTACTGAATGTATGTAAAGAGGAAACACTCTAAAGCTTATTTTCCTGGTTGCCATCTAAAGTAGGAGGACTCTTTTGAAAAATACTATAAGAGTATAGTTTGATCATTATCCTCATTGTAATATGTCTATTAATATTCAAATGTTTGTCCAGGTGCTATAACAAAATAATCAGAGATGGAAGTACTGTTTTCATAATACAAAATATTGATGCTGAGCTTGGAACTACAGACTATTTCCAATTCTGTGTCCAGTTCCCAAATTAGGCAGGACTATGCCCCATTTCAGCAGGAAGTAGTCAGAACAGTCATCACCCACTTCCCTGAAACAGGAAGTAGCCAGAGTGGTCATCATCCCATTCCCTCAAAGAGTTGGGGAAAATTGAAACAGAAATGGAAACTAAAACTGAGTTCCTCTGCCAAGTTTATGATTAACCTCTCAATCCAAAACTTTATTGCCTTTCTTGTTCTGCATCTGTTCTCCCTCAAGATTGAGGAGTATCTAAGGAAAGGGAGGAATTGTAACTGAGCAGGTCTCTATGGGGCCTTTCCTGAACATACCACCCCCCATGTCCTCTGCCTGCATTTTGTCTGTAGAAAAACTTAGTCAAAGAATAAATTCAATCAGAGAAGTGAGAAAATGAAGAAAGAAGGAAAACAGTTTGGTTTAGTAACCTAGGATAAAGAGAAAGTCTTAAATATTTCCAGACAGAGAAATTACAGAACAAGAATTAAAATAGCATACTTTTGTATGCAAGCCTAAATGCTACTCACACATAAAAAAGAATAAAATTTTGCCATTTGCAACAACATGGATGAACCTGGAGGATATTGTGCTAAGTGAAATAAGACAGAGAAAGATAAATACTGGATGTTATCATTTATATGTGGAATCTAAAAAATAAAACAAATGAATGAATATAACAAAACAAAAAAATTCACAGGCATAGAGAACAGACTGGTGTTTACCAGAGGGGAGAGGGAGGTGGGGAGAGGTGGGATGGGGTGCTTATTGAGAAATACAAATGTGTAAAACAGATAGTCTACAGGGATTTATTGTACAGCACAGGGAAATATAGTCATCATTTTATGGTGACTTTCAATGGAGTATAATCTATAAAAATGTTGAGTTGCTATGATGTACACCTGAAACTAGTATGATGTTGTAAATCAACTATACTTCAACTTAAAAAAATAGATTAAAATAAATATTTCCAAAAAGAGGGGCAATTTATGGAACTCAAGATATACTGATGAGCAAAGAAAGCAGTAATTGTAAATTCTGAAACTGCTGAGAATAAAATTTCTAACATAAATATTACTAGGAGAGGATTCATAAAACAGGAAATGATTTTTTAAAGTAATAAAGGAATACAATTCCAGCTTATTTCAATGAAATGAAGAGATTGAGAGAAATAAATGCTAATATTTCATCTTGCTGGGAGTTAGGGATATCAACACTAATTAATTCTCATTACTGATAGAAAAATATAGATTTGTATGTTCCTTAAAATGCCATGTGTAACCACTAATAGAACAGATTAGTTTCAAAAGTTAGCCCAGTCTGTTAAGACATTGAGACATTGGTGAAAGAACTTGGCAGTAGAACAACTGACTTCTGGCTAACCAGTTTGTGGATATGAGGCTAGGTAGCTCCACCAAATAGAAATTAGAAGAAAACACTGCAGTGAGCAGGACAAGAGACACCATCATGAAACTGTTAACTGGCCAAGTTAATTAGAATGAAAAGAAACATAACCATCCTTCTGACCAATTTTACTTGTATTCTAAACTTTTTAAATATAGGAATGTAAATGCTATGTTGTTAGGTGCCTAAAGTTTTATGATCACTATATCTTTTAAGTATATTGTATATATTTTTTATCATCATGCATTTTATCATTCAAACAACATACTACAATGTGCTTATTGCACAAAGCTCATATTAAAAAGGAAATTTAGAAATTATGTTGGAGGCTTGGTGACACCCAGGGTCTAGAAAATTTAATGTAAATTTGAGGACTTGGAACTAGGTGATGCACAAGATGATGCACAATCTACCATTTTCCAAGGAGAGGTGAAACTAATTATTTAAAATGTCTAATAGTAATATTGAGAGTTGGGGGTATTCAGTCAAATCTGCACACTTAAGATAAAAATTGAAAATAGTGTAAATTGAGTTTCAGGTACCCAAGTTGTTCTCTACTCAAGGGAACAGATGTAGGAGACTCCAAAAGTTCTTTTCTTAATTGTGTGAATACATACATTTTTCACATATGTATACACAATGAAACATTACTACATTCAAGATAATGAACAGATCCATTACTGCCAAAAGTGTTTTTGTAACCACTAATCTGCTTTCTATCCCTATAGATGTCTCATTTTCTAAAAATTTTTATAACTGGAATTTAGAGTATGTTTTGTGTCTGACTTCTTTCACTTGGCATAATTATGCTGATTCATCTATGTAGTCATGTTTCATGTGTATTAATGGTTCATTCCTTTTCACTGCTGAGTAGTATTGTATTCAATGAGTATAACACAATTTATTTATTCATTCTCTTGTTGAGAGACATTGGGGTTGTTTCCAGTCTTTGGCTATTACAAATAAAGTTGTACTGAACATTCATCTACAAGACTTTGTACAGCCATATGCTTTCATTTTCTTTAATAAATACCCAGAAGTGGAATAGCTGAATTTTATGGTAGGTGTAGCTTAACTTTTTAAGAAATTGTCACTGTTTTCTAAGTGGTTGTCCATTGTCTTAAGTCCATTCAGGCTGCTATAAAAAAAATACCATAAACTAGGCAGCTTATAAACACCAAAAACTTACTTCTTACAGTTTTGGACGCTGGGAAATCCAAGATCAAAGAGTCAACAGATTCGGTGTCTGGTGGGGGCAAAATTCCTGGTTCATAGATGGCTGTCTTTTTTCTGTGTTCTCACATAGTAGAAGGGTGGTGGAAGCTCTCTGGGACCTCTTTTTATTTCTTTTAGATTTTATTTACTTTTTAATTCAGATATAATTGACATATGACATTATATTAGTTTTTCTAATAGATCTTTATTGGAGTATAATTGCTTCACAGTACTGTGTTAGTTTCTGTTGCACAACAGAGCAAATCAGCCATATGCATATGCATGTCCCCATATCTCCTCCCTCTTGAGCCTCCCTCCCATCTTCCCTATCCCACCCTATCTAGGTCATGACAAAGCACCAAGCCGATTTCCCTGTGCTGTGCCGCTGCTTCCCACCAGCCAACTATTTTACATTCTGTAGTATATATATGTTGATGCTACTCTCAGTTTGCCCCAGCTTTGCCTTCCCACTCCATGTCCTCAAGTCCATTTCCTATGTCTACCTCTTTATTCCTGCCCTTTAACTAGGTTCATCAGTACCTTTTTTTTAGATTCCATATATATGCATTAGTATATGGTATTTGTTTTTCTCTTTCTGACTTACTTCATTCTGTGAAGTACAAATAACTCACTACAAATAACTCAATTTCATTTCTTTTTATGGCTGAGTAATATTCCATTGTATATATGTGCCATTTATGCATTCATCTGTTGATGCACATTTTGTTTGCTTCCATGTCCTGGCTATTGCAAATAGTGTTGCAATGAACATTGTGGTACATGACTCTTTTTGAATTATGGTTTTCTCAGGGTATATGCTCAGTAGTGGGATTGCTGGGTCATATGGTAGTTCTATTTTTACTTTTTTAAGGAACACCAATACTGTTTTCCATAGTGGTTGTATCAATTTACATTCCCACAAAGAGTACAAGAGGGTTCCTTTTCACCACACCCTTTTCAGCATTTATTGTTTCTAGATTTTTTAATAGTGGCCATTCTGACCAGCTTGAGGTGATACCTCATTGTGATTTTGATTTGCATTTCTCTAATAATAGTGATGTTGAGCATCTTTTATGTGTCTCTTGGCCATCTGTATGTCTTCCTTGGTGAAACGTCTATTTAGGTCTTCCACTCATTTTTTAACTGGATTGTTTGTTTTTTTGATATTGAGCTCCATGAGCTGTTTGTATATTTTGGAGATTAATCCTTTGTCTATTGTTTTTTTTTTTTTTTTTTTTTTTTTTTTTTGCGGTACGTGAGCCTCTCACTGTTGTGGCCTCTCCCGCTGCAGAGCACAGGCTCCAGACGCGCAGGCTCCAGACACACAGGCTCAGTGGCCATGGCTCACAGGCCCAGCCGCTCCGTGGCACGTGGGATCCTCCCGGACCCGGGCACGAACCCGTGTCCCCCGCATCAGCAGGCAGACTCCCAACCACTGCGCCACCAGGGAAGCCCCTGTCTATTGTTTGATTTGCAAATATTTTCTCCCATTCTGAGGGCTGTCTTTTTCTCTTGTTTATGGTTTCCTTTTCTGTGCAAAAGCTTTTAAGTTCAATTAAGTTCCATTTGTTTATTTTTATTTCTGTTACTCTAGTAAGTGTGTCAAAAGAGATCTTGTTGTGGTTTATGTCAAAGAGTGTTTTTCCTAAGTTTTCCTTTAAGAGTTTTATAGTGTCTGGTCTTACATTTAAGTCTTTAATCCATTTGGAGTTTATTTTTGTGTATGGTGTTAGGTAGTGTTCTAATTTCATTCTTTTACATGTAGCTGTCCAGTTTTCCCAGCACAACTTATTGAACAAGCTGTCTTTTCTCCATTTTATGTTCTTGCCTCCTTTGTCATAAATTAGTTCCCATATGTGGGTGGGTTTATCTCTGGGCATTCTATCTTGTACCATTGATCTATATTTCTGTTTTTGTACCAGTACCATACTGTCTTGATTACTATAGCTTTGTGGTATAGTTTGAAGTCAGGGAGCCTGATTCCTCCAACTCCGTTTTTCTTTCTCAAGATTGCTTTGGCTATTCGGAGATCTTTTGCGTTTCCATACGAATTGCAAAAATTTTTGTTCTAATTCTGTGAAGAATACCATTGGTAGCTTGATAGGGATTGCATTGAATCTTTAGATTGCTTTGGGTAGTATAGTCATTTTCACAATATTGATTCTTCCAATCCAAAAACATGGTAATTTCTCTACCTGTTTATGTCATTTTTGATTTCTGTCATCAGTGTTTTATAGTTCTCTGAGTATAAGCCTTTCACCTCCTTAGGCAGGTTTATGCTGAGGTATTTTATTCTTTTTGTTGTGATGGTAAATGGGATTGTTTCCTTAATTTCTCTTTCTAATTTTTCATTGTTGATGTATAGGAATGCCGGAGATTTCTGTGCATTAATTTTGTATCCTGTAATCTTACCAAATTAATTGATTAATTCTAGAAGTTTTCTGGTGGCATCTTTAGGATTTTGTATGTATAGGACCATGTCATCAGCAAACAGTGGCAGTTTTACTTCTTCTTTTCTGATTTGTATTCCTTTTATTTCATTTTCTTCTCTGATTGCTGTGGCTAGGACTTCCAAAGCTATGTTGAATAAGAGTGGTGAGAGTGGACATACTTGTCTTGTTCTTAATCTTAGCGGAAATGCTTTCAGTTTTTCACCATTAAGTATGATGCTTCCTGTGGGTTTGTCATATATGGCCTATATTATGTTGAGATAGGTTCCCTCTATGCCCATTTTCTGGAGAGTTTTTATCATAAATGGGTGTTGAATTTTGTCAAAAGCTTTTTCTGCATCTATTGTGATGATCATATGGTTTTAATTCCTTAATTTGTTAATGTGGTATATCACATTGATTGATTTGTGTTTATTGAAGAATCCTTGCATCTCTGGGATAAATCCTACCTGATCATGCTGTATGATCCTTTTAATGTGTCGTTGGATTCTGTTTGTTAGTATTTTGTTCACCAGTGCATCTATGTTCATCAGTGATATTGGTCTATAATTTTCTTTTTTGTGTGATACCTTTTTCTGGTTTTGGTATCAGGGTGATGGTGGCTTCAAAGAATGAATTTGGGAGTGTTTGTCCCTCTGCAAATTTTTGGAAGACTTTGAGAAGGATCGGTGTTAGGACTTCTCTAAATGTTTGATAGAATTCAGCTATAAAGTCTTCCAATCCTGGACTTTTGTTTGTTGGAAGATTTTTAATTATGGTTTCAGTTTCATTACTTGTGATAGGTCTGTTTATATTTTCTAATTCTTCCTGGTTCAGTCTTGGAAAGTTGTACCTTTCCAAGAATTTGCCCATTTCTTTGTAGTTGTCCATTTTATTGGCATAGAGTTGTTTTGTAGTAGTCTCTTATAATCCTTTGTATTTCTGAAGTGTCAGTTGTGATTTCTCCCTTTTCATTTCTAATTTTATTGATTTGCACCCTCTCCATTTTTTTCTTGATGAGTCTGGCTAATGGTTTATCAATTTTGTTTGTCTTCTCAAATAACCAGCTTTTAGTTTTATTGATCTTTGCTATTGTTTTCTTTGTTTCTATTTCATTTATTTCTACTCCAATCTTTAAGATTTCTTTCCTGCTACTGACTATGGGTGTTCTTTGTTCTTCATTCTCTCATTGTTTTAAGTGTAGGGTTAGATTGTTTATTTGAGATTTTTCTCGTTTCTTGAGGTGAGATTGTATTGCTATAAACTTCCTTCTTAGACCTGCTTTTGCTGCATCCCATAGGTTTTGGATCATCATGCTTTCATTGTCATTTGTTTCTATGTATTTTTAAATTTCTTCTTTGATTTCTTCAGTGATCTCTTGGTTATTTAGTAGTGCACTGTTTAGTCTCCAGGTATTTGTGTTTTTTACAGTTTTTTTCCTGTAATTGATTTCCAATCTCATAGCATTGTAGTCAGAAAAGATCCTTGATAGGATTTCAATTTTCTTAAATTTACTGAGCCTTGATTTGTTACCCAAGATCTGATCTATCCTGGAGAATGTTCCATGTGCACTTGAGAAGAAAGTGTATTCTGCCACTTTGGGGTGGAATGTTGTATAAATATCAATTAGATTTATCTGGTGTATTGTGTCATTTAAAGCTTGTGGCTCCTTATTTATTTTTTGTTTGGATGATCTGTCCATTGCTGTAAGTGGGGTGTTAAAGTCCCCTACTATTATTGTCTTACTGTCGATTTCTCCTTTCATGGTTGTTAGCATTTGCCTTATGTTTTGAGGTGTTCCTATGTTGGGTGCATAAACATTTATTATTGTTATAATTTCTTGGATTGATCCCTTGATCCTTATATAGTGTCCCTTCTTATCTCTTGTAAGAATCTTTATTTTAAAGTCTATTTAGTCTGATACAAGTATTGCTACTCCAGCTTTCTTTTGATTTACACTTGCATGTCATATCTTTTTCCATCCCTTCACTTTTAGTCTGTATGTGTCCCTAGGTTTGAAGTGGATCTCTTGTAGAAAGCATATATATGAACCTTGTTTTTGTATCTATTCAGCCAGGCTGTGTCTTTTGGTTGGGGCATTTAATCTATTTACATTCAAGGTTATTATCGATATGTATATTACTATTACCATTTTCTTAATTGTTTTGATTTGTTTTTGTGGGTCTTTTTCTTTTCTTGTGTTTCCCACTTAGAGAAGTTTCTTTAGCATTTGTTGTAAGGTTGGTTTGGTTATGCTGAATTCTCTTAGCTTTTGTTTGTCTGAAAAGCTTTTGACTTCTCCATTGAATCTGAATGAGATCCTTGCTGGTAGAGTAATCTTGGTTGTACGTTTTTTCTCTTTCATCACTTCAAATATATCCTGCCAATCCCTTCTTGCTTGCAGAGTTTCCACTGAAAAATCAGCTGATAACCTTATGGGGATTCCTTTGCATGTTATTTTTTGTTTTTCCCTTGCTGCTTTTAATATTTTTTCTTTGAATTTAATTTTTGCTATTTGATTAATATGTGCCTTGGTGTGTTTTTCCTAGGGTTTATCCTGTATGGGACTCTCTGTGATTCCTGGGCTTGATTAACTATTTCCTTTCCCAACTAAGGGAAGTTTTCAACTATAATCTCTGCAAATATTTTCTTAGACTCTTTCTTTTTCTCTTCTCCTTCTGGGACCCCTACAATTAGAATGTTGGTGTGTTTAGTGTTGTCCCAGAGGTCTCTGAGATTGTCTTCAATTCTTTTCATTCTTTTTTTCTTTATTCTGTCCCTCGGCAGTTATTTCCAACATTTTGTCTTTCAGCTCACTTATTCGTTTTTCTGCATCAGTTATTCTGTTATTGATTACTTCTAGTGTATTTTTCATTTCAGTTGTTGTGTTGTTCATCTCTGTTTGTTTCTTCTTTAGTTCTTCTAGATCTTTGTTAAACATTTCTTGTATTTTCTCAATCCATGCCTCCATTCTATTTCCAAGATTCTGGATCATCTTTACTATCATTACTCTGAATTCTTTTCAGGTAGATTGTCTATTTCCTCTTCATTTATTTGGTCTTGTAGTTTTTTACCTTGCTTCTTCATCTGTGATATGTTTTTTGCTGACTTTTTTTTTTTTTTTAAATGAGTGGGATTGTGTTCCTGTCTTACTGGTTTTTCAGCCTGAGGCTTCCAAAACTGTGGTTTGTAAGCTATTGGGTAGAGCTGGGTCTTGGTGCTGAGATGAGAAACTCTGTGAGACCTCATCCTGATGAATATTCCCTGGAGTCTGAGGTTCTCTGTTAGTCTAATGGTTCAGACTCAGAGCTCCCACCACAGGAGCTTTGGCTGGACCCTGGGCTCGTGAACCAAGATCCTGCAAGCTCCCTTAGGTGGCAAAAATAAATAAATAAATAACAAAGGAAAAACTAAAATTAGACTAGGAAACTAACAGACATGTTAGGAAGAATATAAAAATTAAAATATAGATGAATTGACAACTGGATGGTACATCAGTACCACAATAGTAAAAAAGGAGGAGGAGGGAAAAGAAAAAAAATAAGGGGGAGGGATGGAAAGGCCTTGGCCGTGTTGGGCAGGACCAATTCTCAAGATCCACAGGGCTTGAAAAGGCCCTGGGGGCTGTGGGGTGTGGGGCTTAGGCTCAAGGAGCAGAAGAGACCCTGGTGTGCCCCCCGCCCCTGGTCTCAGAGGGCAGGGGACCTCACCTGGGAGCCCAGCAGGTTTCTTGGGCTCTAGTGGGTGGGGAAAATTCCCTCCTTCCCTCTCCTTCTCCTCTGCTCTGGAAGGTCCCCTCCCACCTGCCTTTCCTGATCTCCCTGGTCTCAAGGGTGCCAATCCTGCCTGGCTTCCACTTCTCTTACCCCTTCAGTCACCCTACATCCTACCAGTTCACTTTGGGGTTCCTTCCTCCTCTTTGGGCATCAGAGTCTCCCACCAGTGGCCAGCAGGTGCCCTAGTTGTAGGGAGATGCTAACTCCACATCTTCCCATACCATCATCTTGACTCTGTCTCTCTGAGACCCCTTTTATAAGGGCACTAATTCCTTTTATGAGGGCTCCAGCCTCATGATCAAATCATTTTCCATGGCCCCCACCTCCTAATACTGTCACATTGGGGGTCAGGTTTCAACATATGAATTTTAGGGGGACACAAACATTCAGTTTATAGCAACCATTTAACATACATACACACCAGAAATGTATAAAAATTCTAGTTCCTCCATAACCTTGCCAACATTTGGTATGGTGAGTGTATTAGTCAACGTTCTTTAGAGAAACAGAATCAATAGAATATATACATATATAACTAGAATGAGACTTATTATAAGGAATTGACTCGTGATTATGGAAGCTGTAAAGTCCCACAGTCTGCTGTCTGAAAGCTGGAGGAAAACTGTTGGTGTAAATTCCAGTCTGAGTCTGAAGGCCTGAGAACCAAGAACACTGATGGTGTAAATCCCAGTCCAAGGGCAAAAGACAAATGTCTTAGCTCAAGCAGTCAGACAGAGAGAGCCAGTTCAACCTTCCTCTACCTTTTTGTTCTATTCAGGCCCTCAACAGATTGGGTCATGCCCACTGACAATGGGGAGAGCAATCTACTTTACTCAGTCCACCAATTCAAATGCTAATCTCTTCCAGAAACACCCTTACAATACACTCAGAAATAATGTGTAACCAGATATCTGGGTATCCCATGGTCCAGTCAAGTTGACACATAAAATTAACCATCACAGTGAGTCTTTTTAATTTTAAAGGATATTTAAATGTATCTCATTGTAGTTTTAATTCAATTTCCCTAAAGATTAATGAAGTTGAGCATCTTTTCATTTGCTTAGTTGCCAGCCTTATATCTTCTTCGATGAAGTGTCTATTTAAACTTTTGTCCATTTATTTTATTGGGTTGTTTGTTTTCCTATTATTTAGTTTTGAGATCACTGTATTTTCTGGATATAAGTCCTTTGACAGATACATAGTTTGCAAAAAATTCCTCTCTGTGGCTTTCCTTTTCATTCTCTTAACAGTGTCTTTTGAAAAGCAGAAGTTCTTAATTTTGGTCAGGTCGGATTTATCAATTTATTCTTCTGTGGATTGTGATTTTTGTGGTGTGTCTAAGAAATCTTCATCTGCCACAAAATTAAAAATATTTGACAAATATGTTCTCTTATGTTTTCTTCTAGAAGTTTTTTAATTTTAGGTTTTACCTTTAGATCACGGTCTATTTTGAATGGAGTTTTAAAATATGGTACGATGTATGAATCAAAGTTATTTTTCTATTTTTTTCCTTTCCTTTCTCTCTCTCTCTCTCTCTCTCTCTCTCTCTCTCTTTTTGGCTGCATTGGGTCTTCATTGCTGCACACAGGCTTTCTCTAATTGCTGTGGGTGGGAGCTACTCTTCATTGCAGTGCACAGGCTTCTCACTGTGGTGGCTTCTCTTGTATCAGAGCATGGGCTTCAGTAGTTGCAGCATGTGGGCCCTAGAGCATGTGGGTTTGAGTAGTTGTGGTGCATGGGCTCAGAAGTTGTGGCACACAGGCTCTGGAGTGCAGGCTTGGTAGTTTTGGTGCACAGGCTTAGTTGCTTCACAGCATGTGAGATCTTCCCAGACCAGGGATTGAACCCATTTCCCCCGCACTGGCAAGCAGATTCTTAACCACTGCACCACCAGGGAAGTCCCTCCTTACTTTTCTTTCTTTCTATTTCTTTTTCTTCCCTCCTTTCTTTATCTTCTTTTTCATATGGATATTCAATTATTCTAAAATCATTTGTGGGAAAGACTGCCCTTTATGAACTTCATTTCTTCTGTGCTTTCATCAAAATCCATTTGTCCATATATGTGTGAGTCAGTTTCTGGACTCTCTATTCTATTCCATTGATCTGTTTGTCTATCTTTAAACCCATACTACACTATTCAACTCTAAATTCATAATTATTATTGGTAGCTCTCCAATTTTGATTTTCTTTTTCATAGTTGTTTTGCCTATTTAGGTTTTTTGCATTTCCATTTTAGAATCAGCTTGTAAATTTCTGTTAAAAATCCTGCTGGTTATGAATAATTATACAACTACAAATTAGACAACTTAGAAGAAACGGATAAATTCCTAGAAACATACAATGTACATACATACATACATTCTTTCTTCATCATGAAGAAATAGGAAGTCTGAACAGACAAATAGTGAATAAGAAGATTGAATTAGTAATCAACAACCTTCCAACACATAAAACCCCAGGACCAGATGACTTCACTGGTGAATTCTTCCAAGCATTAAAAGAAGAATTAATATCAATCCTCAATCTCTTCCAAAACATAGAAGAAGAGAGAATACTTCCAAACTCATTTTACAAAGTCAGTATTACCCTGATACCAAAACCAGACAAGGGCACCAGAAGAAAAGAAAATTACAGACCAATATCTCAGATGAACATAGATGCAAAATTCCTCAACAAAATTTTAGAAAACCAATTCAACAATACATTAAAAAGATCATACACCATGATCAGGTGGGATTTGTCCCTGGAATTCAAGGATGGCTTAACATCTGCAAATCAGTCAGTGTGATACATCACATTAATAGAGTGAAAAGTAAAAATAATATGATAATTTCAGTAGATGAAAAAAATTTTGGAAAAATTATCATTAATTCATGATAAAAATTCTCTAAAAAATGGGTATAGAGGGAATGTACCTTAACATTATAGAGGCCATATATGACAAGCCCACTGCTAGTGTCATACTCAACAGTAAAAACATAAGTTCCTCTAAAATCAGGAACAAGACAAGAATGTCCACTCTCACCACTTTTATTCAATGTAGTACTAGAAAACTTAATACTAGCCAGAGTATTTAGACAAGAAAAAGAAATAAAGGCATTCCAATTGAAAAGTAAAAAGTAAAGTTCTCTCTGTTTGCACATGACATAATATATGTAGAAAACCCTAAAGGCTTCACCAAAAAACTCTTAGAAGTAATAAGCAAATTCAGTAAAGATGCAGGGTACAAAACCAATATACACAAATCATTTGCACTTATATACACTAGTAAACTATCAGAAAGAGAAATTAAGAAAACAATCTCATTTACAATTGAATCAAAAAGAATAAAATATCTAGGAATAAATTTAATGAAGGAGGTGAAAGGTCTGTACACAAAAACTATAAGACATTGATGAAAGAAAGTGAAGAAGACACAAATTAATGAAAATGTAGTCCATGCCCATGAATTAGGAGAATGAATAGTTAAAATGCCCATACCATCCAAAGCAAACAATAGAGTCAATGCAATCCCTACGAAAATGCCAATGGCATTTTCACAGAAATAGAAAAAACAATATAAAATTTATATGAAACCAAAAAACACTCTGAATAGCCAAAGCAATTCTTTTTTTTTTAACTATTTCATAGCATTTATTTATTTATTTATTTATTTAACATCTTTACTGGGGTATAATTGCTTTACAACGGTGTGTTAGTTTCTGCTTTATAACAGAGTGAATCAGTTATACATATACATATGTTCCCATATCTCTTCCCTCTTTGTCTCCCTCCCTCCCACCCTCCCTATAGCCAAAGCAATTCTGAGAAAGAAAAGCAAATCTGAGACATTACAAGTCCTGTTTTCAAACTATATTACAAAGCTATAGTAATCAAAATAGTATGATATTGGCATAAAAACAGACACATAGATTAATAGAACAGAATAAAGAGCTTAGAAATAAACTTTATGGCCAATTACTTTGTAACAAAGGAGCCAAGAATGTGCAATGAAGAAAGGATAGTCTCTTCAATAAATTGTATTGGGAAAACTCAATATTCACATGCAAAAAAATGAAACTGGACCCCTGTATTACACCATACCCAAAAATCAACTCAGAATGGATTAAAATGTAAAACCTGAAACCATAAAACTCCTAGAAAAAAGCATAGGCAGTAAGCTTCTTGACAGCAGTCTTGGCAATGATTGCTTGGATTTGACACCAAAAGCAAAGGCAACAAAAGAAAAAACATTAAAAAGTTGGACTCATCAAACTAAAAATCTGCACAGTGAAGGAAATCATCAACAAAATGCAAAGACAGCCTAAGGAATTCGAGAAAGTGTTTGCAAAACACATATATTGTAAGGGATTAGTATCCAAAACATGTAAAGAACTCATATGAGTCAATAGCAAAAAACCCCCAAACAATCCAATTTAAAAATAGGCAGAGGTACTAACTAGAAATTTATCCAAAAATGGCATACAAAAGGCAAACAGGTACATGAAAATGTGCTTAACCATATCTGGTATTTTCACAGTAAGAATCTTTGCTGCAAGCGGTTTCATCACAGCAGTTTTGTTGCCCAACTAGTTAGCCATAAGACAATTTTGCCACAAAAGAAAAAAATAAAACAAATCAAATAAAAGACAGACATAAAAAAGGACATAATGAGACATGAAAAATCAATAACAAAAGATTTTATTGTGAAACAAATGAACCTGTCTATGAAACAGAAACAGACTCACAGACATAGAGAACAGACTTGTGGTTGGCAAAGGAGAGGGGGAGTGGGAGAGGGCTGAATTGGGAGTTCAGGGTTAGCAAATGCAAACTATTATATGTAGAATGGATAAAAAACAAGGTCCTACTGTATAGCACAGGGAACTATATTCAATATCCTGAGAAAAACCACATGGAAAAGAACACAAAAAGAATTATAGGTTTTGTGATGAGAGAGGAATAGTGGTAGTTCAGAGTACAGATCTCGAGATACACCAGAAATACATCTGCACGTGGGACAACTCCTACAGAACACCCACTGAACACTGGCAGAAGACCTCAGACCTCCCAAAAGGCAAGAAAGTCCCGATGTACCTGGATAGGGTAAAAGAAAAAAGAATAAACAGAGACAAAAGGATAGGGACAGGACCTGCACCAGTGGGAGGGAGCTGTGAAGGAGGAAAGGTTTCCACACACTAGGAAGCCCCTTCACAGGTGGAGACTGCGGGTGGTGAGGGGGAAAGCTTCGGAGCCGCGGAGGAGAGCACAGCAACAGGGGTGCGGAGGGCAAAGTGGAGAGATTTCCGCACAGAGGATCAGTGCCGACCGGCACTCACCAGCCCGAGAGGCTTGTCTGCTTACCCGCCGTGGCGGGCAGGGCTGAGAGCTGAGGCTTGGGCTTCCGTCAGAGCGCAGGGAGAGGACTGGGGTTGGCAACGTGAACACAGCCTGTAGGGGGTTAGTGCACCACGGTCACCCGGGAGGGAGACAGGGAAAAAGTCTGGAGCTGCCGAAGAGGCAAGAGACCTTTTCTTCCCTCTTTGTTTCCTGGTGCGCGAGGAGAGGGGATTAAGAGCACTGCTTAAAGGAGCTCCAGAGATGGGCGCGAGCCGCGGCTATCAGCGCGGACCACAGAGACGGGCATGAGACGCTAAGGCTGCTGCTGCTGCCACCAAGAAGCCTGTGTGCGAGCACAGGTCACTCTCCACACCTCTCTTCCAGGGAGCCTGTGCAGCCCGCCACTGCCAGGGTCCCGGGATCCATGGACAACTTCCCCGGGAGAACGCGCGGCGCACCTCCGGCTGGTGCAACGTCACGCCAGCCTCTGCCACTGCAGACTTGCCCCGCATCCGTGCCCCTCCCTCCCCCCGGCCTGAGTGAGCCAGAGTCCCCGAAGCAGGTGCTCCTTTAAACCCGTCCTGTATGAGCGAAGAACAGACGCCCTCCAGTGACCTACACGCAGAGGCGGGGCGAAATCCAAAGCTGAGCCCCGAGAGCTGTGAGAACAAAGAAGAGAAAGGGAAATCTCTCCCGGCAGCCTCAGAAGCAGTGGATTAAAGCTGCACAATCAACTTGATGTACCCTGCATCTGTGGAATACCTGATTAGACAACGAATCATCCCAAATTGAGGAGCTGGACTTTGAGAGCAAGATTTAGGATTTTTTCCCCTTTTCCTCTTTTTGTGAGTGTGTAAGTGTATGCTTCTGTGTGAGATTTTGTCTGTATAGCTTTGCTTCCACCATTTGTCCTAGGGTCCTATCCGTCCGCTTTTTAATTTTTTTTTAAAAAACAGGTTTTTTTCTTAATAATTATTTTTTATTTTAATAACTTTATTTTATCTTTATTTTATTTTATCTTCATTCTTTCTTTCTTTCCTTCCTTCCCTCCTTCCTTCCCTCCCTCCATCCTTCCTCCCTCCCTCTTTCCTTTCCTTCCTTCTTTCTTTCTTTCTTTCTTTCTTTCTTTCTTTCTTTCTTTCTTTCTTTCTTCTTTCTTTCTTTCTTTCTTTCTTTCTTTCTTTCTTTCTTTCTTTCTTTCTTTCTTTCCTTCTACTTTTTCTCCTTTTATTCTGAGCCGTGTGGATGAAAGACGCTTGGTGCTGCAGCCAGGAGTCAGTGCTGTGCCTCTGAGGTGGGAGAGCCAAATTCAGGACACTGGTCGACAAGAGTACTCCCAGCTCCACGTAATATCAAATGGCGAAAATCTCCCAGAGATCTCCATCTCAATACCAACACCCAGCTTCATTCAAAGACCAGCAAGCTACAGTGCTGGACACCCTATGCCAAACAACGACCAAGACAGGAACACAGCACCAACCATTAGCAGAGAGGCTTCCTAAAACCATAATAAGTCCACAGACACCACAAAACACACCACCAAACGTGGACTTCCCCACCAGAAAGACAAGATCCAGCCTCATCCACCAGAACACAGGGACTAGACCCCTCCACCAGGAAGCCTACACAACCCACTGAACCAACTTTAGCCACTGGGGACAGACACCAATAACAACGGGAACTACAAACGTGCAGCCTGCAAAAAGGAGACCCCAAACACAGTAAGATAAGCAAAATGAGAAGACAGAAAAATACACAGCAGATGAAGGAGCAAGGTAAAAACCCACCAGACGTAACAAATGAAGAGGAAATAGGCAGTCTACCTGAAAAAGAATTCAGAATAATAATAGTAAAGATGATCCAAAATCTTGGAAATAGAATACAGAAAATGCAGGAAACATTTAACAAGGACCTAGAAGAACTAAAGAGGAAACAAGCAAACGATTAACAACACAATAAATGAAATTAACAATACTCTAGAAGGGATCAACAGCAGAATAACTGAGGCAGAAGAACAGATAAGTGATCTGGAAGATAAAATAGTGGAAATAACTGCTGCAGAGCAGAATAAAGAAAAAAGAATGAAAAGAACTGAAGACAGTCTCAAAGACCTCTGGGACAACATTAAACGCACCAACATTCGAATTATAGGGATCCCAGAAGAAGAAGAGAAAAAGAAAGGGACTGAGAAAATATTTGAAGAGATTATAGTTGAAAACTTCCCTAATGTGGGAAAGGAAATAGTTAATCAAGTCCAGGAAGCACAGAGAGTCCCATACAGGATAAATCCAAGGAGAAATATGCCAAGACACATATTAATCAAACTGTCAAAAATTAAATACAAAGAAAACATATTAAAAGCAGCAAAAGAAAAGCAACAAATAACGCACAAGGGAGTCCACATAAGGTTAACAGCTGATTTTTCAGCAGAAACTCTGCAAGCCAGAAGGGACTGGCAGGACATATTTAAAGTGATGAAGGAGAAAAACCTGCAACCAAGATTACTCTACCCATCTAGGACCTCATTCAGATTTGATGGAGAAATTAAAACCTTTACAAACAAGCAAAAGCTGAGAGAGTTCAGCACCACCAAACCAGCTCTACAACAACTGCTATAGGAACTTCTCTAGGCAAGAAACAAAAGAGAAGGAAAAGACCTACAATAATAAACCCAAAACAATTAAGAAAATGGGAAAAGGAACATACATATCGATAAGTACGTTAAATGTAAATGGACTAAATACTCTCACCAAAAGACACAGATTGGCTGAATGGATACAAAAACAAGACCCATATATTTGCTGTCTACAAGAGACCCACTTCAGACCTAGAGACACATAGTGACTGAAAGTAAGGGGATGGAAAAAGTTATTTCATGCAAATGGAAACCAAAAGAACGCTGAAGTAGCAATTCTCATATCAGACAAAATGGACTTAAAAATAAAGACTATTAGAAGAGACAAAGAAGGGCATTACATAATGATCAAGGGATCATTCCAAGAAGAAGATATAACAATTGTAAATATTTATGCACCCAACATAGGAGCACCTCAATACATAAGGCAAATACTAACAGCCATAAAAGCGGAAATCAACAGTAACACATTCATAGTAGGGGACTTTAACACCCCACTTTCACCAATAGACAGATCATCCAAAATGAAAATAAATAAGGAAACACAAGTTTTAAATGATACATTAAACAAGATGGACTTAATTGATATTTATAGGACACTCCATCCAAAAACAACAGAATACACATTTTTCTCAAGTGCTCATGGAACATTCTCCAGGATAGATTATATCTTGGGTCACAAATCAAGCCTTGGTAAATTTAAGAAAGTTGAAATTGTATCAAGTATCTTTTCCGACCACAACACTATGAGACTACATATCAATTACAGGAAAAGATCTGTAAAAAATACAAACACATGGAGGCTAAACAATACACTACTTAATAAAGAAGTGATCACTGAGGAAATCAAAAAATACCTAGAAACAAATGACAATGGAGACACGATGACCCAAAACCTATGGGATGCAGCAAAACCAGTTCTAAGAGGGAAGTTTACAGCAATAAAATCCTACCTTAAGAAACAGGAAACATCTCGAATAAACAACCTAACCTTGCACCTAAATCAATTAGAGAAAGAAGAACAAAAAGCCCCCAAAGTTAGCAGAAGGAAAGAAATCATAAAAATCAGATCAGAAATAAATAAAAAAGAAATGAAGGGAACGATAGCAAAGATCAACAAAACTAAAAGCTGGTTCTTTGAGAAGATAAACAAAATTGATAAATCATTAGCCACACTCATCAAAAAAAAGGGAGAAGACTCAAATCAATAGAATTAGAAATGAAAAAGGAGAAGTAACAACTGACATTGCAGAAATACAAAAGATCATGAGAGATTACTACAAGCAACTCTATGCCAATAAATTGGAAAACCTGGAAGAAATGGACCAATTCTTAGAAATACACAACCTGCCAAGACTGAATCAGGAAGAAATAGAAAATATGAACAGACAAATCACAAGCACTGAAATTGAAACTGATTAAAAATCTTCCAACAAACAAAAACCCAGAACCAGATGGCTTCACAGGAGAATTCTATCAAACATTTAGAGAAGAGCTAACACCTATCCTTCTCAAACTCTTCCAAAATACAGCAGTGGGAGGAACACTCCCAAACTCATTCTACGAGGCCACCATCACCCTGATACCAAAACCAGAGAAGGATGTCACAAAGAAAGAAAACTACAGGCCAATATCACTGATGAACATAGATGCAAAAATCCTCAACAAAATACTAGTAAACAGAATCCAACAGCACATTAAAAGGATCATACACCATTACCAAGTGGGGTTTATTCCAAGAATGCAAGGATTCTTCAATATACACAAATCAATCAACGTGATACACCATATCAAAGTGAAGGAGAAAAACCACATGATCATCTCAATAGATGCAGAGAAAGCTTTCGACAAAATTCAACACCCAATAAAAACCCTGCAGAAAGTAGGCATACAGGGAACTTTCCTCAACATAATAAAGGCCATATGTGACAAACCCACAGCCAACATCATCCTCAATGGTGAAAAACTGAAAGCATTTCCACTAAGGTCAGGAATAAGACAAGGTTGTCCACCCTCACCACTCTTATTCAACATAGTTTTAGAAGTTTTAGCCACAGCAATCAGAGAAAAAAAGGAAATAAAAGGAATCCAAATCGGAAAAGAAGAAGTAAAGCTGTCACTGTTTGCAGATGACATGATACTCTACATAGAGAATCCTAAAGATGCTACCAGAAAACTACTAGAGCTAATCAATGAATTTGGTAAAGTAGCAAGATAAAAAATTAATGCACAGAAATCTCTGGCATTCCTATACACTAATGAGGAAAAATCTGAAAGTGAAATCAAGAAAACACTCCCATTTACCATTGCAACAAAAAGAATAAAATATCTCCGAATCAACCTACCTAAGGAGACAAAAGACCTGTATGGAGAAAATTATGAGACACTGATGAAATAAATTAAATATGATACAAATAGATGGAGAGATATACCATGTTCTTGGATTGGAAGAATCAACATTGTGAAAATAACTCTACTACCCAAAGCAATCTATAGATTCAATGCAATCCCTATCAAACTACCACTGGCATTTTTCACAGAACTAGAACAAAAAATTTCACAATTTGTATGAAAACACAAAAGACCCCGAATAGCCAAAGCAATCTTGAGAACGAAAATTGGAGTTGGAGGAATCAGGCTCCCTGACTCCAGACTATACTACAAAGCTACAGTAATTAAGACACTATGGTACTGGCACAAAAACAGAAAGATAGGTCAGTGGAACAGGATAGAAAGCCCAGAGATAAACCCACGCACATATGGTCACCTTATCTTTGACAAAAGAGGCAGGAATGTACAGTGGAGAAAAGACAATCTCTTCAATAAGTGGTGCTGGGAAATCTGGACAGCAACATGTAAAAGTATGAGATTAGATCACTCCCTAACACCATACACAAAAATAAGCTCAAAATGGATTAAAGACCTAAATGTAAGGCCAGAAACTATCAAACTCTTAGAGGAAAATATAGGCAGGACACTCTATGACATAAATCACAACAAGATCCTTTTTGACCCACCTCGTAGAGAAATGGAAATAAAAACAAAAATAAACAAAAGGGACCTAATGAAACTTCAAACCTTTTGAGGACACTCTATGACATAAATCACAACAAGATCCTTTTTGACCCACCTCGTAGAGAAATGGAAATAAAAACAAAAATAAACAAAAGGGACCTAATGAAACTTCAAACCTTTTGCAGAGCAAAGGAAACCATAAAGAAGATGAAAAGACAACCCTCAGAATGGGAGAAAATATTTGCAAATGAATCAACTGACAAAGGATTAATCTCCAAAATTTATAGGCAGCTCATGCAGCTCAATAACAAAAAAATAAACAACCCAATCCAAAAATGGGCAGAAGACCTAAATAGACATTTCTCCAAAGAAGATATACAGACTGCCAACAAACACATGAAAGAATGCTCAACATCATTAATCATTAGAGAAATGCAAATCAAAACTACAATGAGATATCATCTCACACCAGTCAGAATGGCCATCATCAAAAAATCTAGAAACAATAAATGCTGGAGAGGGTGTGGAGAAAAGGGAACACTCTTGCACTGCTGGTGGGAATGTGAATTGGTTCAGCCACTATGGAGAACAGTATGGAGGTTCCTTAAAAAACTACAAATAGAACTACCATATGACCCAGCAATCCCACTACTAGGTATATACCCTGAGGAAACCAGAATTCAGAAAGAGTCATGTACCAAAATGTTCATTGCAGCTCTATTTACAATAGCCCGGAGATGGAAACAACCTAAGTGCCCGTCGTCGGATGAATGGATAAAGAAGATGTGGCACATATATACAATGGAATATTACTCAGCCATAAAAAGAAACGAAATTGAGCTATTTGTAATGAGGTGGATAGAATGGAATAGGATAGAAAGCCCAGAGATAAACCCACGCACATATGGACACCTTATCTTTGATAAAGGTGGCAGGAACGTACAGTGGAGAAAGGACAGCCTCTTCAATAAGTGGTGCTGGGAAAATTGGACAGGTACATGTAAAAGTATGAGATTAGATCACTCCCTAACACCATACACAAAAATAAGCTCAAAATGGATTAAAGACCTAAATGTAAGGCCAGAAACTATCAAACTCTTAGAGGAAAACATAGGCAGAACACTCTATGACATAAATCACAGCAAGATCCTTCTTGACCCATCTCCTAGAGTAATGGCGATAAAAACAAAAATAAACAAATGGGACCTAATGAAACTTCAAAGCTTTTGCACAGCAAAGGAAACCATAAACAAGACCAAAAGACAACCCTCAGAATGGGAGAAAATATTTGCAAATGAATCAACTGACAAAGGATTAATCTCTAAAATTTACAGGCAGCTCATGCAGCTTAATAACAAAAAAAATAAACAACCCAATCCAAAAATGGGCAGAAGACCTAAATAGACATTTCTCCAAAAAGATATGCAGACTGCCAACAAACACATGAAAGAATGCTCAACATCACTAATCATTAGAGAAATGCAAATCAAAACTACAATGAGATATCATCTCACACCAGTCAGAATGGCCATCATCAAAAAATCTAGGGACAATAAATGCTGGAGAGGGTGTGGAGAAAAGGGAACCCTCTTGCACTCGTGTTGGGAATGTAAATTGATACAGCCACTATGGAAAACAGTATGGAGTTTCCTTAAAAAACTACAAATAGAACTACCATATGACCCAGCAATCCCACTACTGGGCATATACCCTGAGAAAACCATAATTCAAAAAGAGTCATGGACAAAAGTGTTCATTGCAGCTCTATGTACAATAGCCAGGACATGGAAACAACCTAGTGTCCATCATCAGATGAATGGATAAAGGAGATGTGGCACATATATACAATGGAATATTACTCAGCCATAAAAACAAATGAAGTTGAGCTATTTGTAATGAGTTGGATGGACCTAGAGTCTGTCATATAGAGTGAAGTAAGTCAGAAAGAGAAAGACAAATACCGTATGCTAACACATATATACGGAATTTAAGGAAAAAAATGTCATGAAGAACCTAGCGGTCAGACATCCTACTAGAGAATGGACTTGAGGATATGGGGAGGGGGAAGGGTAAGCTGTGACAAAGTGAGAGAGTGGTATGGACATATATACACTACCAAACGTAAAATAGTTAGCTAGTGGGAAGCAGCCGCATAGCACAGGGAGATCAGCTCAGTGCTTTGTGACCGCCTAGAGGGGTGGGATAGGGAGGGTCACAGGGAGGGAGATGCAAGAGGGAAGAGATATGGGAACATATGTATATGTATAACTGATTCACTTTGTTATAAAGCAGAAACTAACACACCATTGTAAAGCAGTTATACTCCGATGAAGATGTAAAAGAAAAAAAGAAAAAAAAAGAATTATATATATATATATATATATATATAATTATATATATATAATTTTGCTGTACAGCAGAAATTAACACAACATTGTAAATCAACTACACTTCAATTAAAAATATTTTATTGTGGAAAATAAAAGTACAAAAATATTTGAAAACATTTTAAATGTGTAGATTCATGATTGTAGCTGTATTCAGGTATATCTTAATCAGAAGGATGATACTTCCTTTCTCAAGGTCAGTCATTAAGGATTCAGGATCCAATGTTGGGTCCAATGTAAGTTGTTTATAATATAAGAAAGTCTGCTGTAAATCTCTTCAGATTTCCCTAGAAGTAAAATGAACAGATAAGGAATGTTGTTATCTCTTATCAATGCATATAACCTATACAACTGGTAGAACACATCTGGACTACATTTAAATGTTCCATCACATGCCCAGTCCTCATATTTCACCAAATCATCTAAGCCAGATTCTGTGCCAAATGCAAAATTATACATCACATTCTCCACTCTCAAGTAGAAAAAATTTCCACTATTTTCAAGAAACTTATACTCATCAGGAATCTTGTAATTTGCCAGGGGTAGGTAAAGTTTGATTCTTCTGTTGTCTCCAACATCTAATATTGCTTGACACATTTGGTAAAGATGAGATTAGAGAACAAGTGGATGTATCTATATCAGGTAAATAATTGATAATTGATGCTCTTGAAGACAGTTGTGAATTACTAACCACCTCTTTTATATTTGCTATAGCTTGGTAAACTTTTCGTTTTGATGGAGGGAGGGATGACTGTGCTCACCAAAGTATTTTTCAATTTTAGTTTTTGCCACAGGTTTTCTCTGGATAGTATAGTAATCATCACAGTGATTATGAAGAATTAGGCTATAGTAGGGTCTACATGTTTGTAATTATTACTTGTTTAATATAATTACAGCATTTTATTATATGTATTTAGAGAAATTTATTTACTAAATAAAACAAGTGTCTTACAATGTTCAAAAACGAAAAAAAACCTACTGGGATTTTGAGTGGGATTTTGTTGAATCTATAGATCAATCTGGGGAGAACTAACATCTTAACAATATTGAATCTTCCAACACATCAACAGGCATTCCTTCCCACTTATTTCTAATTTCCAGTGTCTTTTGTCAGATTTTTCCTTAAGCTTTCATCAAATTTATCTGTACATATTTCATATTTTTGATCCCCTCTTTACTTCAGTTTGAATAGTTTTTATTGTCTTGACGTTCACTGACCCTTTCCTCTACAGTGCTTATTCTGATATTAAGTCCATCTAATTAAATTTGTTTCATATATCTTTACACTTTAGAATTTCCAATTGGTCTTCGTTGGAATTTTGATTTCTCTCTGGAAACAGGCCATCTTTTCAAAGTTTCAACACACTTTCCTGTAAATTCTTCAAAATATTTACAGCAGTTGTTTTAAAGTCTTTACCTGTTATTTCTCAAACCTGCTCATCTGTAGTTTATTTCTATTGATTTAGCTTTCTCCTGATTATGAATCACATTTTCTTGCTTCTTAACAATTCTCATAATTTTTATTGTATTCAAATAGTTGTATAAAAGAAAATATATTGTTAAGTATAATGCTTTTTTTTTGTTTTACTTTATTTATTTCCCTAGGAATGCAATCCCTTCCCTCTGCCTGGCATTTTGAGTGAGAAGGTGATCATTAATACTCTCCTTAGAATTATATTGAGCTGGGATAGTGTCATAGCTTTAATTAGATTGAGTTCACTTACAATTAGCCTAACCCCCAACCTCCTTCACCACCACTGCCTTTCAGATCTTATTAATATTTGAAGTGGGAAGGGGTTAGGCTGTAGTTGCATTATTTTTGGTTCACTGTTACATTAAAACTCCAACTACATGTGTCATACAATCTGCCTCTGTTTTCCAGATCCTTCTCAGTGCCACTTTCTCAGCAAAATTCTGGAGGGCATGGGAAATGTTGGACAAAAATAATTTGTTTTTGTACTGGAGGCTTTTCCAGATTCCAGCTTGTCCTGCCATCCCACAGGGTCACCTAAGTTTTATCTAATCTGTCTGTCCTCTCAAAGTTTCTGTCTGTGGCAGACTCTCTCTTCTATTTGTCTGTACCCCAGACTGGCCTCCTGCCACAGATCTCAAGCTATTTGGCTCTTTACTCATCTACAAAGGGCACATCAAGAGAAGTCTCAAAAGCTAGTCTCTTCTTGATAAAAAAAAAATACACTATTGTGTGGCAGGTTAAGGCTGAAAGACAGAGATAAGACACTGGTTCAAGCTTAAGAGAACATAAGTCCTTGAGTAAGATACCGATATAGGAGTTCTTGTCTATGGCCATACCACCCTGAATGTGCCCTATCTCATCCAATAAAGGAGTTCTAAAGACATACACATGAGACCAAGCAAGAGATTTAAGTGCAAGAGACAAACATTTTTTCAGAGAATGAAGAAGGGAAAAAGTATACAAAGTCAGGTTTCCAGCAGCCCTTGCCAACTTCATAGTCTTTCTTCCTTCTCTGTACAACTAATACAAGACAGATGTGTGGTTTTGCAAATGTATTAATTACATATTTCAGGAAGATATTCTTGCTAAAACTGTGAAAGTAATATGGTTTTATCTTGTGAAAGGAAAAAATAAAATTGGGAAATTTTATTTTTCTTTTAATCCTTCTTTGGTCTCAGCTTCCCAGTTCACTATATCTACATAAAGGCACTCAACTATTCAATACTGAATAAGTATATATGGAGAATGATGAGCAGGATTGTTTTATGAATGACTCCAGATGCTCAGGACCCCTAGAAATGAGCTAGCTGGCCGAGGGAAAGGCTGCATAAAATCTTACTTCCCCAGGTCTCAGTTTTCCCAGCACTCCCCAAAACATCTGGGTGCAAGTTCAAACTGCTTGGCATCTGGTCCCAAATATTTACTCACATTACCAATCTCCAACACAACCCACACAGACAAGGTCCTTGTTATACTTCTAACAGGGATTGGCTGGGAGCATAACTAGAGAAGTATCCTAGAAGTATACTAGAGAACAGTCCTGTGTTACATCTAGCTCAATCATAACATAATTATACAAATTATACATATTATTTATGTATATACATATATACATTACAATGTATAATATAATTTATATATTATCTGATAATATACATTATATTACTATTACATATAATATAATTATTATACAGTATAAGTAATTTTACAGTTATATACAATTATAAAATTGTATAATAGCATTATAAATAATTATTATTACATGCAACTATAATTATGTAATATTAACTGCTACCATTTATTAAGCTCCTATAGTGTTAACACATTCTTCCTATTCATAATCCCTACCACCTTTCTCCTAATAATGTTAACTTACTCTTCAGACCTGACTCAGCTTGGTTGTCAGTTCCTTCAGGAAGCCTTCCCCACACTGTCCTAGTCTGGGTTAGAACTCCCCGCTGCTCTCTCAGTTCCCATTATTTTCTCTTCGGCAACACTTATCACACTATATTGCCTGTTAATATTGATCTCCCCAACAAGAATATGAGGTCCATGAAAGGAGGGTGATCAATTGCTTTGTTGTTCCTTATATTGCCAGTGCCCAGAAGAGTGTCTGACACATAGAAGGCATTCAATAAATATTTGTTGAAAAAATAATTATACAATAGAAAGAAAAAAAAACTAGCATGTCCTTCATCAGCTAACTCACTTCCTTTCTTCAATGCCGTCTATAAAAAGGGGCATGAAAACAGAAGTGAGACTGATTCTCCACTGGAAGAGAGCCATACTTTTGCACAGAAGTTTATACTCTGGAAGAAGATGGCTTTTCACCACCTATGGATCTTGCTCCTTTGTCTACAAACCTGTGAGTTCTGACCCTTGCTGATCCCCTCCTAATTTTCTGTTGTTTTAGAAATGTCCCTTAAGGAAGACATTGAAATGCCCTTTTGATCTGCTTTAACAGAAACACCCTGGGTCTCAAAAGGGATCCAACTGACTGGAGAGAGACCTAAAATCCAAACCTAACTGTTTTTCAGCTTTAGAGTTTATATTTCCAAATTTTATTTGTATTCAGTCTCTAAAGATCTGAGACAAACCCTTCTGCTCAGAAGAGTCAGCATATGGTAGACCTGCCCAGAAAACTAACAGAGGAACAGATAATCCAAAACCTTGAAAAACTTAAAAGCAATTTTTTTTTGGTGTTAGAATGTGTTATATAGATTTTAACAGAGATAGACCCTTCTCAATTATTTCATTGCTTCAGCAGATTAGAGAGATGCATGACTATAATTATCATTGTAAAAACTTCATTGCTATAAGACCCCTTTATTTTCAAAGCAAATTCAGACCTATTGTCTGTTTCTGTCCTCCAATAACCCTAAAATAAATGGAGAAGAGATTATTATCCATGTTCTACAAATAAGTTAGTTCTCAGTAAAGAAACAGAGAAGTTGAACTGAAAATTCTGTTTTTCTAACTTATGGCTTAACAGTAAAGTATAAAGATTAAATGAATATTGGTTGTTGTTAGTACAAAGAAAACTACGTAACATCAACATAGTTCTAGGAGTGCTTTGTCATTGCATATATTATCTCACTGAATCCTAACAATTGCCTTATTTATGTAAAAACTGACTATATTTGGCATTTCTAAATCTACTTATAGTTTCTCTTACCAGCTTTGGAAATGCATTAGCAAATTCCTGGCATGAGTTAGAACACAGAGAATCTAGTGGGTTAGGATTTCTTGAAAAGGTAGAATCCATGCACCTTGGTCTCTCTGGTTCCCTTAACCATTTAAAACTGTGGCTCATTTAATGTGAGCTTCATAGAGATTGTATCCACTGGGCCGGTCAAGTTTTTAGAGCCTATGTTAGTCATCCTGACATACAAGTAGAAAATGCAAGTAGGTGGGGAAAAAAGTTGGATAGAACCTAAGTGTAAATCTAGGAATGTCCCCAAACTTCCAAAGAAGGGCTGGACAGGGTGGTACTTGATACCACTTAACTTGGAAAGCATTTTACAATATTTATGCTCACATTCTTATGTGATACACACTAAAATCATTTAAATAAGCAAGATAGATATTATTAATTCCATTATGCAAAAAAAGTGTAATCTAAGATTCAAGTTAAACGATTCACCTGAAATTTCACAACCTGAAATTGGTAGAGCTGGAAATGGACATTTGTTCTGTTAAACCCAGGGCTATAGTTCTTTCTGCTGCACACTTTTCTGACCTCTTCACTCATTCAGTTTCCACGTCCTTGATACTCTTCAAAGGGCAAAACATACTACGAAGAAAGGCAGCTCTAAGATAGACTTGCCTTATCTACTGAAACTGAAATCGAAGTTGTCAAATCAGCTAGCAGTGAATCATTCATCCATTAGTTTTAGGACTTTGGGAAAGTTATATAAACTCCACCTGTTGTCAGGAAGGGGACTATTTCCCCTCTTCCCCCTCTTGAGTTCTTGTGGCTGGACTAATAATAAAATTGACACAAGACAGATTATAGGAGAAAAGAGACAAAATTTAATTTGTGCGCACAGAAGTCTCATAGAAATTAGACATAACAAGTGGCCAACACAAACAGCTTTTATACTTTTTAGACAAAGAAAAAATACACTTGTGAAGAATCAACAGGACAAAGAGAACTTAGGCTTTGGGTGCTCAATCAGTGAAGAATGTAAACAGAGTTTGGGCTTGAAGTAGTAAATTAAAGTAACAAGATTTGTTTATATAAGCTTCTTGCCCCAAATTCCCTGTCTCTGGTGATAAGGATGTCCTTGTACCTCCAGATATAGGGAGTGCACCTTTCACATGGGAGATTTATTTTCTGCTTTCAGGGGGACAGAGAAGAGTCAGAGTTTCCCTCTTGCATTGGCTGCTTCTTAAGGAACTTCAATTCAAAATAATCAACATTGAGAGTTACCTGGTGGCCTAATGGTTAGAATTCCGGGCTTTCACTGTCATGGCCTGGGTTCAATCCCTGGTAGAGGAACTGAGATCCCTGCAAGTGGCACGGCCAAAAAGTAATAATAATAATCAATATGCCATTCTGGCATATTTGGGGACAGCCCATCCTGGACCCCAAAAATCTTATTTAGATTTCAAAATGGGAGAACTATTATTACAATAGGATTGTTTTGAGAACAAAAATGATAATCCATGTACAACACTTGGCACAGTATCTGAATATAGTAGGTGCTTAACAAATATTAGCTAATGCTGTTGTTTTTCACACTTGTTTTTCACATGGTTTTAGGAGGAGCCAGGGCTTTCTTGCACTGAGATCCTGGGCGAGACCCCTCTGTTCAGGATGATCCAAGGAATATGAGCAGATGAAAAGGTGGTGGGAATTTGAGCTTAGGTGTGGGATTTTGGGGTTCCATAAGAGAAAACCAGGGATGCAATATTAATTTTGTCAGGGATCCATAAATGAGGGGTGGGGACTTGTTTTTATAGCAGTAAAACTATAAGTACTTTCAGGTACAATTTGCCTTTGCTGAATGGATCTGTTTACCTTTTAAAGTTTATTCCACTAACATTTTATGAATCAAAAATATACCTGAAATCCCTCCTGCTGCTATTCCTGGCAAAGGTGGTCCCTTATGTTTAGCACTGGGCTTAGACATCAACACTGACTTTACTTACTTCCCTGGAATTCAGAGCAGTGGAATCAGCTGAAATGCAGTGGGAAAAGGAGGTTGGAAATCCAATTTTCCCTTGAAATCACTGAAATAAGAGGAGTCTGAGTGTGCAAAGCTCATGACCATTCCATGTTGGAAAAGTTTTCTCTAAGAACCAAGACTCACAGTCTTATGCTCTATAATCTCAACTTCCTCATCATGACCTGTGAACACTGTGACTCTGTCCCTCCAAGTATTCTACTAGCTACCTACCCTTTGGGGTAGAAAACAAGAATCCACCACTTTTGCTTCATGCCCCTCTATGTGTTCTTTCTCACACTCCTTTAGTTCTTCCTTTTCTCCACACCTTTCTCACTTGTCTTTCTTCAGCCCCTCCACTTGCTCCCTTATCCTCTCTCCTGTCAATAATAGTAATAATTAACCATTTATGAAGCAATCACTACATGTCTGGCATTACTCTAGGTAGCGTACGTTTGTTATTTTGTCTAATCCTCACAACAACTTATGAGATGGATACTATTAATATCCCAATTTACAGATGAAGACATTAACACAGAAAATCAGAAGTCATTTAGCCAAAAAGTGGGGGAAGTATGATTTGAACTCCAGTGTCTTTGGGCTTAACCACTGAGCAGTGCTGCCTTCACCCACTTTGATGCTGAAGTGGAATTGTCCCTGAGATTGATGGTTATCCCACTTTGGGATTTATCATGAATGGTGATTTATTCCCAACAAGAAAGGATTATTCAGCAGAAGCTGGGCCTATCTCTCTACCTACCTACAGAGGAGGATGGGGGTTAGAGGCCAGACCTTTGCCAATAACAGAAGTTTAGGCAGGCCAGCAAGGCAGAATATCCAAGGAAATGACCATATCCAGACATGGTTCAGGTATCATTCACATGAACATGGTTATGTGTTGACTTGAATTTTCTTTTTCGAAACAAACAAGGGTCCACTATCAACAAGGTCTTGATGTCTTGTTGAATGTAGAGCACGTCATGGTGTGTTCCAGCAGATGATACTTAAAAGTACAAGAGAAGTGAGTGGGCCCCTCTGAATATCTGTTCCTGGATAAGTAGGCCCCAACCATCATCCTGGGGGTTACAGAGAGGACTTCATGCCTGGAGAAGGGTCCTGGCAAGAGTCATTTTGTCACTAGTCCAAAGTCCTAATAAAGAGGGGCCTTCAAGATAAAGACCAAGCCTTTGTCCTAAACGAAAGCGATTTGAGCAGACTACTACCATAGACACTCAGAAAGGGCTTAAAAGCAAAAGCCCAAACTAACACACCATTGTAAAGCAATTATACTCCAATAAAGTTGTTAAAAAAAAAACTACTATGTATAAAACAGACAAGCAAAAGGGTGTAATGTATAGCACAGGAGAATATAGCTATTATTTTCTAATAATTTTAAATGGAGTATAATCAATACAAATATTGAAAAAAATAAATAAATAAAGCAAATCATTGTAAAGATTCCATGATACAGAGCTTAGCACAAATGTCTGGCACATAGTAAGTGTTAATAAATATTGGCTATTGTTCAAAAAAAAAAAGCAAAAGCCCAGTTATAGACAAGAAAAGATATATTAAGTATGGGGAAAACTAGGTGTCAGGACATTAGCTTAAAAATCCAGTCTCCAAGTAGAGGCTCGAAGCTGCATACTTGTGACAAAACAGGACTCCAGTAGAGGGGGTAGTGACCCACCACACCAACCCAATCCACAAAGCAGCCCTAGAGATCAATATGGTGACCACAAAGCAGCCAGAGTGCCTTCACAATAGGAGCCCAAAAGTCAGTGCTAGGCCACTTGGGCTACTCAAGTATTTTCTAAATCAAACCTTTCTTCTCTTGAGCCTAAGACAAGGATGAATCTGTAAGTTTGGGGGTATATAAACATCTACGTGGAAGTTGGAAAAGAAAGAGGTGTGAACAATCAATTGGGGAGCTGATGTTAGTAGAGGTATGTACCCACATTTCCTTTGTTATATTCGATTTTTGATTATATGCTTACAGAGCTGAGTAGTGATAAAACAATGGGTGGTCAGGACCCCATCTGTGTGAGAATCTGTGTGTGTGTGTGTGTGTGTGTGTGTTTTGCAGAAGTGGATTCAAGTCGACCCAAATCTCAGTAAAGATAATATAAAGTAAAAAAAAAAAAAAACAGCAGAAAATAGCATACTATTGTATGGGGTTGGTAGGTTCCTTTTTTTTAAAACCTCATAACCAAGGACTTTCCATCCTCATGGAGAATAACACAAAACTTCTGGCTGCTAACACTTTGTTCCCTCTTTGTCTGCTACTTCACTTCACTCAGAATAACTGGTTACAACCACCTCTCTTCTGGGTGCCATTGGGTGGTGCTACGTCTGGTCACCCTTCCAGGCCTGGAATATTCAGGCAGGCAGTGAATGGGAGGAGAGGAGGGGAAGGGTAGCTGGAGTCAAAAAAAGGACAAGAAATACTGACTTGAAGAAAAATAAAGAAGTGAGGGGGTTTGGATCACTATTAAGCAAGAGTCTACCCTTCCTTATTTCCACTCCCATGAATAGCTTCATGTTGACCTTCTCTAACATCTCCCCAATACTGCAGCTCTTCTTTTGGAACACATAAAAGTTGCCTGGGGGTATTACCTTAATCTCTGTAATAATGCTTTCATTTTACATAACAAACGCATATGAGACCTAGTATATGCAAAGTACTTTTCCAAAAGGTTTACAAATAGTAACTTGTTTAACTCTCATAACGCTTCTATTAAGTAAGTGCTACTATTAGTCTATTGGCTTCATTTAGAAGCTGATAAAACTGAGACACAGAGAGGTGGTTAAATTTCCCAAAGTCTCATGGCTAGAACCTGGCAGAAGCAGGATTCAAGCTCAGGCAGTCTGGATCTTCATCACTAAGTCATGGTGCCTGACACAGGGGCAGAAAGCGTGCTCTTCATGGCAAGACTCCATTTGGGGGTTCTAGCTTCTTCTCTGTTGATACATACATCTGAGAGCACTCTAGTGTCATTTTTTTTGGAATTTTTGAATTTTATTTTATATTTTTATACAGCAGGTTCTTATTAGTCATCAATTTTATACACATCAGTGTATACATGTCAATCCCAGTAGCCCAATTCAGCACACCACCATCCCCAAACCCCCGCGGCTTACCCCTCTTGGTGTCCATACGTTTGTTCTCTACATCTGTGTCTCAACTTCTGCCCTGCAAACTGGTTCATCTGCACCATTTTTCTAGGTTTCACGTACATGTGTTAATATATGATATTTGTTTTTCTCTTTCTGACTTACTTCACTCTGTATGACAGCCTCTAGATCCAGCCACATCTCAACAAATGACTCAATTTCGTTCCTTTTTATGGCTGAGTAATATTCCATCGTATATACATACCACAACTTCTTTATCCATTCACCTGTCGATGGACATTTAGGTTGCTTCCATGACCTGGCTATTGTAAATAGTGCTGCAATGAACATTAGGGTGCATGTGTCTTTTGGAGTTATGGTTTTCTCTGGGTATATGCCCAGTAGTGGGATTGCTGGATCATATGGTAATTCTATTTTTAGTTTTTTAAGGAACCTCCATATTGTTCTCCATAGTGGCTGTATCAATTTACATTCCCACCAATAGTGCAAGAGGGTTCCCTTTTCTCCACACCCTCTCCAGCACTTGTTGTTTGTAGATTTTCTGATGATGCCCATTCTAACTGGTGTGAAGTGATACTTCATTGTAGTTTTGATTTCCATTTCTCTAATAATTAGTGATGTTGAGCAGCTTTTCATGTGCTTCTTGGCCATCTGTATGTCTTCTTTGGAGAAATGTCTATTTAGGTCTTCTGCCCATTTTTGGATTGGGTTGTTTGTTTCTTTAATATTGAGCTGCATGAGCTGTTTATATATTTTGGAGATTAATCCTTTGTCCATTAATTCTTTTGCAAATATTTTCTCCCATTCTGAGGGCTGTCTTTTTGTCTTGTTTATGGTTTCCTTTGCTGTGCAAAAGCTTTTAAGTTTCATTATGTCCCATTTGTTTATTTTTGTTTTTATTTCCATTTCTCTAGGAGGAGGGTCAAAAGGATCTTGCTGTGATTTATGTCAAATAATGTTCTTCCTATGTTTTTCTCTAAGAGTTTTATAGTGTCCTGTCTTACATTTAGGTCTCTAATCCATTTTGAGTTTATTTTTTGTATGGTGTTAGGGAGTGTTCTAATTTCATTCTTTTCCATGTAGCTGTCCAGTTTTCCCAGCACCACTTATTGAAGAGACTGTCTTTTCTCCATTTTATATTCTTGCCTCCTTTGCAATAGATTAGTTGACCATAGGCTTGTGTGTTTATCTCTGGGCTTTCTATCTTGTTCCATTGATCTATATTTCTGTTTTTGTGCCAGTACCATATTGTCTTGATTATTGTAGCTTTGTAGTATAGTCTGAAGTCAGGGAGTCTGATTTCCCCTGCTCCATTTTTCTCCCTCAAGACTGCTTTTGCTATTCAGGGTCTTTTTTGTCTCCATACAAATTTTAAGATTTTTTGTTCTAGTTCTGTAAAAATTGCCATTGGTAATTCGATAGGGATTGCATTGAATCTGTAGATTGCTTTGGGTAGTAGAGTCATTTTCACAATATTGATTCTTCCAATCCAAGAACATGGTATATCTCTCCATCTGTTGGTATCATCTTTAATTTCTTTCATCAGTATCTTATAGTTTTCTGCATACAGGTCTTTTGTCTCCATAGGTAGGTTTATTCCTAGGTATTTTATTCTTTTTGTTGCAATGGTAAATGGGAGTGTTTCTGTAATTTCTCTTTCAGAATTTTCATCATTAGCATATAGGAATGCAAGAGTTCTAATTTCTCTTGTGGTCAGAAATGATGCTAGATATGATTTCAATTTCCTTAAATTTACTGAGGCTTGATTTGTGACCCAAGATGTGATCTATCCTGGAGAATGTTCCGTGCGCACTTGAGAAGACAGTGTAATCTGTTGTTTTTGGATGGAATGTCCTATAAATATCAATTAAATCTATCTGGTCTATTGTGTCATTTAAAACTTCTGTTTCCTTATTTATTTTCATTCTGGATGATCTGTCCATTGGTGCAAGTGAGGTGTAAAAGTCCCCCACTCTTATTGTGTTACTGTCGATTTCCTCTTTTATAGATGTTAGCAATTGCCTTATGTATTGAGGTGCTCCTATGTTGGGTGCATATATATTTATAATTGTTATATATTCTTGGATTGATCCCTTGATCATTATGTAATGTCCTTCCTTGTCTCTTGTAGCATTCTTTATTTTAAAGTCTATTTTTTCTGATATGAGTATTGCTACTCCAGCTTTCTTTTGATTTCCATTTGCATGGAATATCTTTTTCCATCCCCTCACTTTCAATCTGTATGTGTCCCTAGGTCTGAAGTGGGTCTCTTGTAGACAGCATATATATGGGTCTTGTTTTTGTTTCCATTCAGCAAGCCTGTGTCTTTTGGATGGAGCATTTAATCCATGCACATTTAAGGTAATTATCGATGTGTATGTTCCTATAATCATTTTCTTAATTCTTTTGCATTTGTTTTCGTAGGTCCTTTTCTTCCTTGTGTTTCCCACTTAGAGAAGTTCCTTTAGCATTTGTTGTAGAGCTGGTTTGGTGGTGCTGAATTCTCTTAGCTTTTGCTTCTCTGTAAAGCTTTTGATTTCTCCGTCGAATCTGAATGAGATCCTTGCTGGGTAGAGTAATCTTGGTTGTAGGTTCTTCCCTTTCATCACTTTAAGTATATCATGCCACTCCCTTCTGGCTTGTAGAGTTTCTGCTGAGAAATCAGCTGTTTACCTTATGGGAGTTCCCTTGTATATTATTTGTCATCTTTCCCTTGCTGCTTTCAATAATTTTTCTTTGTCTTTAATTTTTGCCAATTTGATTACTATGTGTCTTGGCATGTTTCTCCTTGGGTTTATCCTGCATGGCACTCACTACTCTTCCTGGACTTTGGTGCCTATTTCCTTCCCCATGTTAGGGAAGTTTTTGACTATAATCTCTTCAAATATTTTCTCTTGTCCTTTCTCTCTCTCTTCTCCTTCTGGGACCCCTATAATTCGAATGTTGGTGCATTTAATGTTGTCCCAAAGGTCTCTTAGGCTGTCTTCATTTCTTTTCATTCTTTTTTCTTTATTCTGTTCCGCAGCAGTGAATTCCACCATTCCATTTTCCAGGTCACTTATCCGTTCTTCTGACTCAGTTTTTCTGCTATTGATTCCTTCTAGTGTAGTTTTCATTTCAGTTATTGTATTGTTCATCTCTGTTTGATTGTTCTTTAATTTTTCTAGGTCTCTGTTAAACATTTCTTGCATCTTCTCGATCTTTGCCTCCATTCTTTTTCCGAGATCCTCGATCATCTTCACTATCATTATTCTGAATTCTTTTTCTAGAAGGTTGCCTATCTCCACTTCATTTAGTTGTTTTTCTGGGGTTTTATCTTGTTCATTCATCTGTACATAACCCTCTGCCTTTTCATCTTGTCTATCTTTCTGTGAATGTTGTTCTTGTTCCACAGGCTGCAGGATTGTAGTTCTTCTTGCTTCTTCTGTCTGACTTCTGGTGGATGAGTCTATCTAAGAGGAATGTGTAAGTTTCTTGATGGGAGGGGCTGGTGGTGGGTAGAGCTGCGTAGTGTCATTTAATCTTCATAATTCCTCAAAGTGGTAGAGGAATTTTATTTCATTTACCATCTAGAATCCTGAGATTTAGCAGGTAAGTTACTTAGTCATGGTCATTTAGCTGGTTGGCAACAGAGCCCTGACTAGAACATGTTTCTTGATCCCTAGTTCAGGACACTTTTACTAACCATGCTATGAAACCCCAGCCTCTGGACCTATGCAATTTTTGTTGTTGTTGTTAACAACATGAGAATATTGGAATGGAAAGCAGTTACAGTTAGCCAACTTCTCCTTCTTATTAATCAGTTTACACCATGGACCTTCCACACCAAGACCCAGAGACCAGTAGAGTTATCTCTTGCCCTCACTCTCTCTTGCTCTGAGTTTTCTACCTTGCTTTTTATTGCTAGAAAAAGGGTAACTGGGTCAGTAGCCAAAAAAGTATTCAGTCTTTCAACAAATATTTAATAATCATCCATTAATTGTTAGGGAAATACTAGTGACCAAAACAGACAAGGACTGCATGACAATTATATTCTCATGGGGGTGCAAAGTGGGGAAGACAATAATTAAATATGCACATACAATGCTTTAGTAGTCAAAACTGCTATGAGGAAAAATAAAGTAAGGCAAGGCAATAGGGAGTGATGGGAAGGAGACTGCTACTTAAACATGGTGTTTAAGAAAGCTCTCTCTGATGAGATGACATTGGAGCAGAGTTTCACAGTAAGGGAGTGCTAGAAACAGTGTAGAAAAGGAGGACAGTAAGTACAAAGTCTCTAAGGCAACAGCAGCTGGTTTGAAGAATGAGGAAGTCAGTGTGGTTGGAGTGAGTAGGGGAGAGAAGGGTAGGAGATGAGGCAGGAGAGCAGGGGCAGACCAGACAGGATCTAGTAGATGGTGGCAAAGTATATGAAAGGAGACTAGGGAGCCCCTCAAAACCCCAAATGTATACTGTCTTTGTTTTTAATAGACTCTAAGGAGAACTATGAAGTTTAAGTCTAAACACCCTTTTTGTTGTCATCAATATTTGATATTTCAAAATCTCTTTAGATTCCACCCAACACTTCTTAGTAAGTTTCCCTTGCTCAGCTATGAAGAATTTCCCTCTATTCAGTTAATGTTCTCCTGCCCCATCAATATTTCTAACCCAGATGAAGTTTCTGATTCTTTATTTTTTCCAAACATATTTCTTATTCTCATATTCTCTATTGCCTTCTTCCAGTTAATCAGTCAGTGATTTTTGGCAGCTACTTTATCATGAAATTTACATTTGTGAAGTCCACCCATTCACATGTGTTCATCCAGGGGAACAGGAGTTATCACCTAATACACTAAAGATATATTAGGCTGGAAAATGTGCCCAGCTTCCCTTCCAGGAGGGGAAATCCAGCTCCAGTGAGTAGCCTGTCCACAGTACTCTCTGTCTAAGCTGGTGTCATCCTGCCCCTCCGGTCCCCTCTTCACCATAGCTACCTAGGGGTCACAGCGAACATATTTTCCCATCCAAGCCCACATCCCAGGGTTCCAGCCTTTTCTTGCCTTTGCTTCTCCTCTAGAAGTAGTGCCTTTCTCCTACCCACCCCTGCTGTAGTCTGGCTATGGGAGTCAGGATATCACACACAGTGGGAGATGTTATAAATGTGGGTCATCTCTTCTTCGTTAGGCTCCCAAGCCTGATCAGCAGTACCTTCATCCACTTAATCAATCTCTTGTTAACTCCCTGAGGTGGTCCCTAGAGCAGCATTTCAAAATTTTTACATTCATCAAAATAATAATAGCAACTACCATTTTTATGTGCCAGGCATTGTGCTAAGTGCTCTATCTTTATAATTGCATTGAATAATTATCCACATTTTAAAGGTGAGGAACCTGAAGATCAGAGAATTTCAATAATTTTCTCAAGATAACATATGTAGGTTCAAATATACCTAGATTCAAAACGTGTGTCCCTAACCTTTATACTTCCTAACTAGTCCCACTCTTGCCTCTTCTTATCTCCTACATTACTGAAGAGATGAAGGCCATCAACCATGACTGTCTACTATTTTATCTTCTCTACTCCAAAATGTCCACTACGTATTAAGCACCTTCCATGTGCCCTCACAACAATTCCTTGAGGCAGGCATTATTATATCCTATCTTGTAGTTAAGTAATATAAGGGCCTCAGTAAATGTCAGGGATTGAACTTGAACACAGGTCCATCTGGCTTAAACCTATGTTTCCTCCAACTCAGAAAGCAGCCTTTCTTCTATCACTACTCCCAACAGGACCTTAAAATACCTATATGCTTTAACTCTCCTTTCCTTTTTATCTTCCACTTCAGATGAAGGCATTACCCTCCTCTGATTGAAAACCTATACCTTTCTCTGCCCACCATTTCCATTGCATCTTTTGTTCCACACAAGCATTAGTGACCAGTGTATCCTGCACTGTGCTAGGTGCTTGGGATTTGAAGGCAAGGTCCATGGATTCAAGTGATTCACAGTGTCCAGAAACAGACACATGGATTCATGACTACCAGCCAGTGTGGCAAGTACTATTAGAGAGAAACACCAAACTCCATGAGCACGTAACCTAGAGCAGACATGATCAGGGAAATCTCTATCTTCTCTCCCTCCTTACCACCCTTCCCCCACCAATACCTTCTATTTTAAAACAAAATCAAATAGTAGTTTTTCTTGACCCTCTAGCTATTATTCTATCTAATAGAATTTCTTTCACTATTAAGCTTTTCCACTTCTTTACCACATATTCTATTCTCAATCCTCTGTACTCTGGGCTCCATTTGAATCATCTTAACTTGCACTACATTCTCAAGGGCCATCAATAACCTCTTAATGGACAAATCTAGGGATCATTTTCAGTCTTTATCTTACTTGAAGACTCTGAATCATTAGACATCAGTTACAGCCCCCTTCTGGAGATTTTTTGTCCTCCTGGATTTCATGATATTGTCCACTATTGGTTCCTCTCTTGCCACTCCTACCACTTGGTCTATTCAGTTTCTTTTGATAGTGCCTCTTTTAGAACTGTGAGGACTGTTCACAAGGCTCAGCCTTGGACTTCAGCCAACTCTTCGTGAGTGACCCTCTTCTTCAATCATCTCCTCTCCATAGATGATTCCTAAACCACTTGAATTTCAGTTTGATGGCAAATGACAGAGAAAAAAAAAAAAAAAAAAAAAGAATTCCCTAAAGAAGAAAAAAGATTATTTCTTGCTCATGTAAAATGTCTGGAGTTGGCAGTTCAGTTGGTAAAATAGTTCACAAGGTCATCAGGAATCCACACTTTTTCAATCTTCCTGGGCCACAATTCTCAGTACTTGGCTTCCTCTTCTTGATCCAAAATGTCCAAGATCCAGTTGTCATGGCATTCCAGCCTGCAAGAGACAAGGAAGAGATGAAGAAAACAAAGCATCCTCTTCTTAAAGATATAAAAGTTGATACAATACTTTCAGTTTCATCCTATGGGCCTGAACTTAGTCACATGACCAAACTGAACTAGCAGAAGGCTGGGCAATGTAGTTTTTTTTTTTTAACATCTTTATTGAAGTATAATTGATTAACAATGGTGTGTTAGTTTCTGCTTTATAACAAATTGAATCAGCTATACATATATATATAACACCATATCTCTTCCTTCTTGCATCTCCCTCCCTCCCACCCTCCCTATCCCACCCTTCTAGGTGGTCACAAAGCACCGAGCTGATCTCCCTGTGTTATGCGGCTGCTTCCCACTAGCTATCGGTTTTACATTTGATAGTGTATATATGTCCATGCCACTATCTCACTTTGTCCCAGCTTACCCTTCCCCCTCCCCATGTCCTCAAGTCCATTCTCTAGTAGGCCTGCGTCTTTATTCCCGTCCTGCCCCTAGGTTCTTCATGACCTTTTTTTTTTTTTTTTAGATTCCATATATATATGTTACTAAGAATGGAGATGAAAACAAATATTGGAAAACAACTAGCAGATTCTGTCACAGCCCCTCAAATAATACTTTGAATCCATTAACTTTTCTTATCTTCCATCCTTCCAACTCCTTATTTAGATGGTCCACCATCATCTCACGTTCAGTATTTCTGACACTAAACTTGTCTTCTCCTTTTGACTTCTTTCAAGCTTAATCAATATCCAGTAGCTATTAGTTTTCCACTGACATGAAGTAGACACTCAAAATATATTGGTGAATTCTGTGACATGCCTCCTTATTCCTTGCCTTTATTTTGTGTTCTCTGTCAAATTCAGCCCTTCCTTTCCATTCTCATCATCATCCCCCGATTCATGCCCAGATGGCTACAATAGCCTATGAAATGGTTTCTTAAGCCCAGCTTCTCTTTCCTCTTATTCTTCCTACATGTTATTACCATATTACTATGACCCTAAAACATCATTTAATTTTTATTCTCAAAAACTTTAATAGCTCCCCTCTGCCTGTGGTGTAGACTTCAAACTCAGGGCTGTCCCAAATCTAAACAATTTATATCTCCAGCCTTATTGCTCTCTACTCTGTTATGCAAATCTATACTTATTCAACCTATATCACACATTCTCCTGCTTCTAAACTTTTATTCAGAACCTGAGGACCCAAGACACCCATCCTTTCCCTTTCTATCCAATAAAATTCTATTCACTCTTCAAGGTCTTCCTCAAATTCTATTTCCTCCAGGAAGTTTTCTCTAACAACTGCAGATCAAAGTGATCTCTCCCTTCCTTGAAATCCTACTGCAATTATTGTCTCTACCATTTGCTTAAATTTATCATTTACCACTTAATATTGTAAAGGAGAGTTATGTGTGTCTGTGTGTGTGTCACATTTCCCTAAGCGTATATGAAATTTCTAAAAAAGACAGGGAACTTGTCTTGGTCTTAGACTTGCATAGTGCATTTCATAGTAAGTCCTTAAGACATTTTTGTGCCACAAATTCTCTCTGAAATTGAGTTTTCTTAAGGTCTCCTCCAGCACTAATATAATGTTTGAGTCCCCTCAACACCTAGAAAAATAAATATTAGGGTTGCTTGATATGGAGATTCTTTTTTTAAAAGACTGAAGTCTTTAAGAGAAGAATAAAGGCCACCAAGTGGAGTGGTGCTGAAAACTCTCTCCCTCTGTGCTTTACCTGAATTAGCCCTTAATAATGGCTCTTCATACATTCTTCAGTATGGCCCTGGTGTCATGAAGGCCATCATAGAGAGGGACTAAGGAAGCCCTAAAGTGCATGTCCTAATTGTTAAGGTGAGGATGAGAATGAGAATAATTACTAACATTTATTTTGGCTTGATGGTTACCAAAGTTTCTACTCATATGATTTTCTGATCACTAATTAGACAGGCAATTTTATAGTTATTATTTCCATTCTGTGGATGAAAATACTGAGACTCAGAAAAGTCTTCTGGCTTTATTAAGTTTGCCCAGCTCATAAGTAGAAGTACTAGCACCTATGTCTTCAGCCTCCTTATCTTTCCACTGCATGCTATGGTTTTGCAGCTGCCTCAGACCTCAGATGGAATGTCCAAAGGTGCATATTACGTTTGTGCAAGCCCTACACCTTTTCTCAGCAAACCCAGGAATCTCATCCCCAACACCACAGCACAAAATAGCAACAGGGCTTCCGCTAGCTTAGCGTATCTGCCACCCCCACTGCCTTATCCTTTGATGCCCCAGCATCGCTTCCTGAATGACTTGCTGCAGAAGACAAGACATACTTCAAAAACGACACCACACACCAATCATTTTGTGACCACACAATTGTGTTCCTATTAAGAAGGCCTCACCCTTAGCAAACTTCCCACCACTTCCTGGGGTTTGATAAGAGAATTATGAGTCTATGGAACCCACACCATTTCCATCTTCTCACACTGAACCTGAATCCAAAGAACAGAATGGAAATTAGGCACAAGGACCTGATTAAAAAAAAAAGCCTTATGAGACATGGGAGATCTGGCACCAGGACCAGCCATATAATTTGTGGAACCCAGTAGAACATGAAAATATGGGGTCCCTTGTTCAAATAATATTAAGAAGTTCAAAGTGACATGACAGCATTAAATCAAGTTCAGGTCCTTCTGAGCTCAAGGCTCTGTACGACTGCACAGGTCACACGTCCATATCTGGCATATCCAAGAATTCAGGAAGGGACACTCTAAGTGCCTTTCTACCCGAACTTATCAGCCCAGTGGAAGAGTTTTTCTGGGGAGAATTAATGTTCAAGGAATGGATTTTAATAAACTCTGACTCCTGTCACTGAAGGCAGGCTTAGTCTCTCCTGTTCCCCTAGTGGTTTGTTCCTTTTGCTTTTACCATTTAGTACTCATCATATTGTATTATTGTTCACTTGAATGCTCATGTGTCTTATTCTCTGGGCTGTGAGCTCCTCAGGGCTGCCACCATGTTCTATTCATCCCTGAGTCCCTAACACAGCATCTGACACTTAATTAGCACTTAATAAATGTTTGTAGATAGGGATCATTTGTGTCAATCTTTCCCTCAGGGCCCTATTATGTCTCATTCTGTACTTAGCCCACCCCAACTAAGTCACCAGTCGTTGCCTGGGATATTCCTCCTAAGGGAAAATCTTGGATGTTCTGAAAGGAAAGAGGTTTATATTAGAAGTCCCTGGCTCATTAAGGAGTTACTGTGTTGGAGAGTGGGGGTGGCCATAGTGAGACAGCACCATCAGGTTAAGAAATATCTTTGCTTTTCTGACACTTCAAAATGACTTGTATTCTCAATGACCTTTATTCTTGACCTCTTTTCTGTTTTTAATTAATTAATTTTTATTTTTGGCTGTGTTGGGTCTTCATTGCTGCACATGTGCTTTCTCTAGTTGTGGCGAGCGGAGGCTGTACTTCGTTGTGGTGCACAGGCTTCTCATTGTGGTGGCTTCTCTTTGTTGTGGAGCACGGGCTCTAGGAATGCGGGCTTCTGTAGTTGTGGCACATGGGCTCAGTAGTTGTGGCACACGGACTTAGTTGCTCCATGACATGTGGGATCTTCCCGGACCAGGGCTCGGACCTGTGTCCCCTGCATTGGCAGGCAGATTCCTAACCACTGCCACCAGGGAAGCCCTATTCTTGCCCTCTTTATGCCAAGCCTGGATAAACTTTAGGGTCAGCCTGAACTCACTTACATGGGAAACTTTTGTTCTGCTCTTCGGGGCTTACATGCAACCAGTACGCATCAGAATGGCCCTGTTACGCTTTATGGCTGAAGCCCTACTTGATTGGTCAGGGCCTGTACTTATTGGTTATTAAACATTTTGAATATCATACATGCTGGCTTAACACACTATTTCACACTATATAGCTCAGTGAGAATAACAAAGTGATGAAAGAATAGAAGGAAGAGGAGAAAAAACACTCTATAATTATACTGCCTTTCATTTTACAAACTACGTATTAAATCAATTTATCTTCATAAGGTAATAGAGGAGAAGAGAAAAAATAAACATTTCATTTTTTTCCATGTTAGATTTTAAAAGCATTCATCCTTCAGCTTTTACCTGAAAGTATTCCTGGATTCCCAGAACAAATCAAGTTCCCTTCTTATTCTCTCTCAAAGTACCATAACACTTAATACCATTTGCACTTATCCAATCAAACCAGTTCTCTTCATTTAACTGTTAAGTTCCAGAGAGCAGGAACTATGTCTATTTTTACTCACCATTGTACCCCCATCTCCTTACATCATGATTTAAGGAGTAGATGCTCAACAAACTTTTGTATTATAATTAAATTAATAAATACTGGCCATAGTATCTGGAACAAAGCTGACCTTGAATAAATACATTCATTCATTCATAAAAGTATAAATGAATAAACGAACTTTGCTTACTTCAGAAGTTGCTCCAAAAGATCCTAGGCAACATATAAGTTACTTCCATTTATTAACTCATTCCACAAATATTTACTAAGCACCCACTATGTGTCAAGTACTTGTCTAAAGACTGGGGATATAGCAATGAACAAAAAAGACCCCCCAAAATCACCAGCTTGGGGAATATTTACTCCAGAGCCTCTAAAGCACTCTCTCCCTATATATTCTAGGAATAGAGACATACATGTAGCTCTTTATTTGCAAAGACCACAGTAGCCATCGTAGGCTCTTGTCCCAGCTCTTGGACCACTTGGCAATATGACTTGGGAAAGAAAGAACATTTAATATCTCAGACCTCATGGAAGTTTATGGCCTTCATCTCTCAAATTCCATCTAGCTCTCAAAGTCTATACGCCTAGATAAATAAATTTTAATGAAAAGGATTACCTAAAATTCACTGGGAAACTTAGTTTTTGAAAGAGAATCCTTTAGAATACTTAGCCATCATATTAAATATATTTAAAGCAGAATGCCCCCACACACACGAAAAAGAAATCATCAAGAAACTGGATGAGCTGCTCCTTGGGGAGATTCAAGCCTGGGGAAACAGGGAATTCTAAAAGGTACAACAGTCAAATGGTTATGATTTTCTATTTATGTCCTCAGGTCTGGAAGCAGCTGAAAGTGACACAGACATCTTCATGGTGAATGGGATTCTGGAGGAGTCAGTTACTTTCCCCTTAAATATCCAACAATCACAGAAAGTTATCAGCATTTCTTGGAATTCCAAAACATCTGTCGCTTTTGTAACACCAGGAAACTCAGGAGCAGCACCCACAATTTCCATAACCCACCAAAATTACCATAAACGAATAAATGTCTCAGGTCAGAACTATAACCTGGAGCTGAGAAATCTGAGGTTGGAAGACTCAGGGATCTACAAAGCCGACATAAATGTAAAGACCTCTGAAATGATCACCACCACCACCAGGTGCTACAATCTTCAAGTCTATCGTAAGTTGTGGGAAGACAGAGGGCTTGTTTTTTTTATTTTTACTTTGTAATTTGCTGTCTAAAGAACACTTTTATTTCTGACAGCTGGGTTCCCTAAATCTTTTTATACTTATAAATACTTACATAAATATATCAGTACTTAAGAGGATGTGGCTTTGCTTGCTTTTAGCTATGTACTCTTCCTGTGGACCTTGTTTCTCTTTTCTATAAAATGTAAATAATCATACTCTTTACTTCCCATAGTTATTGTGAAGATCAAGTAAGACAGTGTATGCAAAGTACTTTTTAAAAACCTTTTTATTTTGAAATAATTATAGATGCATAGAAAGGTGTAAAGAAATGTATAGGGAGGGCCTGTGGGCATTTCACCCCCACCTCTCCCAATGGTAACATCTTACATAACTAGAGTACAATATCAAAACCAGGAAATAGACATTGGTACAATCTGTAGAGCTTATTTATTGAATAGATTTCACCAGTTATATAGGCACTTATTTATGTGTATATGTGTAGCTCTGTACAATTTATTCACGTAATAGCCTTATGTAAACACTACCATAATCAAGATACTTAACTGTACCGATGTCACAAGATTCCTTCATCCCTTTATAGTCACTCATTGCCACCCCCTTTCCCCTCCCAAACTCCTGGAAGACATTAACCCATTCTTCATATCTAAAATTATGTTACTTCACAAATGTTACATAGATAGAATCATGCAGTATGCAAGCTTTGGAGATTGGCTTTTTTCATTCAGCATAATTTCTTTGAGCCATCCTAATTATTGCAAGTATCAATAGGTTATATATTTTTATTGTTGGATAGTATTTCATGGTACAGATGTACTACTTTGTTTAACCATTCACCTATTGAGGGATATATTAGTTGTTTCTAGTTTGGGCATTATTACAAATAAAGCTGCTATGAATATCTGTGTACAAGTTTCTGCATGAAGTAAGTTTTTGTTTCTTTAAGATAAATGTTCAAGAATGAAATCATATGGTAAGTCCATTTTTCTTTCTTTAAATGGTTTATTGTGATAAAATATACATAACATTTAACATGTTAATCATTTTTAAGTGTAACATTCAGTGGCATTAAGTACGTTTACATTGTTGTGCAATCATCACCACTCTTCAACTCCAGAAATTTTTTTCCCCTTTTAGATAGATTCTATTTTTTAGAGCAGTTCAAGGTTCATACAAAAGTTTAGTAAAAAGTACGGAGTTCCCATATGCACCCTGCCTCCTATGACAAACATAGCCTCCTACATTATCTACATCCCCCACCAGAGTGATATATTTATTACAATTAATAATGTACATTGATACATCATTAGCAACCAAAGTCCACAGTTTACATTAGGGTTCACTCTTGGTGTTATACATTCTATGGGTAATGACAAATATATAATGACATTTATCCACCATGACAGTATCATTCAGAATAGTTTCACTGCCCTAAAATCCCTCTGTGTTCTGCTTATTCATCCCTCCCCTCAAGCCCTGGCAACCACTGATCTTACTGTATCCACGGTTTTGTCTTTTTCAGAGTGTCATGTAGTTGGAATCACACAGTATGTAACCCTTTCAGGTTGGCTTCGTACACTTAGTAATATGCATTTAAGTTATCTTCGTATTTTTTCATGGCTTCATAGCTCTCTCCAGAAATTTTGAGTCATTTTTATTGTTAAAAGGATTGCCAAATTATTTTGCATTCCCACCAAAAATGTACGAGTGATCAGTATCTCCACATCCTCACAGCATTTAGTGTTGTCACTGCTATTTTGGTCATTCTGATGAGTGAGTAGTATATTTCATTTTGGTTTTTAATTTTAATTTCTCCAGTAGCTAATGCAAAATGCCTTTAAAAGGTAAAATATTAGTACTGTTATCATCACTAAAATTACCGCAATTCACTAGGAGATGTGTGTGGTGTGATACGCAATGCTACTCAAAGTGTGGTCTGTGTGATGGCAGCATCAGCATCACCTGGGAACTTATTGGAAATGCAAATTCTCAGGCCACAGTCCTTACCATTGGTGGTGAAGCCCAGGAATCTGTGTTTTAACATTCTCTCTGAACTATTCCTATGTGTGCTGAAGTTTGAGAAGTGCTAATCTAGAACTGCCCTGTCCAATATGGTAGTCAGTAGCTACATGTAGCTATTAAGTATTTGAAATGTGGTGAGTACAAATTGAAATGTGCTCTAAGTGTAAAATACACACTAGATTTAGCATCAGTAAAGAAACCCATAAAATATCTCATTAATCAATTTTATATTGGTTCCAGGTTAAGATAACATTTTGGATATATTGAGTTAAATAAAATACATTATTACATCACCTGTTTATTTTCACTACTTTTAATGTGGCTATTAGAAAAATTTAAATTACATAAGTGATTAACATTTTATTTCAGCACTAATTTCTAGCATAGAGAATATTTGAGCCATGTTTCAAGGATTTTACTGTCCATCTGCCCCACAGCAGAAAAACACGGAAATGCGACTAATAGATAAAATTTAGGTACACAGTTAATCCACTAAAGTTCAAGCTCCATAAAGGCAGAGACTGGTATATGATACACTTCATGTTCCCAGCTCCTACTTTGCCAGGCACATAGTGGGTGCTGCAGAAGTATTTGTTGAATGGAAAAATGAATTAATCATAATAGTCCCAGGTCCTAATACAGTGCCTGGCAATTGTAAGTGCTCAATTAATATAGCATAATTCAATCGGGTTGCATCTGGATAGGACACATACTATAAAGAACATTAATGTTAGAATTAGAACCCTTGCCAACTGTGTGACCCTGGCAAAGTTGTTTACCTTGTCTGGGCCTAAATTTCCTTATCTATAGAATATAGATTGTAATAGGTGGGATTAATTGAGATAGTGTTAGTTGAGCTCTTAGTACAGTGCAAGCCTTAAAGTAGATGCTCAATAACTAGCTGTTGTTATTAATTTTTTAACTCTTGTCCCCTTTTTAGATTCTAGTTAGGAAGAACTTCCTAGATGAAGAAGGCTCTGAACTGGGCATGAGCGACAGAGTCAAAGAACCAAACCCAAGTGTGGACACTTCAGAGAATATCTGACTCATTCAAGAACTTTGGCTGAGAAAATATAGAGGGCATTCAATTTTATGATGTTTGTTTTCATCCCGTTATATGTTTAGTTTTACCCACTCAGTCTTTAGGGAGTGTTAAACCATCTGCAATTAGGGCAGACTCCTGTAAAATCTTAGAGAAAGCCCATACAACAAAATCTGCACTTTTTGGGTAGTTAGCTGAGAAGAGAAAGAGAAAGAAACTGACATTTAATGGACACTATCTATTTGTATAGCATTCTACCACCTAACTTTTTAAAATACATAAAGATTATACATATTTAGGCAATATATGCACAAACAGAGCAAAAGATAATACAATGAAATGCAACTTTTCCTTTTCAGAGGCAGTCACTATTGCCAGCTTATTTTGCTTCTTCAGTAGAAAATTAAAGTACATATAAGCATAGATAGATTGATGCTAGATAGATTAGATAGATAGATAGATGATAGATGGATAGTAGAGTGGTCTTTATATATAATAGCTCATCTAATCCTCACAACCACCCTAGCTAGAGAAAATTGTTGTCCCCGTGTTGTAACTGAGAAAACCAAAGCTCAGTGCAGCTGGATACCTTCTCCACCATTCCATAGTTAGAGAACAGTAGAGCCTGGATTCTGAATCTAGTCTCCAATGGCTTCTCCACACTTTTACTTGGGAGGATGAAGGCCTGTCAGATACAACCCTGACCTTCTCTGCCCATCAGCTTTGTGTAGGTAACATCTCTGTTCCTGCAGAGAAAAATGAGATGGAATCCTATTCTTCACTACTATCCCCCACCTTTACACCCACAACAAAAAAAGTCTTTTTAAAAATAAGTGAACAACAAGCAGAGACTTAAACACTGTGGTAAATCAAGTTTCTACGGAAACACACACACACCATTTGGTTCCTTTTTCACTATACATATCTGTATCTATCACTGTTATAGCTAATCAAGGTCTTTACTCCAAACTTGTTTAGAAGCTCTTAGGCAAGTTATCACTAATTCTGATTTGGAATCGTTCCCTCTAAGAGTCTCTTAGGACCAGAGTATCTGGTTAGGTTGGAATCAAAGACTTTACAGCTCTTAGTTCCCATGTTCTACTCCCTCACAGGTACAGACAAATGGTTCCTATATTTACAGTGCTGAATTTATTGCCTTTACAGACTTCACATTAATTAGAAAGTTATGTGCCAGTTCCTTCCTCTATTTCCTCCCTCACATGGAAATAGTGGGAGGAGCAAACCAGATTGCAGCAGTTTTGACAAGAATGAACTAAACTTATCAGCTCTGAATGTGGTCCTTTTCTTATCTCCTGGTAAAAGGTTTTTCCTTTCCTTCTACCAGCTCCAGATCTAGATATTGCCTCAACTTATATATAATTGGGTTTTTGGTAACCCTTTACTACCTACAACTTTTATCATTTACTTTTTCTTTGCTTTAGTAAAAACATTTTTTAAATGAACTTTTATTTTTTATTATTATTTTTTAAACATCTTTATTGGAGTATAATTGCTTCACAATGGTGTGTTAGTTTCTGCGTTATAACAAAGTGAATCAGCTATACATATACATACATCCCCATATCTCCTCAATCTTGCGGCTTTCTCCCACCCTCCCTATCCCACCCCTCTAGGTGGTCACAAAGCACCGAGCTGATCTCCCTGTGCTATGCGGCTGCTCCCCACTAGCTGTCTATTTTATGTTTGGTTGTGTATATATGTCCATGCCACTCTCTCACTTTGTCACAGCTTACCCTTCCCCCTGCCCATATCCTCAAGTCCATTCTCTAGTAGGTCTGTGTCTTTATTCCCGTCTTACCCCTAGGTTCTTCATGACATTATTTTTACTTAGTTTCCATATATATGTGTTAGCATACGGTATTTGTCTTTCTCTTTCTGACTTACTTCGCTCTGTATGACAGACTCTAGGTCCATCCACTTCACTACAAATAACTCAATTTCGTTTCTTTTTATGGCTGAGTAATATTCCATTGTATATATGTGCCACATCTTTATCCATTCATCTGTCGATGGACACTTCGGTTGCTTCCATGTCCTGGTTATTGCAAATAGAGCTGCAATGAACATTGTGGTACATGACACTTTTTGAATTATGGTTTTCTCAGGGAATATGCTCAGTAGTGGGATTGCTGGGTTGTATGGTAGTCCTATTTTTAGTTTTTTGAGGAACCTCCATACTATTCTCCATAGCGGCTGTATCAATTTAAATTCCCACCAACAATGCAAGAGGGTTCCTTTTCTCCACACACTCTCCAGCATTTATTGTTTGTAGATTTTTTGTTGATGGCTATTCTGTCTGGAGTGAGGTGATACCTCATTGTAGTTTTGATTTGCATTTCTCTAATGATTAGTGATGTTGAGCATTCTTTCACGTGTTTGTTGGCAATCTGTGTATCTTCTTTGGAGAAATGTCTCTTCAGGTCTTCTTCCCATTTTTGGATTGGGTTGTTTGTTATTTTGATATTGAGTTGCATGAGCTGCTTATAAATTTTGGAGGTTAATCCTTTGTCAGTTGCTTCATTTGCAAATATTTTCTCCCATTCTGAGGGTTGTCGTTTCATCTTGTTTTGCTGTGCAAAATCTTTTAAGTTTCATTAGGTCCCAATAGTTTATTTTTGTTTTTATTTCCATTTCTCTAGGAGGTGGGTCAAAAGGACCTTGCTGTGATTTATGTCATAGGTTGTTCTGCCTATGCTTTCCTCTAAAGTTTTATAATGTCTGTCCTTACATTTAGATCTTTAATCCATTTTGAGTTATTTTTGTGTATGGAATTAGGGAGTGCTCTAATTTCATTCTTTTACATGTAGCTGTCCAGTTTTCCCAGCACCACTTATTGAAGAGGCTGTCTTTTCTCTACTGTATATTCTTGCCTCCTTTATCAAAGTTAAGTTGACCATATGTGCATTGGTTTATGTCTGGGCTTACTATCCTGTTCCATTGATCTATATTTCTGTTTCTGTGCAAGTACCATACTGTCTTAATCACTGTAGCTTTGTAGTGTAGTCTGAAGTCTGGGAGACTGATTCCTCCAGTTCCATTTTTCTTTTCTGAAGATTGCTTTGGCTATTCAGGTCTTTTGTGTTTCAATACAAATTTTGAAAATCTTTTTCTAGTTCTGTGAAAAATGCCATTTGTAATTTGATAGGGATTGCATTGAATCTGTAGATTACGTTGGGTAGTAGAGTCATTTTCACAATGTTGATTCTTCCAATCCAAGAATATGGTATATCTCTCCATATGTTTGGGTTTTTTTTTGTTTTTTTGTGGTTTTTTTTGCAGTTCGCGGGCTTCTCACTGTTGTGGCCTTTCCCATTGCAGAGCACAGGCTCCAGACGCGCAGGCTCAGTGGCCATGGTTCACGGGCCCAGCCGCTCTGCGGCATGTGGGATCTTCCCAGACCGGGGCACGAATCCATGTCCCCTGAATCGGCAGGTGGACTCTCAACCACTGCACCACCAGGGAAGCCCTCTCCATCTGTTTGAATCATCTTTAATTTCTTTCATCAGTGTCTTATACTTTTCTGCATACAGGTCTTTTGTCTCCTTAGGTAGGTATATTCCTAGGTATTTTATTCTTACTTTTGCAATGGTAAATGTGAGTGTTTCCTTAATTTCTCTTTCAGATTTTTCATCATTAGTGTATAGGAATGCAAGAGATTTCTGTGCATTAATATTGTATCCTGCTACTTTACCAAATTCATTGATTAGCTCTAGTAGTTTTCTGGTGGCATCTCTAGGATTCTCTATGTATAGTATCATGTCATCTGCAAACAATGACAGCTTTACTCTTCTTTTCCGATTTGGATTCCTTTTATTTCTTTTTCTTCTCTGATTGTTGTGGCTAAAACTTCCAAAACTATGTTGAATAATAGTGGTGAGAGTGGACAACCTTGTCTTCTTCCCATTCTTAGAGGAAATGGTTTCAGTTTTTCACCATTGAGAACTATGTTGGCTGTGGGTTTGTCATATATGACCTTTATTATGTTGAGGTAAGTTCCCTCCATGCTTACTTTCTGGAGGGCTTTTATTGTAAATGGGTGTTGAATTTTGTCAAAAGCTTTTTCTACTTCTATTGAAATGATCATATGGTTTTTCTCCTTCTATTTGTTAATATGATTTATCACATTGATTGATTTGCATATATTGAAAATCCTTGCATTCCTGGGATAAACCCCACTTCATCATGGTGTATGATCATTCTAATGTGCTGTTGGATTCTGTTTGCTAGTATTTTATTGAGGATTTTTGCAACTGTGTTCATCAGTGATATTGGCCTGTAGTTTTATTTCTTTGTGACGTCTTTGGTTTTGGTATCAGGGTGATGGTGGCCTTGCAAAATGAGTTCATCAGTGTTCCTCCTTCTGCTATATTTTGGAAGAGTTTGAGGAGGATAGGTGTTAGCTCTTCTCTAAATGTTTGATAGAATTTTCCTGTGAAGCCATCTGGTTCTGGGCTTTTGTTTGTTGCAATATTTTTAATCACAGTCTCAATTTCAGTGCTTGTGATTCATTTGTTTATACTTTCTATTTCTTCCTGGATCAGTCTGGGGTGGTTGTGCTTCTAAGAATTTGTCCCTTTCTTCCTGGTTGTCCATTTTATTGGCATAAAATTGCTTGTAGTAATCTCTCATGATCCTTTGTATTTCTTCAGTGTCAGTTATTACTTATTTTTCATTTCTAATTCTATTCATTTGAGTCTTCCCTCTTTTTTTCCTGAATGAGTCTGGCTAATGGTTTATCAATTTTGTTTACCTTCTCAAAGGCCCAGCTTTTAGTTTTACTGATCTTTGCTATTATTTCCTTCATTTCTTTATCATTTATTTCTGATCTGATCTTAATGATTTCTTTCCTTCTGCTAACTTTAGAGTTTTTTTGCTCTTCTTTCTCTAATTGCTGTATGTGTAAGGTTAGGTTGTTTATTTGAGATGTTTCTTGTTTCTTCAGGTAGGATTGTATTGCTATAAACTTCCTTCATAACACTGCTTTTGCTGCATTCCATAAGTTTTGGGTTATCGTGTTTTCATTGTCATTTGTTTCTAGGTATTTTTTGATTTCCTCTTTGATTTTTTTCAGTGATCTCTTGGTTATTAAGTAGTGCATTGTTTAGCCTCCATGTGTTTGTATTTTTTACAGATTGTTTCTTTTAATTGATATCTAGTCTCATAGTGTTGTGGTCGGAAAAGACACTTGATATGATTTCAATTTTCTTGAATTTACCAAGGCTTGATTTGTGACCCAAGATGTGATCTATCTTGGAGGATGTTCCCTGAGCACATGAGAAGAAAGTGAAATCTGCTGTTTGGGGAAGGCATGTCCTATAAATATCAATTAAGTTCATCTTGTTTAATGTATCATTTAAAGCTTGTGTTTCCTTATTTATTTTCATTTTATATGATCGGTCCATTGGTGAAAGTGGGGTGTTAAAGTCCCCTACTATGATTGTGTTACTGTTGATTTCCCCTTTTATGGCTGTTAGCAGTTGCCTTACATATTGAGGTGCACCTATGTTGGGTGCATAAATATTTACAATTGTTATATCTTCTTCTTGGATTGATCCCTTGATCATTATGTAGTGTCCTTCTTTGTCTCTTGTAATATTCTTTATTTTAAAGTCTATTTTGTCTGATATGAGAATTGCTACTCCAGCTTTCTTTTGATATCCATTTTCATGGAATATCTTTCCATCCCCTCTCTTTCAATGCATATGTATCCCTAGGTCTGAAGTGGGTCTCTTGTGGACAGCATATATAAGGGTCTTGTTTTTGTATGCATTCAGCCAGTCTATGACTTTTTGTTGGAGCATTGAATCCATTTACATTTAAGATAATTATCCATATGTATGTTCCTCTTACCAGTTTCTTAATTGTTTTTGGGTTTGTTATTGTACGTCTTTTCCTTCTCTCGCGTTTCCTGCTTAATGAAGTTCCTTTAGCATTTGTTGTAAAGCTGGCTTGGTGGTGCTGAACTATCTTAGCTTTTGCCTGTCTGTAAAGCTTTAAATTTCTCTGTTGAATCTGAATGAGATCCTTGCTGGGTAGAGTAATCTTGGTTGTAGGTCTTTCCCTTTCATTACTTTAAATATGTCCTGCCAATCCCTTCTGGCTTGCAGAGTTTCTGCTGAAAGATCAGCTGTTAACCTTGTGGAGATTCCCTTGTATGTTATTTGTTGTTTCTGCTGCTTGTAATATTTTTTTCTTTGTATTTAATTTTTGATAGTTTGATTAGTATGTGTCTTGGCATGTTTCTCCTTGGATTTATCCTGTATGGGACTCTCTGCGCTTCCTGGACTTGATTGATTATTTCCTTTCCTGTATTAGGAAACTTTTCAACTATAATCTCTTCAAATATTTTCTCAGTCCCTTTCTTTTTCTCTTCTTATTCTGGGACCCCTATAATTCACATGTTGGTGCCTTTAATGTTGTCCCAGAGGTCTCTGAGACTGTACTCAATTCTTTTCTTTCTTTTTTTTTATTCTGCTCTGAAGTAGTTATTTCCACTATTTTACCTTCCTCGTCACTTATCCATTCTTCTGTCTCAGTTATTCTGCTATTGATTCCTTCTAGAGAATTTTTAATGTCATTTATAGTGTTGTTCAACATTGTTTGTTTGCTGTTTAGTTCTTCTAGGTCCTTGTTAAATGTTTCTTGTATTTTCTCCATTCTTTTTCCAGGATTTTGGATCATCTTTACTATCATTATTTTGAATTGTTTTTCAGGGAGACTGCCTATTTCCTCTTCATTTGTTTCGTCTGGTGGGTTTTTACCTTGCTCCTTCATCTGCTGTGTGTTTTTCTGCCTTCTCATTTTGCTTCACTTACTGTGTTTGGGGTCTCCTTTTCACAGGCTGCAGGTTCGTAGCTCCCATTGTTTTTGGTGTCTGTCCCCAGTGGCTAAGGTTGGTTCAGTGGGTTGTGTAGGTTTCCTAGTGGAGGGGACTAGTGCCTGTGTTCTGATGGATGAGGCTGGATCTTGTCTTTCTGGTGGGCACGACCGCATCTGGTGGTGTGATTTGCAGTGCCTGTGACCTTATTATGATTTTAGGCAGCCTCTCTGCTAATGGGTGGGGTTGTGTTCCTGTCTTGGTAGTTGTTTGGCATAGGGTGTCCAGCACTGTAGCTTTCTCATCATTGAGTGGAGTGGGTCTTAGCATTGAGATGGGGATCTCTGGGAGAGCCTTCGCAGTTTGATACTACATGGAGCAGGGAAGTCTCTGGTGGACCCATGTCCTGAACTCAGCTCTCCCACCTCAGAGGCACAGACCTGACACTCAGCCAGAGCATCAAGACCCTGTCAGCCTCATGGCTCAGAAGAAAAGGGAGAAATAAAGGAAGAATGAAAAAATAAAATAAAGTTATTAATATAAAAAATAATTATTAACAATAGAAAAAATTTTTAAAGTAATAAAAAAAGAAAAGAAAAAGAGAGAAAGAAGAGAGCAACCAAACCAAAAAACAAATCCACCAATGATAACAAGAACTAAAATCTATACTAAAAAAGAAAAAAAGAAAAGAAAGAAACTGGACAGACAGAACCCTAGGTCAAAGCTATACAGACAAGATCACACCAAGAATCATACACATACACACTCACAAAAAGAGGAAAAGGAAAATAATACATATATCTTTTGAGAAGTCTGAGGTCTTCTGCCAACGTTCAATAGGTAGGTGTTCTGTAGGAGTTGTTCCACATGTAGATGTATTTCTGATGTATTTGTGGGGAAGAAGGTGATCTCCGCGTCTTACTCCTCCTCCATCTTGAAGGTCTCACCCCTTTCAAATGCTTTGTTGAACATTTATATCCCTAGCCAACATATGGTTGCAACTGATGAAGGAACCAACATGAGGAGTGGATAAACACAACCAACATATATATTGGTTGATATTTTCATTTAAGTTCAGTAATAAGAAAAAAGTGATTGAACAAGGACATATATATTGGAACTTCACTTGTTCATCAATGACGTGAGCAACTTCTTTGCTGAACTGGATAGTGGTTTTCAAATACTGGAAGAACATTTCCAATTTTTTGTGTGCTATTCACAATATAATGGCTACAGACAGGATGCATTGTTATTTTAATCTGCTTCAGTACCCTCTCCTCCATTGCTTTCTTAAGTCTAGTGTGACAATCAAGAAAACAATAAGTCAAGCCATAGTTTGCAGCATTTGCCAATTTCTTTGGTGTAAATACTCCCACTTTGGCTGATTTTAAGACCTGCAGAGTTGGGAAGACTTTGTATTGATACATCATTACAAGGGATAGATACAATAGATGTAAATAACCTCTAGAGCATAGATTATAGTAAATTGTCCAAAAAAAATTAGAAAGTGTTGAGTTTTGAAGAGTTATTAGATTTGTTTTTAATATAATTTATTTCATTGTAAGTTTTTAACATCCATCATGAAAATTTCTGAAAATTTAACAGTTGGCTCACACAAGCTGGTATGGGCCAGCTCCAGCTTACCACTGGTTCATGTGTTTTCTCCTCATAGGTCGGCTTGGGAAGCCAAAAATTACTCAGAGCCTAATGACATCTGTGAATAGCACCTGCAATGTCACACTGACATGCTCTGTTGAGAAAGAAGAAAAGAATGTGACATACAGTTGGAGTCCACTGGGGGAAGAAGGCAATGTTCTTCAAGTCTTCCAGACCCCTGACAGCCAAGAGCTGACTTACACGTGTACAGCATGGAACCCTGTCAGCAACAATTCTGACTCCATCTCTGCCCAGCAGCTCTGTGCAGGTAACCATCTCTGTCCATCTCTCCTGGAGTCTCAGAAATCACTCTAACCTGCTGCAAGGCCTGAATCGGCCCTAGTTCTCCAGGGAAAGGTGCCTCCCTTATGCCAGGGCTGGACTCAGGGGAATTCTCTTCCCAAGAAGCCCTGGAAAAGAATCCAAAGCCTTCTGGGTGATGCCGGGCATTTCAGGGTGTTCTGAGGCAGCCCCCGCTCAGCTCCCCAATTAAGTTTCTGATCTTGACCTTTAATAGCAGGAAGTACAGTTTCCCTTGGAGCTCTGGGACCCCCTTCTATCCATATTGAGTGTCCTTCAGGGGAGTGCCCCTGAATGTGGACAAGCTTGCCCAGCCTCTAAGGCCTATTTCCTGAGAGTCAAGTCTCACCACATCTTCTATTTCCAGACATCGCAATGGGCCTCCATACTCACCGCACTGGGCTGCTGAGTGGGCTGGCTGTGCTCTCTCTGCTTCTAATCATTCTACCTTCAGTGATTTTGTTCATTTTGCACAAAAGAGGACAAGGTAAAATTTTCTCAGAAGTTAAAATGTGGAAATGCACCTGCCTTCTTCCTTATTCCTGGGACTGAAGTCATTTATCCAAGGTGGGGTGGAAATATCCTTTCTTCCAGGGAATTAGTCTTCCTAAAATCCCCAGCCCCTCACCTTACCATCTCCCAGAAAGATGGTCCCGAGGACTATATAACATTACCCTGAATGGTCTTCAAAATATGTTACTGGGATCACCAAGATGTGGTGAGCCCAGAACTTGGGTTCGAGTTTAGCACTGCCATTAACAAGCAGTGCTTCATGGGATGCATGTCTTTACCTCTCTGACTCAGTGTTCTCACATATGAAATGAAGTTTGGACTAGGTCTCCAAGGTCACTTCCAATTCCATCAAAACTGTGACCTTTGAAATGTCATTGAGGGACATGTACTAATTTTATATTCCATGGTTGTCACTAGATCCCTTTGGGTTCCTCTGGATCATTCTGCAATTGTAACCATTCTCAATTCAGAAAACCTGATCTGGGGCCCTAGGGGATCATTTTACCCTCCTATTCCTCCTAACTCCGTGTCCACCCAAAATCTTGCTTTCCCACCAATCGTAATAACAAGCCTGTATGTAGCGAGGCTCTACATCTGATTCCATATTCCTGACTCTCCTTTGTGTCTGATTCCTCAGGTTCCTACTTGAAGACCTTCAGTAGGAACCCTGGTAAGTTTTCAGCCACGAGTTTCCCTGTATGATGGAAGAGATGCATTCACAGCACAGTGATTAAGCCTAAGCTTGTACTTTGCAGGCAGTCTGGGATGAAGGTGCCAGCTTGACCATTTATCAACTACCAGTTATTTTATCACTGTCTCAGTTTTCTCAGTTGTAAAATATGCATAAAAATAGGATGTGCTGCATATACTTATTAAACAGATTTAATGAATTACACATATAAAATGCTTGGCCCAGTGTCTGGTACCTCGTAAGTACTCAGTCAGTGTTAGATACTATACTTACAATTGACCAACCTGGGCTTGGCACAGAATGAGGCATTCTGGGGGCAGAGAGTTTGTGACATGAACTGTAACTCAAATGGCCTCATGATGGGGAGAAATCACACAACCTGCTGTAATATCACTCAGCTCAGGCTTGTTGTCTGAAGATATGTTGGTGTCCTGGAATATGAAGGCCCCAAATTCTGGCTATCTCTTTTCAACTTGACCCTCAAATATTCCATGTTAGGAGCAAAGAAAAGCAATACACTGGGAGGAATGCCCATGAATTCTTAAAAGTAGGGACTTATCTCTCTTGTCTGCTGCTCCGTGACCTCATACATAGCTTGGCATGTGGAGAGAGCTTAACAAATCTTTGACTCTGTGAATCAGTCAAGCAACAAATATTTGTGGAGCATCTACTACAGGCCTAACATTGAGGTGGTAAAAGAAAGGTGTGCACCAGAAGAGGCCAACACAGTGTATAACTAGAGAGAATCATTCTAGTCGAAAAATTAAGACCCTCACATGAAAAGAAAACTAGCCATGCAAGGCAGTGGATGCTAAGTGCCAGAGACAGTAAGACCCTTGTTGGAAAAGCTACCTTCAGTGCCCACACAGGGATTGGGTAGAATCTCTTTACCCTAATGTGGGCTTTGGAGCAGAAAAGAATTCCCACTGGGCTCTGGGTGAAACCTGAGCCAGGTGTCTCCCATACCACATGCCATCCCTAGAAAAGGAAAAGACAGTCAAGGATCCAAGCATCCATCTCAAGAGGATGGGAGTCATTTAACCTCTTGGGGTTTTATTTCTTCATCTGAAAAAGAGAACATTAGAATAGATCACCTCGAAAAATTCATCCACATTTCACATACTGTGGTTCTATGTTTGTTTGTGACACAGATGCTGCCTCAAAGAAAACAATATACACATACATCACAGTTCCAAGAGACACCCAGACAGCAGAGCTCAGGATCTATGATGAAATCCCCCAGCCCAAGGTGAGGTGGTGCTACTTGTGGGTCTCCACCACAGGCCCCCAGGACAGGGAGTCATGGGCAGCAGGCACAGCCAAGAGCCTGACGGGGTCCAACCAGGAAATACCAGGTCAGGGAAATGATGTCATGAGTCTTTCTGTGAGGACAAGAATGTGGTCAAGTGTCACCCCATGACAGCCTCCCGGGGTTGAAGCCTCATGCTTTCACATGAGGGCCTCACTCCAGGTTAGATGAGAGTCATGACTAAGAGCAAAGCACCTTCTATAGGGGACCCACAACAGGGGAGTCCCTGATGTGAAGTGAGAGCTGTTATGTGGCCACTGACAGGTGAAGAAGTTGCTAATGGGGGTTCAAGGACACAGAACTGAGAGAGGGCCCCTTGAACTTGACTTCTTGGTCTGGCTGTAGCAACAGCTTGCTTTCCTCAGCCTGCTTCACTCTGTTCCACAGCCTCCCTTCTCGCCTGCCTTTTACCTGCCTGTCTCTCCCTCACGTCCACCCTGAACCAGGCTTCTACATGGTATTGCCTTTCTCTGTGCCCCCACCAGCCTGCTCTCCTAAAGTCTCCAAGGAGTGAAAGGGAAACTGAGGTCTGCCCAGACAATCCAACCTTGTACTTGGACTGACAGGTCAGCCGGGTCCATAGAGCCCATGGAAAGCTAAAATTCTGACTAAGCAAGACTCAGTCTGACCCCTCCTCTTGGCTCCTGAATATTTTTCCCAATGGCTGCCAACTGTCCCATGCTCACCCCCACCAGAACCCGATCCTCTCCAAAGCTGGATGGAACCAAAGTTGAAGCTGGAGAGGAGGCCACCTAGTGAAAGTGCAACCAGGGAGGGCTGATGGGCAGAAACAGAAGTAAGAAGGGGGACTCATAAGATTTTGCCTGGGCTCCCTCACTGAGGGAAGATGGGTGTTTTACAGGTGCTCCCCACCAAGGAGGAGCCAGTGAACACGATTTATTCCATAGTGCAGTACTCTGATAAGGTAAAGACTTTCTGATTTTTAGCCCTGTTGTCCTGTCTATTCCAACCTTTCTGCTGTATCTTGTCCATCCAACCAGGAGTCAGCTGGTTCCCCTGGGACTCTATGCTTCTCAGGATTAATTGCTGAGGGCCTTGGTCTCATTCCACACATGCACACAGCCTTACTCCCCAGGTCCATGACCATCCACAAGCTGACCTCCTTGATGTTGATCCCACACTTTGTATGCAGGAGACCCTAGGCCTCTGAACTACAGTGTGGAAACTCCAGCCTCTATAACATCCAAGGCCATTGCTAGCTCATGGTGTGGAAATTAGAAAGCAGGTGTCCCCCACCTTCCCCCTACCCTGGGCAGACACAGGTCCACACCAAGTGCACAGTAGAACACAGGGGTAAGTAGAACACAGGCTGAACCCCAGTTCCCATTTGCTCCCTCAGCAGACCCTCACAGTGTGCAACATGCCCAACAGTTTGTAGCGCTCTAGTGACACTCATATTCCCTGTGCCTCAGTGTCCTTCTCTCAATTATGCAAACAGAGAAGGTAAGTCCTGATCTTTGACAGGACTTTCAGTTTGGGGAATCTGGTGAGGAGTTGATACAGTCTGAGGGTTCTGATTTCTGCTACAGTAAGGACAGCTCTGGGGTATCTGGGTGAATCAAATATTTTGGAAGTGTTTTTGTTTAATAGCTGAGCTAATAGGTAGGAAGGTAATCATGAAAGATAAATTTGAACCCGGAAGTTTTGGAAGAAAGGGATAATAATGATAACAAATGAAGAGTGAGAAGAAATATCGGGATACAAAAATGGAATGCAAATGAATCCATGAATAAGAATTAAGAGCTGATTCTATGAGGCATCTATGAGTTGGCCAAGTAGGAAGGTCGTAAGGGAACTCAATGCACAGGTCAGTTTGAATGTAAAGATAAGCCAAGTGTCCAGGAGAACAAGATAAAAGGACCTTGACTTCCTCAGTGATCAGGAGATGAAAGGAGGGAGAAGGAAAAGAAGGAGGTGAGTGAGGAAAGAGGAGGAGGAGGGAAAAGGAAGGAGAAGCAGGAAGCGGGAAGCAAGGTGTCCACATGTTTGAACCAGGATTGGAAGGAGAGTGGGAGGAAACAGAGAAGAAAATACAACTGGAAAAGACTAGACTTAAGGGATTAATCAGGAACTCTTGGATTGAGACATCTCAAAGTAAACCCTCTAGACAAGTTGGATGACAATTATTAATTTGGATAATGTGTAATTTAAAACCTAGGACTCTGCGAGCCAATGGGAGGGTTGTCTGCAGTATTCTAAGTAACTAGAGCATATGACACCAGTGGAGGTGACTCACCACTAAATATAGTCCAAGGTGCAGTTACTGGGATACAGAAGGAATGAAGGCTGAACTAGGAACATGGAACATGGGTAGCTTGAGCCTGGATGTTGCCTCAAGCCTATAATCAAAATCAGTGCAAATATCCACATTCTCTACTGCTACCTTTTCTAAGCTAAGAAGTTGATTACCTAAGGGCTTCCAAATTGGGTGGCTGGAACAGAGGTGAGGGACTCAGCAAAGGGCAAGGCCCTGTTACCCCAGTTTACCCCAGAACCAGGGAAATCTAAGGCATCGGTCTGTGCCATTTGCATGATTCTCGAGGGCTCCTTGTGGGACTGGAATTCCCTACCAGCACCTTTCAGTCAACATGTCCTCCTTCTCCCTTTTGTGCAGATGGGGAAAACCAACACTCAGGACAGCAAACCTCCTGGGACTTCAAGCTATGAAATTGTGATCTAGGCTCCCAGATGGAATTCTCCCCATGGAAACTGAGCTACAACCATATCTACTGGCAGATGCTCCAGACCTAGACTTGCTCTGCCCAGATCTTACCTGGAGATTGCAAATCACCAGATCCCAACACGTAAGCAAAGAAGAAAACACTTTGTTTCTGGGCATAGCTCATGCCTAGATAAGCAAATGGATGCATGCCCTTTCTGAAATCGCTCCCTTCCTGATGAATGACAAGGAAGGTCCTTTGGCACAGTGCCTCCCACCCTTTTTCACATCGCAGCACATGGAGAAAATATTTTTATGGCCCAATGGGGTAAACAGTCAAGATTGCTCATGGCTGGAGACTGTGTATGACCAGAGGTGATGACTCTTCCCAGCAACCCCATATGTGAAGGATCCACATTTTGCACACTGTCATCTGCCATGACACACCACTTAGGAGCCTCTTCTCACACTCAATATATGGGAGGAGCCCTGGTCCATGGCTTCCCCAAGTCCACACAGCACCTTGGGCAGATGAATCCCTCACTTGAGTACATGGCTTGGCGTGTAGAGTGTGGACTGCATTTCAGCCTCTGTTTGTCCCTTTGCCTGGGAAACTGTTCAGGGTACACCTGACTGGACCAGCCCAGCCCTATATAACTGTGTGGCATGGGAAGCCATCAGAGATGTGGCTCTCAGCTGTGCAGACACAGTCTCCCAAAAGAGTGTTGGAAAATGCTCTTTCTGTAGGAACTAGACTGCTGGGGCATTTTTCTTCAGGCTCCACTTCAGAAATCTCATAATATATTTTTTCTGGCCAAGTTTTCCTTCTATATCACTCTGTGATTGTTAATTTTATGTGTTAACTTGATTGGACCATGGGGTGCCCAGATATCTGGTTAAACATTATTCAGGCTGTGAGTGTGAGGGATGAGGTAAACATTTGAATTGGTAGACTGAGTAAAGCAGATTAATCTTCCCCTCCAGTGTGGGTGGGCATCACCAAATCCATTGAAAACCTGAATAGAACAAAAAGGCAGAGTAAGGGAAAATCCATTCTCTCTCTCTGCCTGTCTTTGAAATGGGACATCAGTCTTCTCCTGCCTTAGGACTTGCACATGGACTGGAATGTCCACGATCAGCTCTCCTGGTTCTCAGGCCTTTGGACTCAGACCGGAACTATACCATCACCTCTCCAGCTTGCTGACTACAGATCTTGGAATTTTTCAATCTCCATAACCACATGAGTCAATTCCTTTATAGCTATTTCCTGTTAGATCTGTTTCTCTGCAGAACCAGTCTAATACACACTCCAAACAGCCTCATCAAGAAGAAGAAGCCAGGGCTTCCTGGTGGCGCAGTGGTTGAGAGTCCGCCTGCCAATGCAGGGGACACGGGTTCA
>NW_006794304.1:0-25481 GCF_000442215.2 Lipotes vexillifer | reverse complement strand
TTCCCTGACAGCACTGAGGAGGAATCACCTATGGCTGAGCAGAACATTGAAGTAAGCATTTGAAAAAATTTTTCCCTTATGTGTTAACAAACATAACCAGCTAAATCCTAAAACCCCATGAACAATCCCAGGCTGGATAGCAGAAATAAACTGCATTTAGGCAGAATGAAGTTGTTAGTCCCCATTAATGGGTCCATAGAACCACCTAGCCCTGACTCTTATTAGCACTGTGTTGGGGGTTGCAAGGACTCCAAAGAGTAAGATGAGCATGATATCTGCCCTGGTCTAACTACAGTACAAATACTACAGTTAAATTCTGAACTACATGCTACAGAGAGTGGCATGAGCTAGCACAGTCAGAAAAAATCTCATGGAGGAAGTGCAGCTGAAGCTGGACCTCAAAGGATGGATGGAATTTGGCAGAGAATGAAGAAGACAGAAGGCATCCAAGTGAGGAAGGCATGAAAGAAAGAAAAGGACTGGATCTGTGTCATGTATTTGGGATACCTCCCCAGATATACCATGCATGTTCACAGTCTCTTGCCTGTGTGTGGCACAGTGCTCAGCTGGAATGTATGCCCCCATCCCCTGTCCATTTACACATCCTTCAATACCCAGCTCAAATGTCACCTCATCTATGAAGTTTTCCCTGGTATCACTAGTCAAATTAACTATGGTTCTTTTTGCACTCCTTCCCCCACCCCTTTGGTCTTTCTGTCATTAAAACTCATTTCATTCTACCTTACAGTATAGATTATTATTTGTTTCCCTCTATGTTGTCCATTACTTAAAGGCAAGGCCCATGACTTCATGATCATGAAGAGGTAACAGCTTTATTCATCTCTGCATCTACCGCCAGCCAGCATGGTGTCTTGTACCTTGCTTGTGAGCTATAAATGCTGTTGAATAGAATTGAAAGTGACCAGCCAGCTTGCAAAGAAGATACATATTGGAAATACTGATGGATAGGAGCCAATAAGCACAGTGGAATCAAATCATGGCAAGCATTACATATCAAGAGGCAGGCATCAGAGGCTATTCCTAGTATAAGGACACTTTGGAGGGAGAAGATTTTCAGAGTTAGACAGACCAGCTAAGACATCAAGTGATGCAATGAACCAGGTGTGAAGAGGTGAAAGGCAGTCACCCTAGGGAAGGGTATGAAGGAGGAAATAAAAAGATGTGGTCCTAAAAGATGAAGAACTTCCAAAGTCACACTGAACAGGCTGTTTTATCTAAAATAAAAGTACTCCTTTATGTGAGTTGAGGGATTGCTCCTGAATATCTTCATTCTGTAACTGCTGCCCCTGCCTTTCTCTGGTGTGCTCACTCAGTCACATTCTTAGTATACTAACACCCCAGTGGAAAGGTGGGGTGCGAGAGAAAGGAAGGAAAGAAAAGAAAGAAAGAAAGAAAGAAAGGAGGGAAGGAAGGAAGAAAGAGAGAAAGGAAGGAAGGAAGAGAGAAAGGAAGGAAGGAAGGAAGAAAGAAAGGGAGAGAGAGAAAGAAATGGGGAAGAAAGGAAGGAAAGAAGGAAGGAAGGAAGGAAGGAAGGGGGAAGGAAGGGGGAGAAAGGAAGGAAGGAAGGAAGAGGGAGAAAGGAAAGAAGAAAGGAAAGAACCAGAGATAAGTGTTCCTTAGGTCTTTCAGGATAACTAACCTGGGATGGAACCAGTGCACAGAAATTCTTCAAGTGGGCTCTGGGACTCAGGACCACCGTGTTGGATCTTTCCTGTGACTCTTCTGATTTATGAAGACGTAAGCTACTCACCCCATTCCCAAGGGCTCAGTTCTTAGATAATCCTTCTGTGAAATGAATGTGATCTTATTTTCCCCTTCACATATTTCCATACAACCTAGATTATGAACAACAGGTCTATAAAATCAAAGTATTCTTTCAATGGAGAGGATCTTGTATCAGACAAAGATGTGCTAGTTTAAAAATGTGCATTGAAATTGAAATCTCAGGGGCAGGGCCCTCTAGTGGAAAGCAGCGGAAGTCAGCGTGGGCTTTACCAGGGAACTGAGTTAATGCCTCTCAGAAAAAGAAAGTGAAGCTGATTTAAAATGAGGTTTTTTTAAAGCTATAGAACATTATGAACTGCACAGCCCACAGGAGAAGATCTGGACTGGGCCACCTATGGAAAGTGGGCATAGGAAGGAGCCTGGCTGGTCCAGGCTATGTAAACAGAGAGCACTTCTCATGGTTACTCCTGGAGAAAAGAAATGACCAGGTTATATTTTCTTCAAGATCCATTACTTTCCTTCTATTTGAATTTTTTCTGAATTTCACTTGATTTGTAAAATTTTCTCACATGTAATTAGTGACAATCCCTATTGGCTGTAAAATGAAGCTTAAGGACACAATAAGAAAAAGTGTAATGAGTGGTCACAAATGTGGGCTCTGATGCTAGAGTACCTGGGTCTGAATCCTGGTTCCTTAGATATGTGACCTTGGGCAAGTTATTTTAACCTCTCTGTGCCTCAGTTTGCCCATCTGTAAAATAGGGTAATACTGGCTCCTACCTTGTAGGGTTGATGTGGGGATTAAATGAGGTGTTCTGTGCCTGCACACAGTAAAGCCCTGGATCATTATATTAGCTGTTCTTATAGGCCTGAAACCATCATAAGATGCTAAACCAAAATTATGAAGTAAGGTTCTTGCAACACAAATGTGTCTGATATTGTGCTAGATTAACATGATATATCAAACTTTTAACTCTCAATCCTCAACTCAATACCTGCTCCTATTATTTCACTTATTACACTACATCCTAATTACCTGATAGCACACCTGTCTCCTCAACTAGTGAGAGCACAGGGGCTATGTCTGCATAATAGTGATGGAAAAAAAGAGCTATTTGAGGGCAGGGAGCCTGTAATAGTTAATTGAGGGCTTACTTTGTACACCAACTGCTACACTAGATGATGTAAAATAGAAATTAACTCTTCTAGTTTACATTAAGGCTGAGGGAGTAAATACCTTAGCGAAGCCAGTAAGCTTGGGAAGACAGGATTTGAACTCAGGACTTCTTGTCATCAAGGGCTAAGTACTTGCACTCTACCATGCTGCCTCCCTTTACCTGCTGTGGATTCCCAACACCTAGCACTTTGCTTCAAGTATATCACACACCTGGCACCTTGCTTGACACATAATAGGTGGCCCACAAATATTTGTTGAATGAATATGTACATATAATAATATTTTAGAGACAATAACTGCAGCTCCAAGTCAACATGTTCACATATTAATTCCATTGTTCTCTGGATAACCACCCAGCTATCCTTTTGGAAACAGCCATTAAAGAAGCTTGGATAGAAGCCCTCTCTGCATTTTGGACACAGCTAGTTTCCTAGCAAACAAGGAATCCAGGTCTTAAGCATTTCTGATGAGTTGTTACAAAATGAGAAAAACACAGTGTAAATTTCCACTATTGACACCACAAGAAAATCAGGAACAGAAGAGGTAAGAACTGGGAGTTGTGCTATACTAGTTCATGGTTACGAAACAGCTACGCACCTTGAGATTTTAATGATCCTCCATCCAACTGTGAGGAGCCCTTGATGGTTTTTCATATTAAAGTGTTAATACATTTTGACAAAGGCCCATTAGTAAAAGTCCTGAAGTTCTGGTATGAGGAAGGAAAGTAATGACTAGTACATTCTTTAGAGGCTTGTAGACTTTGAGAAATTTATTTAGAGGGTGCATAAGAGAACTATCCTCTCTTTGGATGATAATTATTATCATCGCTCTTGCTGGCTGATTGCCCAGGCAGTTCTGAATAGCCCTACACAAGCTTCTGGGTTTAGCTGCATCAACTCTGGGACCTGAAAGTGGCCATATCTCTGCAAGTGGGAAATAGAGATTTTTTTTCTTATGAGTTTTTATCATAGGCAAATAATTACATAAATTATCTGTCAGGGAATTTTTTAAAATACACATAATCTCAATCACTAATTTATAATCTATATTTCCAACTGTTTATGGGTCATTTCTGCATGGATGTCAGAAGTCACCTTAAATTCAGTGTGCCCAAAATTGAACTCACAGGTCTTTCCTTGACCTCCCCAACTTGCTTTCTGTCTGTTTCCACTGTGCTAGTTAATGGCCCACCAAATCATAATAGCTGACACTTACTGAGTGCTTACTATGTCCCATTCGCGCCCTGATGTTCTATATGTATTCACTCATTTAAAGCCCATAAGAAACATTAAAACTTATCTACCCCCCAAATAGTTGCAATCATCCTCCATTTTACAAGTTAAGAAACTGAGTCACAGAAAGGCTAAGTAACTCAGACAAACAAATATTAAAACCAGAAATCAATTCCTAGTCTTCCAACTCCAGGGCCTGTGTCCTGAACTGCTATTCTTCACTGCTTCACCAATCAGCAGCCACCCAAAGCAAAGAAATCTTTTATCCTCGAGTCTTCTTTCTTTCTTCCCATCACCTCACCTCCCCCCTACATCTAATCAGCTATTAGGTCCTGTCCATTCCAACTCCTCATCTGTCATACAGAGTGAAGTAAGTCAGAAGGAGAAAAACAAATACCATATGTTAACAAGTATATATGGAATCTAAGAAAAAAAAATGTCATGAGGAGCCTAGGGGTAGGATGGGAATAAAGACACAGACCTACTAGAGAATGGACTTGAGGATATGGGGAGGGGGAAGGGTAAGCTGTGACGAAGTGAGAGAGTGGCATGGACATACATACACTACCAAACGTAAAATAGATAGCTAGTGGGAAGCAGCCGCATAGCACAGGGAGATCAGCTCGGTGGTTTGTGACCACCTAGAGGGGTGGGATAGGGAGGGTGGGAGGGAGGGAGATGCAAGAGGGAAGAGATATGGGAACATATGTATATGTATAACTGATTCACTTTGTTGTAAAGCAGAAACTAACACACCATTGTAAAGCAATTATACTCCAATAAAGATGTTAAATAAATAAATAAATTAATTAATTAATTTTTTAAAAAGTCCAACTCCTCTATTTGGCCCCTCCCAACCATGTCTCCTCAATCTGTCTAATCCTCAAACACACCCTCCCTCTCTATCCCAGTCTCTCAGTTCATTCCTTTATCCTTTATTACCTGGGCTGCTATCACACAAAGAGCAATCTTTCTAAAACATGGAAGTTATCGCTTCATTTTCCTGTGGGACCAGACTCCTTAGCAATCTAACCTATCAGATTTTCCAGGCCCCTCACCTGCCTCTTCCCTAGGCTCCAGCCACATAGAATATCGTGGGTCCATAAACTCACCAAATCCTTTCCCACTCCCATGCCTTTGCCCATGCTGCGTCCCCCACCTGAAATGCCTTTCTCTCCATTCCATCTCTGGCTCTTTCATATTTCAAGGATCAGACCAAGTAACCCCTCTTTGTGTAGCCTTCCAAAACCTCCCACTTAAAGCTAAATATAAAGCTCCTTATTTACACTCCTACAGCATTTAGTACATAAGTGCATAATAGTAGCATTTATCATATTCTTTTATAATTATATAGCTGTGGCATTTTCTTAACTGTCTCCCCAACTGGTCAATAAGTTGTTTTGGCTCAGAAGACTTTCTCCTCTTCTTTGTGTCCACAGTACCTAATAAACCTTGGATCCTCAAAAACTTGGATTAATTAATACAAGCATGAAGATTATGCTTACTAGTAGCAAATGCTGCTAAACCTATTTCAGAAGCCAGGTGCCATGTTTGTAGCAGGGTATTTTATCCTTTCTACATGTTATCTTTTATTTCATGCATTTGTAAATTTCCATTAATAAAGTATTGTCCGCACCTTGTAAGTGCCTAAGAAATGAGACTACAAGCTCCATTTCAGCAAGTAAATACACAAATATTTGATGATGCATCTATTCTGTTTGTGTCTTACTTGGCTTTTTCAGGAAAAGAAGAGATAAAATAAGTAGCTGAAACATCAAAGACTATCAACGATATGATAAAGGCTCTGTGCAGCTGAGAACTCAGACCCTGAATAGACACAAAGTTACCATGGATTGAGGTAGTCAGACAGAGAATGGGGAAAAGGAAGTCTGCTGTGAGAGAGATGACCAGGATCCTGAAAGAAGGTGGAAAACCTAGAGATAAAGAGGACCAGGACCAGAAACACGAAACAAGAGCACAGCAGAGGTATATGTCTAGAGGTAGAGCAGGGAGTTCTGCCTTGATCATCCTAGAAACAGAGAAACTGGGCATTTAAATCGTATGTTTTGGGGTCCCTCTCCCTCTAGTATAAGAGTTTTGTCTTATTCATCTTTTCAGTAAGAGTGCTCATCACAGAAGACAATGCCTAGGAGAGCTTAATAAATATTTGTTGATTCACCTTGCTATAAAGCAGAAGCTAGCACACCATTGTAGAGCAATTATACTCCAATAAAGATGTTAATAAATAAATAAATATATATATATATATAATTTGTTGAACTGAACTCAGATTGGGACCCAGACATCAAGAGTAGAATAGAAGTCCTGGAAACCACTTTGAGTCTGTTTCTAGGGAATTTGAGAGTAAGATTGTATAGGTCACCCACAGTGCCACTTGGAGAAAAGGGATAAAAGGACTATGTTTTTCAATGACAAGACTAGGGTGTGGTTCCCTCAGAACTATGGGTGCAGGGCCTCAGGATGTTTTGTAAAACTTTGAAGAAATGACTTGCTAAGAGGTGGTATGTGAGACAGCAAACAATATCTTCTAGATCTGAAACCACTTCCTTTACTCTCTACTTATCAAAGAAGCTTCAGATCCTCTGCTCTGAACAACTCTTTGCAAATACACTTGGGCTCCCAGCTCCCACAGTTACATCTCTTCATCCATTTTTTGTTGGGCTGAAATGGAACCACTACCCAGAAGAATTTCAGCGCCACCTGTGTAGCAACTTTATAAACAGATACAGATAATCTTGAGAAGATTTTTTTTAATTTTTGGTGGTGTTTTTCTAGTGCCCTCTGAGGTTCTGGCACATTTCATTTCATTTAATCTACACATTAGCTTTAGGACTCTCCCTCTGTCTGAAATGCTTTACCACCCACTCCGTACCTTCACTACCTCTAATACACACTTCACTTAGTTAATGCCCAGTTATCCCTCAGGGCTCAGCTCAAATGTCCCTTCCTGAGGGAAGTCTTCCTGTTCTTCAAACCATGTCTGATGCCCAGTTTTACTCTCATTATACTAGATCTCTTTCCACCACAGCAGTTTTCAAATTTTGTCTTTAAATATTTCTCCTTGTGATTATCTGATCAATGTCTCTCTTTCCCCACTAGACTATGAGCTCCATCAGGGCACAGATCACATCTGATTTTGCTCATCATTTGTATCCACAACGTCTGATCCTGTGCAAGTTACAGAGGAAGTCCTCAATGTATAATATTTTGATTAACTGGTGAAGATGCCACAGTTTGTACAGCCTTTAACTGTCTTACCTTACCTGGAATGAGTAATTCTTTGGCACATGTCTCAATGACAAAGCTATTTATTCCAAAGTATATTCCCTTAATAAGTTTCCAACCTTCAGATGGAAATGCAATAGAAAAATACTGGCTTTACTTCCTGTGTATAAAACATAGTTAAGAATTCGAAAACACAGAAAAGAGTTAACATTAACAATGTGGGCCTAAGACTGCTATCCTTTGAAAGGTGTGCTTATGAGGTTGGCCCTTGGCTGGTGTCTGGGAACTTGGACTTGGGGAGAGTTCTACCATTCCCTGATAAGAAGGAGTCACTGAACTTAAACTGTTTATACAAACAATTTGCTTTGTGCTGAACACCTGCTTTCCTTCTGGGATTCTGAAATTTTGTACATGCTAGGTAGATAGCACCTGCATGACTACTGATAAAAACCCTGGAATCCTAGGCTCAGACAAACTTCTCTAGTAGAAAATATTTCACACGTGTTGTCATCACATGTCACTAGAGGAATTAAGCATATCCTATGTGACTCCACTGGGAGAAGTCTCTTGGAAACTTGTACCTTGGTTTCTCCTGGACACCACTCTATATACCATCTCCTTTTACTGATTTTGTTTTTTATCTATTCACTGTAATAACTCACAGCCATGCATATAACTATATGCTGAATCCTATAAGTCCTCGTAATGAACCATTGAACGTGGAAGTGGTCTTGAAAATCCCTGACATACCTCCTTGAATGTTTTTATAATCCATCCAACTTTTCTTCTTCCATCCAGCAGTAGCTACAGCAATCAAGGCACTATCTTCTCTTACCTGGACAACAGCACTTTACCTCCTGAAGTCACACTTGCCCTCGTCCAATCCCTTCTCTACACCACAGCCAGAGTGATCTTTCCAAAACACAAACAATGCCATCTTGTGGCAGGAAGAACAAATGGATTGCTCTGGTATATAGCTTTACACTCATAATAGTTCATGAGTTGAAAGGTTATAACTGGAAGAACTTCTTTAACCAGAGATAAAATGGAAAATATACTCAGTTATCTAATTCCCCAAAAGGCACCAAGCCTAGATGGTCTTATGAGCTAACTCCACCACCTTCAATGAAAGGATAATTTCTATGTAATTTTAAGTGTTCCAAAGTGTAAAAACGAGTGGAAAATTTCAAAATTCATTGAGTACTATTAATATAGCACTGATTCCAAACTAGATGAGGGTGATTCCAAAAAAAGAAAAATATAGACCAGGGATCAGCAAACTACTTCCTGTGGACAAATCCAGTCTGCCAAGTGTTTTTATATAGCTCGTGGGTTAACAATAGTTTTTACAATTTTTAAAAGTTGGAAAAACTCAAAAGAAGAATAATATTTGGTGACATGCAAAAATTATATGAAATTCAAATTTCAGTGTTAATAAATAAAATTTTTCTGGAACACTCCCAATACTCATTCATTTACATATTGACTGGGGCTGCTTTCATGCTACAACAGCAAAGTTGAATAGTTGCAGTGGAGACTGTACAGCCCCCAAAGTCTAAAATTATTCACTATCTTGACCTTTATGGAAAAAATTTGTCAATTCCTGATATTGATCAGTCTCACTTATTAATGTAATTGTTAAAAATCTTAATTCAAATTTTAGTAAATTGAACCAAGCAAGGAATTAAAAGGAAAAAATGCAATCAAGTGGGTGTTCTCTCCAGAATGCAGAAATTAGTTATCTTTAAGAAATCTTGTTAAAAAAATTTTTTATTGAAGTATAGTGGATTTACAATGGTGTGCCAATGTCTGCTGTACAGCAAAGTGACTCAGTTATATTCATATAGACATTCTTTTCCATTATGGTTTATCATAGGATATTGAACATAGTTCCCTGTGCTATATGTTAGAACCTTGTTGTTTATCCATCCTAAATGTAACGGTTTTCATCTACCAACCCCAAACTCCCAGTCCATCTCTCTCCCTCCCCACTCCCCCTTGGCAACCACAAGTCTGTTCTCTATGGCTATGAGTCTGTTTCTGTTTTGTAGATAGGTTCATTTGTGCCATATTTTAGATTCCACATATAAGTGATATCATATGGTGTTTGTCTTTCTCTTTCTGACTTACTTCACTTAGTATAATAAGCTCTAGATGCATCCATGTTGCTGTAAATGGCATTATTTTGTTCTTTTTTATGGCTGAGTAGTATTCCATTGTATATATGTACCACATCTGCTTTATCCATTCATCTGTCGATGGACATTTAGGTTGTCTCCATGTTTTGGCTATTGTGAATAGTGCTGCTATGAACATAGGGGTGCATGTATCTTTTTGAATTATAGCTTTGTCCAGGTATATGCCCAGGAGTGGGATTGCTGGATCATATGATAATTCTATTTTTAGTTTTCTGAGGAACCTCCATAATGTTTTCCCTAGTGGCTGTACCAACTTACATTCCCACCAACAGTGTAGGTGGGTTCCCTTTTCTCCACACTTTCTCTAGCATTTGTTATTTGTAGACTTTTTAATGACAACCATTCTGACTGGTGTGAGGTGGTACCTCATTGTAGTTTTGATTTGCATTTCTTTAATAATTAGTGATGTTGAGCATCTTTTCATGTGCCTACTGGCCATCTGCGTGTCTTCTTTGGAGAAATGTCTATTAAGGTCTTCTGTCCATTTTTCAATTGGACTGTTTGTTTTTTTGTTGTTGAGTTGTATGAGCTGTTTGTATATTTTGGAGATTATGCCCTTGTCTATTGCATCATTTGCAAATCTTTTCTCCCATCCATTCCGTAGGTTGTCTTTTGTTTTTTGTTTGGTTTTTTGTTTGTTTTTATGGTCTGCTGTGCAAAAGCTTGTAAGTTTGGTCAGGTCCCATTTGTTTATTTTTGCTTTTATTTCTATTGCCTTGGGAGACTGGCCTAAGAAAACATTGGTACAGTTTATGTCAGAGAATGTTTTGTCTATGCTTTTTTCTAGGAGTTTTATGGTGTTATGTCTTATGTTTAAGTTTTTAAGCCATTTGAGTTTATTTTTGTACATGGTGTGAGGGTGTGTTCTAACTTCATTGATTTACATGAAACTGTCCAACTTTCCCAGCACCACTTGCTGAAGAGACTGTCTTTTCCCCATTTTATATTCTTGCCTCCTTTGTTGAAGATTAATTGACTGTAGGTGTGTGGGTTTATTTCTGGGCTCTCTGTTCTGTTGCATTGATCCATATGCCTGTTTTTGTACCAATACCACACTGTTTTGATTACTGTAGCTTTGCAGTATTGTCTGAAGTCTGGGAGAGTTATGCCTCCTGCTTTGTTTTTTTCCCCTCAGGATTGCTCTGGTAATTCTGGGTCTTTTATGGTTCCATATAAATTTTTGGATTATTTGTTCTAGTTCTGTGAAAAAATGCCATAGGTAATTTGATAGGGATCACATTAAATCTGTAGATTGCTTTGGGTAGTATTGCCATTTTAACAATATTAATTCTTCCAATCCAAGATCATGGGATATCTTTCCATTTCTTTGAATCCTCTTTTACTTCCTTTATTAATGTTTTATAGTACTCAGCATATAAATATTTCACCTCCTTGGTCAGGTTTACTCCAGGTATTTTTCTTTCTTTGGTGCAATTTTAAAAAGTATCTTTTTTTTGAATTCCCTTTCTAATATTTCATTGTTAGTGTAAAGGAATGCAACTGATTTCTGAATGTTAATCTTCTATCATCCTACTTTGCTGAATTCATTTATTAGATCTAGTAGTTTTTGCATGGAATCCCTAGGTTTTCTATATATAGTTTCATGTCATTTGCATATAATGACAATTTTACCTCTTCCCTTCCAATTTGGATAGCTTTTCTTTTTCTTGTCTGATTGCTGTGGCTGGGATTTCCAATCCTATGTTGAATAGAAGTGGTGAGAGTGGGCATCCTTGTCTTGTTCCAGATTTTAACAGGAAGGCTTTCAACTTCTCACCATTGAGTATTATATTGGCTGTGGGTTTGTCATAAATGGCTTTTATTATCTTGAAATATGTTCCCTCTATTCCCACATTGATAAGAGTTTTTTTTTTTTCATGAATTGATGTTGAATTTTGTCAAATGGTTTCTCTGCGTCTATTGAGATGATCATGTGGTTTTTGACTTTTCTGACTTTTCTCTTGTTAATGTGGTGTATTACATTGATTGATTGATTTGCATATGTTGAACCATCCTTGTGAACCTGGGATGAATCCCACTTGATCATGGTGTATGATGATTTTTATGTGTTGCTGGATTCGGTTTGCTAATATTTTGTTGAGAATTTTTGCATCTATATTCATCAAAGATATTGGCCTGTAATTTTCTTTTGTGGTGGTGTCTTTGTCTGGTTTTGGTATCAGGGTGATGGTGGCTTCATAGGATGTCTTTGGGAGTGTTCCCTCCTCTTCAATCTTTTGGAAGAATTTGAGAAGAATCAGTATAAGTTCTTCTTTGTATGTTTGGTAGAATTCACCTGTGAAGCCATCTGGTCCTGGACTTTTGTTTGTAGAAAGTTTTTTAATTACAGATTCTATTTCACTTCTATTAATAGGTCTGTTCAAATTACCTATTTCTGCTTGATTGAATTTTGCTGGGCTGTATGTTTCTAGGAAGTTGTCCATTTCTTCTAGGTTGTCAAATTTGTTGGCATATAATTGTTCATAGTATTCTCTTATTTTTTTTTTAATTTCTGTGCTATCAGTTGAGATTTCTCCTTTTTCATTTCTTATTTTGTTTATTTGGGTTCTCTCTTTTCTTCTTTGTGAGTCTGGCCAGTGATTTGTTAGTTTTGTTTATGCTTTCAAAGAACAAGCTCTTGGTTTTGTTGTTTTTTTCTATTGTATTTTTAAAATCTCTATTTATTTATTTTCTCCCTGATCTTTATTATTTCCTTCCTTCTGCTGACTTTAGGTTTTGTTCTTCTTTTTCTAATTCTTTTAGGTGGTAGGTTAAGTTGTTTATTTGAGATTTTTCTTCCTTTTGATGAAAGTCTGTATCGCTATGAACTTCCCTCTAAGAAATGTTTTTCTGCATCCCATAGATTTTGTAGGTTGTGTTTTCACTGTCATTTGTCTCAAGGCATTGTGACTTCTTCATTGACCCATTGGTTTTTTAGTGTCATGTTATTTATTCTCCATATAATCTTTTTTTTTTTCTCATTTTTTTTCCTGTGGTTGAGTTCTAGTTTCATGCCATTGTGGTCAGAGAAGATGCTTGAAATAATTTCTATACTCTTAAATTTCTTGAAGTTAGTTTTGTGCCCTAGGATATGGTCAATTCTAGAGAATATTCCATGTGAACTTGAAAAGAATGTATATTCTGTGGTTTTTTTGGATGTAGTGCCCTGAAAATATCAATTAAGTCTAACTGTTCTGTTGTATCATTTAGGACCTCTGTTGCCTCATTGGTTCTCTGTCTGGAAGGTCTGTCCATTGATGTGAGTGGGATGTTAACGTCTCCTAGTATTATTGTATTCGTATCAATTTCTCTGTTTATGTCTGTTAGTATTTGTTTTATGTACTTGGGTCTTCCTCTATTAGGTGCATATATGTTGATGAGTGTAAAAGTCTCATCTTGTATTGATTCTTTAATCATTATATAGTGTACTTCTTTATCTTTCTTTATAGCCTTTGATTTAAAGACTATTTTGTCTGATATGAGTATTGCAACTCCCACTTCCTTGTCATGTCCATTTGCATGAAATAACTTTTTTTTTTTGGCTACATTAGGTCTTCATTGCTGCATGTGGGCTTTCTCTAGCTGTGGCAAATGGGGGCTACTCTTTGTTGTAGTGTGCAGGCTTCTCATTGTGGTGGCTTCTCTTGTTGTGGAGCATAGGGTCTAGGCACATGGGCTTCATTAGTTGCAGCATGTGGGCTCACTAGTTGTGGCACATGGGCCCTAGAGCACAGGCTCAGTAGTTGTAGTGCACAGGCTTAGTTAATCTGTGGCATGTGGGATCTTCCCAGAGCAGGGATCAAACCCATGTCCCCTTCATTGGTAAGCAGATTCTTAACTACTGCACCACCAGGGAAGTCCCTGAATGATATGTTTTTCCATCCCCTCACTTTCAATCTATGTGTGCCTTTTTCCCTAAAGTGGGTCTCTTGTAGGCAGCATATTGTAAGCTCTTGTCTTTCAAATCCAATCTGCCACTCTATGTCTTTTGATTGGAACATTCAGTCCATCAAAATTCAAGGTAATTATTGATATATATGTATTTATTGCCATTTCAAACCTTGCTTTCCAGTTGATTCTTTATTTCTTCTGTGTTCCTTTCTTTTTTCTTTTTGTTTTTCTTTTTGTGGCTTGATGATTTCCTTTTATTTTATACTTGTGTTCTCTTCTGTTAGGTTTTTGTGACTCTATTGTAAGTTTTTTATTTGTGGTTGCCCTGTTTTTCCAATATGTTAACCCATTCCTATATCTGCTTGCTTTAGACTGATAGTGATATAGACTCAAACACGTTCTAAAAAAAAGGAAAAAAGGGCTTCCCTGGTGGCACAGTGGTTAGGAATCTGCATGCCAATGCAGGGAACATGGGCTCGAGCCCTGTTCTGGGAAGATCCCACATGCCACAGAGCAACTAAGCCCATGTGCCACAACTACTGAACCTGTGCTCTAGATCCCACAAGCCACAACTACTGAGCCTGCATGCCTAAAACCCATGCTCCGCAACAAGAGAAGCCACCACAATGAGAAGCTCATGCACTGCAGTGAAGAGTAGTCCCTGCTTGCTGCAACTAGAGAAAGCCTCTGCGCAGCAACAAAGACCCAACACAACCAAAAAAAGTAAAAATACATAAAATGAATAAATTTTTTAAAATAAAGAAAAAGAATATGGATTTTCTTACTCTCCTTCCCCACACTTTATGATTTCGATGTCCCTTTTTACATCTTCATGTTTATCCTTTTGTTGTTCCTTGTGTTTATCATTGCTTTCACAAATCGTTTTTTTTTTCTTTTTGATCTGTATACTGGGTAATTTAAGTGATTTACTTTCCAGTTGGATTTACTCCTTCTTATTTCTTCTTGCTTCTCTTCTATTTAGAGATGGCCTTTCAATATATCTTTTAGGATAGGTTTAGTATTGCTGTATTCTTTTAGTTTTTGCTTGTCTCAGAAATTCTTTATTTCTCCACCTATTCTAAATGACAATCTTGCTGGGTAGAGTATTCTAGGTGGAAGATTTTTCTCTTTCAAGACTTTGAATATATTTTTCAAAAGAAATCATTTATTGCAAGGTTTTGTATAAACAAATTAAAGGGGAGAAAAGAAATAATCTTCTGGAGAGATTCCAAAACATGTATTTGATTAAACTCAACCCTGAATGGCCAAAACAATCCTGAAAAGGAACAAAGTTAGAGGACTCACACTTTCTGATTTCAAAACCTACTACAAAGCTACAGTAATCAAAAGAGTGTGGCAGGGGCATAAGACAGACACAGGGTGCTGTAGAATAAAACAGAAGAGGCCAGATATAAATCCCCAAATAAATGGCCAAATGATTTTTGACAAGGATGCCAAGACAATTAAATAGGGAAAGGACAGCCTTTTCAACAAATGGTACTGGGAAAATAAGATATCCTAATGCAAAAGAATGAAGGTGAATCTTGCCTTAAATGATATAGAAAAATCAACTCAAATGTATCAAAGAGATAAATATAAAAACTAAGACTATAAAACTCTTAGAGGAAACACAGGGGAAAATCTTCATTACATTGGATTTGGCAACAATTTCTTGAATATGACACCAAAAGCATAGGCAACAAAAGAAAAAACAAATAAACCAGCCTTCATTAAAACGAAAAACTTTTGTGCATCAAATGATACTATCAGGGACTTCCCTGGTGGCACAGTGGTTAAGAATCTGCCTGCCACATATGGTCACCTTATCTTTGATAAATGAGGCAAGAATATACAATGGAGAAAAGGCAGCCTCTTCAATAAGTGGTGCTGGGAAAACCACACAGTTACATGTAAAAGAATGAAATTAGAACACTCCCTAACACCATACACAAAAACAAACTCAAAATGGATTAAAGACCTAAATTTAAGACCAGACACTGCCAAACTCTTAGAGGAAAACATAGGCAGAACACTCTGACATAAATCACAGCAAGATCCTTTTTGACCCACCTCCTAGAGAAATGGAAATAAAAACAAAAATAAACAAATGGGACCTAATTAAACTTAAAAGCTTTTGCACAGCAAAGGAAACCATAAACAAGACGAAAAGACAACCCTCAGAATTGGAGAAAATATATGCAAATGAAGCAACTGACAAAAGATTAATCTCCAAAATATACAAGCAGCTCATGCAGCTCAATATCAAAGAAACAAAAAACCCAGTCCAAAAATGGGCAGAAGACCTAAATAGACATTTCTCCAAAGAAGGTATACAGATTGCCAACAAACACATGAAAGGATGCTCAACATCATTAATCATTAGAGAAATTCAAATCAAAGCTATAATGTGGTATCACCTCACACCAGTCAGGATGGCCATCATCAAAAAATCTACAAACAATAAATGCTGGAGAGGGTGTGGAGAAAAGGGAACCCTCTTGCGCTCTTGGTGGGAATGTATATTGATACAGCCACTATGGAGAACGGTATAGAATTTTCTTAAAAAACTAAAAATAGAATTACCATATGACCCAGCAATCCTACTACTGGGTATATACCCAGAGAAAACCATAATTCAAAAAGACACATGCACCCCAATGTTCATTGCAGCTCTATTTACAATAGCCAGATCATGGAAGCAACCTAAATGTCCATCGACGGATGAATGGATAATGAAGATGTGATACATATATACAATGGAATATTAATCAGCCATAAAAAGGAACGAAATTTGGTCATTTGTAGAGACGTGGATGGATCTAGAGACTGTCATACAGAGTGAAGTAAGTCAGAAAGAGAACAAATATCGTATATTAATGCATATATGTGGAACCAAGAAAAATGGTACAGATGAACCGGTTTGCAGGGCAGAAATGGAGGCACAGTTGTAGAGAACAAACATATGGACACCAAAGGGAGAAAGTGGCAGGGGGTTGGGGGTGGGGGTGTGATGAATTGGGAGATTGAGATTGACATATATACACTAATATGTGTAAAATAGATAACTAATAAGAACCTGCTGTATAAAAAAATAAAATAAAATTCAAAAAAAAGCCCAGTTAATTTTAGGTTGCATAACCACAATATGTAATTTAGGTTGTTTTACTACCATATAAAAGAAAGAAAAAAGGATATAGATAGTGAAAATTCCAATTCACATCACACACAAGATTTTTGCACTTTGCTCAGAAAAGAAGTAAATAGAGTAATAAAATAAAACTGGGACTCTTTGTATGGGGGAAGAAAGCCTTGCCACGCCTCTGAGAGGAAGAGGGCAGTTTCAGTAGAAGCACTTTCAGTTTATGAGAGAATGCCAAGAACATTGACTGCCTTGAGGTCTCCAGCACCATTCTCCACTGCTAAGAGCATGATCTGGCTGTTCCAGTCTCTCACGCTTGTCTTCTTCCTTGGCCCAGGTAAATGCTGAAGCAGACTCATGTAGTCATGAGTCACTCCTGGTTTTGTGCAGCTTGCTCAATCTAAATCACCTATTTATAGGTATCTGTCTGTCTCTCTGCCAAGGGATCCGGTGGGGCTCACAGTGGTGCCTGATAAACTGCCATTGCCTCTCAACCTAAAAGCTTATGGCCTGTGATGGTTCAGAGTTAAGAGCTTCAACTGTGTTTTCATTTAAGTGAATTATCTGCTGGGGCATGGGAAATGTGCTTTTATGAGACAAGACTCTTTGGGTTTTATGACCAGCATGTTGTGGTATAAAGAGACCTAAAGTTAAGAAAAGAAGCCTTCTTACTTACTGTGGTATCACAGGTAGGTTACACGTTCCTCCTGAGCCTCACGATCTTCATTAGAAATATTGAAACACTATGGTTCAGCTTAGCCGAAATTTCTGAACCCAACTAAAACACTAGAAATAGTCCTCTCAGTTTTTGCTTACTGTGATAAAAAGCGTTCTCCAGCTTTCCTTTCCTTTGATGCAAATCAGGGGCTATCTAGTCCAGCAGCACCTAATTTGGCAGACAGAAAGGAATTATTTGATGCTGCCTGCTTCTCATTCCCTGCTGCCCATTCCATGGAAAGCATGAAGGTTCATGTCAGGTTTGGAGAACCACAAGTGGTCAACTGGGGCCAAAGTATAGGATGGGGCAGAAGACGAAACAGGAAAGCTAGCCCAGGGTAGCAGATAAAAATAGTTAATATTCATTGAGGGCTCATACTGTTCCAGGAACTGGGTCAAATGCTATACATACATCATATACATAAGCCTTATGACAGTTCTATGAGTCTATACTACTATTATCCCCTTTTTAAATAACTTGCCCAAATTTCATTAGCCAGTAGGTGGCAAGCTCTTGCAATATTTTTGAGGAACAGTGACAGTTGAATAAACACAGTAGCAGCACAAGAGGAAGAAGGACAGAAGCAAAAATCACCATAGATGTAGAATTAACTAGATTAACTGGCAATGGGAATTAGGGGGGAAGAGAATTCACTGTCAGTTAGTTTATACACAGTTATATATTCACATAAATGTTTATATAATTATAAACTGTGATACTAGGAAGAAAATAAGCAGGGTACTGATGCTGAAAACTTGGCTTCTGTACACTGGTGCTGAATTGAATCTCAGAGACAGAGTTTTAGGTGAAATAGAAAAGTGTAGCTTTATTGCTTTGCCAGACAAGGGAGACACAGCAGGCTCCTGTCCTCAAAAACTGTGTGTCCCAACCTGGGACGATTTGGTGAGGAGTTTTTTGGGTTTTTTTTTTTTTTGGCGGTATGCGGGCCTCTCACTGCTGTGGCCTATCCTGCCACGAAGCACAGGCTCCAGACGCGCAGGCTCAGCGGCCATGGCCCACGGGCCCAGCCGCTCCGCGGCATGTGGGACCCTCTCGGACCGGGGCACGAACCCATGTCGGCAGGCGGACTCCCAACCACTGCACCACCAGGGAAGCCCTGGTGAGGAGTTTTATAGCAACGGTTCAAGGTTGGGGTTGCTGATAAGATTAGGGTGTGTGCAGGACCTGCACTCCTTCAATTTGGTCTCAGGTAATCTAATGAGCTTCTATGGTTCCTTTAATCTGGCCTCAGGTGGTCTTCTTGAAGAGCTTCTCTGGTTCCTTTAATCTGGAATGAAGAATGCTGATATATTCCATTTTGGGGGTTTTAGTTCTGTAGAAGAGCTCAAAGATATTGTTGTTTAACCCTTGAGGTGGAACCAGGAACCTGACTCAAGGCTGCACTATTGTTTCTTGGCTGCTCCTCTCTCGTCTCTGCATCCCCTCTCTTCCTTGATTAGCAGCTGTTCTAATCTGACCTTAGGAACTCAGGGAAGGTCATGGAGGCTGGAGTCTATTCCCTACAAACAAGAAATGGGGGACATAAAGCCTTCCATGCCCAGGAGTCCCCACAGTGTCCTTCTTGGTTTCAGTACAATTGGAGAGAAAAACAAGAGGATCTGCTTTGGATGAGGTGATGTGGAATGGATGTTCTGGAAAGGTAGCATCTCCTCTGATATTTAAAGAGTGTGAGAAGTCAAACAGGGGAGGAGTCTAATGAAGAAGCATTCAAAGCAGTGGGAATTACATGTGCGAAGGCCCTGGTGCAGGGAAGAGTTTGGAGTGATTAAGGAAGGGAAAGAAAACTACTGTGACAAGAGTATGGCACAAATAAAATCAATCTTGCAAACAAGCATGAAGGAAGATGACTCATGCCAGCCTACATTCTTTCAAGGGGCTGGACACCATAACTTGCTCCTTTTAAGAAATGTATCTGAAAAGATAAACCATGTTAAGAAATAATCCCAATTGGTATAATTGAAATCAGACATTATCATGCCCTGGAGAAAATGAATCTCATTTGCTTCTCCGTTTTATTCTTTATAGGTGGGAACTTACTTATCAAATGTCAATATGCATACAAATTATTAGGGAATCTTATTATAATGCTGATTCTGGAATGGAGACTATGATTCTGCATTTATAACAAGCTCCCAGGCAACCCCAATGCTGCTTCATGAAGCACACTCATGAGAATTTAGTCACAGTGGGGTTGGAGGGATGGAGAAATAAAAACAAATTCTTCAAGTGTGTTTGCAAGAAGCAGATACAGGTATTCTGATGCTGAAGAGAGAACAGTGGTAGGAAATATATGTACAGCCAATACACATGGGCCAACCAAATGATTCTGACATTTTGAGTCAAAAACTTACAGGCTCTTCTGCTAAGAGATTGTAATCCGATGACTCTCCTTCCCCTGAGCAGCATTATCTACTTCTTACTAACCATCCACACCTTCAAATGTTTATTGTTGCTCACCACAGGCAGAGAGTTGTTTATATTTTGTCACTATCCTCAAGGACAACTGTGTCTTTCCACCTCTCAGAATCTGTGGTCTGTGTCCACTGGACTACCAGCCTTCCACGCCTCCCAGTTTTCAGTCTCCCACTACAGATCTAGCCTCAGTTGTGTCTCCATGTACACACAAAATTTTTGTCTTTCTTTTTTTTCATTAAGGTGAAATTCACAAAACAAAATAATAATATTAAAATGTACAATTCAGTGACATTTAGTAAATTCACAATGTTGGGCAACCACCACTTCTATTGCTCCAAAACATTTAGTCACCCCAAAAGAAAACCTTGTACACATTAAGCAATCACTTCTCATTTCTCCTTCCCCCATCCCTCTTCAAACACCAATCTGCTTTCTGGCTCAATGGGTTTACCTATTCTGAATATTTCATATAAATGAAGTCATGCAACATGTGACTTTTTGTGTCTGACTTCTTTCACTTAGTACAATGTTTTCAATGTTTATTCATATTGTGTCATGTATCAGTACTTTGTTCCTCTTTATTGCTGAATAATATTCCATTATATGTGTGTACCATATTTATTTATCCACTCATCTACTGATGGACATTTGTGTTGTTTCCACCTTTTGGCTTTTGCAAATAGTTCTATTATGAAGACTTTTGTACAAGTATTGTTTTCAATTCTTCTGGGTATATAACGAGGAATGAAATTGCTGGATCATATGGTAATGTTGTACTTAATTTTTTGAGGGATCACTAAATAGCTTTTTCCACAGTGGCTGTACCAGTTTACAATCCCACCAGCAATGTATAAGGGTTCTAATTTCTCCACATCCTTACCAAAACTTATTTTCCAATCATTTACTATTATTATTGTTGCTATTATTATTAATCACCATCTTAGTACATGTAAAGTGTATTGTGGTTTTGATTTGCATTTCCCGAACAACAAATGATATTGAGGATCTTTTCATGTGCTTATTGGCTGTTTGTATATTTTCTTTGGAGAAATGTCTATTCAAGTCCTTTGTCCCTTTTTGATTGAATTATTTGTCTTTCTTTTTTTTGAGCTATAAGAGCTCTTTAACTACATTGAATACTAGACCCTTATCAGATATATGATTTATAAATATTTTCTCCTATTCTGTAAGTTTTATTTTCATTACCTGATAATGTCCTTTGATGCACAAAAGTTTTAAATTTTGATGAAGTCTAATTTATCTATTTTTTCTTCTGCTCACACTTTTGTTGTCATATCTAAGAATTCATTGCCAAATCCAAGATCATGTAAATTTACCCCTATGTTTTCTTCTAAGAGTTTCATAATTTTTTGCTTTCATATTTAGGTCATTGAAACATTTTGAGTTGATTTTTGTATAGGTGTGAGGTAGGTGTTCAACTTCATTCTTTTGTTTATAGACATCCAGTTGTCCCAGCACTATTTGTTGAAGCAACCATTCTTTCCCCATTGAAAGATCTTGGCATTCTTGTCAAAAATTAATTGTCCATAAATGTATGGGTTTATTTATGGACTCTCAATTCAATTCCATATAGACATCTATATGTCTATCCTGATACCAGCAATGCACTGGCATGTGATTAATGTAGCTGTGAAATTTTCTAAATTGGGAAGTGTGAGTTCTTCAATTTGTTTTTATTTTTCAATATAGTTTTGGATAGTTGGGGTCCCTTACAATTCCATACAAATTTGAAGAATGGCTTTTCTATTTATCAAAAAAAAAGTCAGAAAAGTCATTGGAATTTTGATAGAGATTGAACTGAATCTGTAACTTGCTTTGGGTAGTATTGCCAAATACTTAATCTTAAATCCTACAATCCATGAACATAGGATGTCTTTCCATTTATTTAGGTATTCTTTAATTTCTTTCAAAACGTTTCATAGTTTTCAGCGTATAAGTCTTGAATCTCCTTGGCTAAATTATTCATAGATATTTAACTATTTTCGATGTTATTATATATGGAATTGTTCTAATTTCCTTTTCAGATTGTTCATTGCTAATGTTTAAAAATACAATGGGTAAAAAAATCAATTAATTAAATAAATAAAATAATAAAAATACAATGTGTATTTGTAAAATACAAATTTAAACTATACAATTGTAAATTTACAATTGTAAAAATACGTGTTGTAATTGTAAAGTTTTATAAATTGATCTTCTATGCTACAACTTTGCTTAATTCATTTATTAGCTCTGATAGATTTTTTGTGGATAATGTTTTTTTTTGGTTTTTTTTTTTTTTTTTTTTTTACTTTTTATTTTATATTGGAGTGTAGCTGATTAACAGTGTTGTGATAGGTTCAGGTGCACAGTAAAGGGACTCAGTCAGCCATACATATACATGTAACCCAAACTCCCCTCCCATCCAGGCTGCCACATAACATTGAGCAGAGTTCCCTGTGTAATACAGTAGGTCCTTGTTGGTTATCCATTTTAAATATAGCAGTGTGAACATGTCGATCCCAAACTCCCTGACTATCCCTTCCCCCGATCCTTCCCCCCAGTAACCATAAGTTCATTTTCTAAGTCTGTGAGTCTGTTTCTGTTTTGTAAATAAGTCCATTTGTATCATTTCTTTTTAGATTCTGCATATAAGTGTTATCATACAATATTTTTCTTCCTCTGTCTGACTTACTTCACTCTGTATGACATTCTCTAGGTCCATCCATTTTGCTGCAAATGGCATTATTTCATTCTTTTTAATGGCTAATATTCCATCGTATATATATACCACATCTTCTTTATCCATTGCTCTGTTGATGGACATTTAGGTTGCTTCCATGTCTTAGCTATTGTAAACAGTGCCTCAGTGAACATTGGGGTACATGTATCCTTTCAGACCATGTTTTTCTCTGGATATATCCCCAGGAGTGGGATTGCAGAGTCATATGGTAGCTGTATTTTTAGTTTTTTAAGGAACTTCCATACTGTTCTTCACAGTGGCTGTACCAGTTTACATTCCCACCAACAGTGTAAGAGGGTCCCCTTCTCTACACATCCTCTCCAGCATTTATTGTTTGTGGATTTTTTGATGATAGCCATTTTGACTGGTGTGAGGTGATATCTCGTAGTTTTGATTTGCATTTCTCTAATAATTAGCGATGTTGAGCATCTTTTCATGTGCCTGTTGGCCATCTGTATGTCTTCTTTGGAGAAATGTCTATTTAGGTCTTCTGCCCATTTTTTTAAACTGGATTGTTTGTTTTGATGATATTAAGCCTTGTGAGCTGTTTGTAAATTTTGGAGACTAATCCCTTGTTGGTCACATCATTTGTAAATATTTTCTCCCAATCTGTGGGTTGTCTTTTCATTTTGTTTATGGTTCCCTTTGCTGTGCAAAATCTTTTAAGTTTAATTAGGTCCCATTCATGTATTTTTGTTTTTATTTCCATTATTCTGAGAGACAGATCAAAAAAGATATTGCTGTGATTTATGTCAGAGAGTGTTCTGCCTATGTTTTCCTCTAGGAGTTTTGTAGGTTAGGTCTTTAATCCATTTTGAGTTTACTTTTGTGTATGGTGTTAAAGAATTAGCTGATTTCATTTTTTCACATGTAGTTGTCCAGTTTTCCCAACACCGTTTGTTGAAGAAACCGTCTTTCCACCATTGTGTAGTCTTGCCTCCTTTGTCATAGATTAATTGACCATAGGTGTGTGGGTTTATTTCTGGGCTTTCCATCCTGTTCCATTGATCTATATTTCTATTTTTGTGCCAGCAGCATACTCTTTTGATGACTGTAGCTTTGTAGTATAGTCTGAAGTCAGGGAGCCTGATTCTTCCAGCTCTATTTTTCTTTCTCAAGATTGTTTTGGATATTTGGGGTCTTTTGTGTTTCCATACAAATTAAGATTTTCTTTGTTCCAGTTCTGTGAAACTTGCCATTGGTAATTTGATAGGAATTGCATTGAATCTGTAGATTGCCTTGGGTAGTATTGTCATTTTAACAGTACTGATTCTTCCAATCCAAGAACATGGTATATCTTTCCATCTGTTTGTGTCATCTTCGATTTCTTTCATCAGTATCTTACAGTTTTCAAAGTACAGGTCTTTTCTCTCCTTAGGTAGGTATATTCCTAGGTATTTTATTCTTTTTCATGTGGTGGTAAATGGGATTGTTTCTTAAATTTCTCTTTCTGAATTTCATTGTTAGTATATAGAAATGCAGCAGGTTTCTGTGTATTAATTTTACATTGTGCAACTTTACGGAATTCATTGATTATCTCTAGTTGTGTTCTGGTAACATATTTACAATTCTCTATGTATAGTATCATGTCATCTGCAAACAGAGACAGTTTTACTTCTTCTTTGCCAATTTGGATTAGTTTTATTTCTTTTTCTTCTCTGATTGCCATGGCTAAGACTTCCAAAACTAAGCTGAATGAAAGTGGTGAGAGTGGACATCCTTGTCTTTTTCCTGATCTCAGAGGAAATGCTTTCAGCTTTTCACCAGTGAGTGTGATGTTAGCTATAGTTTTGTCATATATGGCCTTTATTATGTTGAGGTATGTTCCCTCTTTTCCTACTTTCTGGGGAGTTTTTATCATAAATGGGTGCTGAATTTGTCAAAAGATTTTTCTGCATCTATTGATATGATCACATGGTTTTTTTCTTCAATTTGTTGATGTGGTGTATCACACTGGTTGATTTGTGGATATTGAAATATCCTCACATTCCTGGGGTAAATCCCACTTGATCATGGTGTATGATCCTTTTAATGTACTGTTGGATTCAGATTGCTAGTATTTTATTGAGGATTTTTGAGTCTATGTTCATCAGTGATATTGGCCTGTAATTTTCCTTTTTTGTGGTATCTTTGTCTTGTGTCAGGGTGATGGTGGTCTCATAGAATGAGTTTGGGAATTTTCCTTCCTCTGCAATTTTTCGGAACAGTTTCAGAAGGATAGGTGTGAGCTCTTTCCTCAATGTTTGATAGAATTCGCCTGTGAAGCCATCAGGTCCTGGACTTTTGTTCTTTGGGAGTTTTTAAATCAGTTTCCATTTCAGTACTTGTGATTGGTCTGTTCATATTTTCTATTTCTTCCTGGTTCATTCTTGGGTGACTGTACTTTTCTAAGATTTTGTCCATTTCTTCCAGGTTGTCCATTTTATTGGCATACAGTTGCTTGCAGTAGTCTCTTATGATCCTTTGTATTTCTGTGGTGTCATTTGTAACTCCTCCTTTTTCATTTCAAATATTATTGTTTTGAATCCTCTCCCTTTTCTTCTTGATGAGCCTGGCTAAATGTTCATCAATTTTGTTTATCTTTTCAAGGAACCAGCTTTTAGTTTCATTGATCTTTGCTACTGTTTTCCTTGTCTCTGTTTGTTTATTTCTGCTCTGATCTTTATGATTTCTTTCCTCCTACTAACTTTGGGGGTTTTTGTTGTTCTTCTTCTTCTTCTTTCTCTAATAGCTTTAGGTGTAAGGTTAGGTTTCTCATTTGAAATTTTTATTGTTTCCTGAGGTAAGATTGTGTTGCTATAAACTCCCCTTTTAGAACTGCTTTTGAGGCATACCATAGGTTTTGAATCATTGTGCTTTCATTTTCATTTGTCTCTAGGTATTTTTAAATTTTCTCTTTAATTTCTTTAATGATCCATTTGTTCCTTTTTTTTTTTTTTTTTTTTTTTTTTTTTT
>NW_006794303.1:0-212 GCF_000442215.2 Lipotes vexillifer | reverse complement strand
TACCCTAACCTGTACCCTAAACCATCCCCGTTACCTAACCCTAATCCTAACCCTAACCCTAACCCTAACCCTAACCCTAACCCTAAACCGTGCCCTAACACGTACGCTAACCCAAAACCGTTGTCGTACCCTAAACTGTACCCTAAACAATCCCCGTTACCTAACCCTAATCCTAACCCTAACCCTAAGCCTAACACGTACCCTTAGCCTTA
>NW_006794302.1:0-204 GCF_000442215.2 Lipotes vexillifer | reverse complement strand
AAATAGATTATTTGAACAGACTGATCACTAGAAGTGAAATAGAATCTGTAATTAAAAAAATTTTAAACTCCCTATAAACAAAAGTCCAGGTCCAGATGGCTCCACAGGTGAATTTTACCAAACATACAAAGGAGAACTTATACCAAGCTTTCTCAAACTCTTCCAAAAGACTGAAGAGGAGGGAGCACTCCCAAAGACATTCTA
>NW_006794300.1:0-254 GCF_000442215.2 Lipotes vexillifer | reverse complement strand
ACCTGCTAGAGAATGGACTTGAGGACACGGGGAGGGGGAAGGGTAAGCTGGGACAAAGTGAGACAGTAGTGTGGACATATATACACTACCAAAAGGTAAAATAGATAGCTAGTGGGAAGCAGCCGCATAAGCACAGGGAGGTCAGCTTGGTGCTTTGTGACCACCTAGAGGAGTGGGATAGGGAGGGGGGGGGGAGACGCAAGAGGGAAGAGATATGGGGACATATGTATAACTGATTCACTTTGTTATAGAGC
>NW_006794299.1:0-1797 GCF_000442215.2 Lipotes vexillifer | reverse complement strand
GGGAAGATCCCACGTGCCGCGGAGCGGCTGGGCCCGTGAGCCATGGCCCCTGAGCCTGCGCGTGCTCCGCAACGGGAGAGGCTACGGCAGTGAGAGGCCCGCGTACCACAAAAAAAAAAAAAAGTCTATGGAATAAGAACTCATGACCAAGCTACAGCACAGCTTTTGAAAATTCAAAAATATTATACCTCTAGGCACAAAAAATAAAAGAATTCCCCTTCCCCCACCACCGCCAATAAAGAGCAGCATTAACTTCCTGTAAATGGATACATCTTCTGGTTGAAATGAAAATGGAAAAGTACCTGTCATGTACAGTTACTGAAAGAGGTGAGTGTGGGAAGGAGCGAGGAGACAGGTGGAAGAGTGGCTCAGGAATGGTCTCTGGCAGGCTGTGGCCAACGGCAGTGGGTGCTAGGATCCCGAGATGTGGTTGCCATGGTACAGACAGCAGCTCCAGTTGTGTGATGTATGTGGCTGAGGGAGAAAGAGAAAGAGAAACTGGGTGACGGGGAAACAATAACTAATGAGCTCTATGTGGTCCTGGGGGGGTGGGCAGGCATAAGGGATGGACAGACTGGGGGACAGTCCCAGGAAAATATCAGGAAGCAGAGGTAGGAGTAGGGAGGAAGGGGGGCTGCTGACACCCTCTAAGGTGGTAAGAAGAACTGGGTTTGAAAAGAGAGCATCTAGAGAATGAGGGTCAGGGAGGCAGAGACACAGCCTGGGCTCCACCTCCCATGATTCCTCATACTCTCCCCTTGGGCCCAGGGCCCAGACATCACCTGTGACTCAGCTGATGAAATGCAACCTCATGGCTCATTAATTAGGAAGCCTGTAATTAGCCCGTCTCAGAAACCAGGATCCTCCAGAGAGAGCCCCTCTCACCTGCCTTCCTCTCCCCCCCACCACAAGAATGAGATCAGGCTTGAGGGGATCTGGCCCCTGGGAATGCGGAGGGGAGGGGGAGCATGAACACCGGGGGTAAATGAGATGCCAAGGCATGCGTTTATGCACCAGGCGGCCTTGGCAGATTGACCTTCTGTAATGAGATGGCGGAAATGATGGTAAATGCCTCAGCCTCTGAAAGTTTCCTCGACTCAAGAAACCTGTGGGCAGGCTTGAGCGGCCTGAGTGGACCTGTTCAAGCTTGGTCTGTTTAAGGCCTGCAAAGCTGTGGCCCACTCGGCTCAGTCATGGAGTGATCTGGAGCAAAAATACAGATTCAGCCGCCAAAACGCAGTTTCACATGATACGTGATGTCGGTCAGCAACTCTTCTTCAAATTCCCCCTTTATCCTCCCATCTACCTCCTGCAGTCCTTTTGTGCACCTGCTCCCATACCTATTTTTCCAGTGCTCCCTGGAAACATCTATTCCAAACCTCAGTCTTCATCCTTTCCTCCTGACTTCACACCACTGGGATGATTTCAAATAATTGGTTGCCAATTATTCAGCACTCCTCCCACCCAAAGGGGCACTTTGTTCCTTCTCTTGACCCTGGACAGGCTTGTGGCTGCTTCGACCAATGGAATATGGCAGCAGTGACCCTATGAGATTTCTGAGGCTGCCAGTCTGCTTAGTTTGCTGGAACACTCACTCTGGAAGCCTTGAGCCACCAAGCAAGAAGTCCAACTATCCCAAGGCCACCAGGCTGTGAGGAGCCACACAGAGAGGCCACAGGCAGGCAGGCACTGCAGTTGGCAGTCCCAGCTGGGCCCAGCCTCTGAGTCATCTCAGCCCAGGTGCCTGGGCATGTGCATGAAGAAGTCTCCAGATGATTCCAGCCCCAAGCCATTCAC
>NW_006794297.1:0-2520 GCF_000442215.2 Lipotes vexillifer | reverse complement strand
CAGTTTTACTTCTTCTTTTCCAATCTGGATTCCTTTTATTTCTTTTTCTTCTCTGATTGCCATTGCTAGGACTTCCAAAACTATTTTTAATAAAAGTGGTGAGAGTGGACATCCTTGTCTTTTTCCTGATCATAGAGGAAATGTTTTTAGCTTTTCACTGTTGACTGTGATGTTAGCTGTAGAAAATCCAGGAGATTTCTGATGGTTGAACTTCAAAATGACTTCAGAATTGGTTAGTGAGTGCCATTGTGGCATCTCTATCTGTACAAATGTTCATGCATAAATCAGAAGTCTACTTGTATGTTTCTTAGTTTGATAAGTATGTTTATCATCTGATATTATATTTTCAAAAATCCTGTTTCATGCTGTTAATTTAGTATATGTATTTTGACCCTTTCCAATAAATTAATGTGACATAATGAAGCTATTAGATACACAAATAGTGCTTGATAATTTCAAATAAGAGTAAACCAAAAGTCACCTTATAAAACACCTTATTATTCTCAGGGTTTTCCATAATACATATATGTCAAATGCTAATTACAGCTACTATTTCCTTATTATTCAGTTGTCTCAGCCATGGTAATTTAACTGTTTTCAGGAGAGTAGCAGTCTGTACAGTCTTTCTGTCAATTGTTTTTACCATTAGTGACAAAATGGATTATTTTTTGGTTAGAATTAATTTGTTCCCTAGTTTGTTCCAACTGGATGTGTTTTAAATTAATATGCTAGCATCAATTTTGTATTACAAAGAGATTTCTTTGCCCTGCAAACTAAGCCTTGAAATATTCCTTCAAAAACTGAGGTCTTAATCAGCACCTCAGTACTGATCATAAATTTTTATTTGAATTGGTTGAGGATTACCAGGAAGCTTTTTTTCATAAAAATATTCTGATAATCAGTGACATTGACAATTCTTAAAAATAATGTTTTTCAGATGATCTATTTAAAATAAAAAAATTCCTAAAATACCTTTTTATAAATTACTAGCTCATAGACCATTTTTCTGAAGTGAGAGATTCAGGTTGAGTGACTAATTGGATACCTGTGGGAAGAATTGTCACTATGAATTTAGAAATGGAAAAAAAATGCTACTATATTAGCTTGCTAGAGTTGCCACACCAAAATACCATGAACTGGTGGCTCTTTAAAAGCAAACTTACTCTCTAATCACTCTGGAGGTTAAAAATTTGAAATCAAGGTGTTGGCAGAGTTGGTTATTCCTGAGGGCTTTGATAGAAGGACTTGTTCTAGGCCACTCTTTTTGGCTTGAACTGGTATTTTCCCTATGTCTCTTCACATCATCTTCCCTCTACCATGCGTCTATGTCCAAATTTTTCCTTTTTATAAGAATATAAGTTGTATTGGATTAGAGGTATACCTTAATCCAGTATGACTTTAACTTAACTAATTATAATACATCTGCAACAACCCTATTTCCAAACAAAGTCACATTCCCAAGTACAAGGGTTAACATATGAATTTTGAGGAACACAATTCAACTTATAACAACTACTAATAATAATTATATCTTTTGTGTGTAATATTATATTTAATCCTTTATGAGATAGGTAGTATTATTCTTATTTTGTAGGTGAGGCTAAAAGAGTGGTTTGTCACAGATTTTATTATATGCTAAGGTTGGAATTACTTCTGACTCCAAACTCATTGCTGGATACTTTTATTGAGCTTCACCATCATCATCATTTTGACCAGGGCCACTTGAACAAACTGAGATAAAATCTGATAATAAAGTGATGACTTTATAATGTATTGAATCATTTACCTTTAGAATTGTTCATTTATCTGTTTCTGTGTAACTACCCTAAAACCTAAAGGCTTAAAATAGCACTCTTTTTATTATATCTCATGATTTGGTGGATACTCAGATGGCTGATTATTTTGCTCCACATAATGGCAACTGGGTTTACTCAATAGTATTTAGCTGATAGTTGGTCTAATCTGGAGAGTCCAAGAAGGCTCCATTCACATAGCTGGGATCTTAGTGGGACCACTGGAAGCCTGAGCTCAGATTCTCACCCTCTGGTCCTCAGAATTTCTGTTCAGTGGGTAATTGGACTTCTTCCATGATGCTCAAGGCTCCAAGAGTGAGTATACCAAGAGGCCTGACTGAGTCACATTCAATTTGTTAAAAGGACTGTCTCAGAATTAGGGAAGAGAGCTACAAAATTTCTTGGAAGTATAGTTCATTTGGGAGCCCTATTTGAAGACTAACTACTAAAAAACTATAAGGGCTTAAAAACCACCTAATTTAGTTTTCAATCTTGTTAAAGATATCAGCAAATGAAAGTTTTAATGCTCTTTGTATATTTGTAATATCACAAATATTGTTATAAATTAAAATATGTATTTGATAATGAGTTCAATAATATATCATCTGCTCTTATATTCTAGTATTTATAATTAGAGAATTAAGAAATAAGAATTTGCTATACATTCACTTATTTTTATTTCAGTAAATTAAGATCTATCTTAATTATTTGATTACAGACTTCGAGA
>NW_006794296.1:0-458 GCF_000442215.2 Lipotes vexillifer | reverse complement strand
ACACACACACACACACACACACACACACACCCTCTCACAGGGAGCCACACAGCCTCAGCTTCCCCTGGGGGCCAGGGAGAGGGAGCGCAGGCGGCGGGATGGCCCGGTGGGCTCATGTGCTCAGCCGCCTGCCCCTCTTCTGTAAACTGAACGGGGCTGAACCAGCCCCAGGGGAGGTGCCCACCTTCCCAGCGCCCCCAAGTCACGCCTCCCTCCTTCGCCCCTGCCAGAGCCAGTTTCCAGTGTGCCCTCTGTGTGCCCGCACGGTCTGGCCCCTTACCTCTCCCTGGCAGCTGAGGTCCTGGCACTGCCTCCTGCAGCTGGCTTCAGACTCGGCCTCTCTCGCACGCTTGGAGCTGATGAGCAGGGGATGGTCTGAAAGATGAGCTGTGTGTATGACTCTGTGTGTGTGTGTGTGTGTGTGTGTGTGTGTGTGTGTGTGTGTGTGTGTGTGTGTG
>NW_006794295.1:0-5570 GCF_000442215.2 Lipotes vexillifer | reverse complement strand
CCCACCATTGTTACTGTATTTAAGGGAAATAATGGGGGTACTGACCTATATTGCGTTTCTTATTATCAATGGAGATGAAGCGAATGCAGGGATTACTGGTGATGTACTGCCCAGCCCAAGGGACATCAATCTTCGTGCCAGCTTCATAAAAGAGGCCCAGCGCGTAGCGAGAGGAGTAGCTCACAGACTCCAGTTGCTGCCTTTGGCATTCACTAATTACTGTGGAAGAAAAAGTACAGGGCATCAAACTTTAAATTATCATCTTTCCTTTTAGTACATCAAATACAAAACTCCTTTAAACCAGTTCCAACTGTTTCTACCGACTCCAGCTCACTTATGATGAATTTTGAAAGGTAATGTAAAATAGCATCAGCTCTAATTTCTTTGCAGAGTGATTACTGTCCTTGGCACACTTGTTTTCATCAAGCTGTAGGTCCAAACTCTTTAGACTGGCATTTAAGTCTCTCAAAATCTGACACCAAGTTGCTTTTCTAGCTTTGTGTCCTACTTATTATCCTGGGACTGGCTGGCAACATTATAGATTCCATACACTGAGCAGGGTTTTTGCCAACACTTAACACAAGCATTTCACCCTATTTTAACAACCACCGTATAAGGTAGAATATTATTCCCATGTTACCAATGAGGAGATTAACGCTCCATCTCTTATGGACTTCTTTAAGTTCTTCCATGTCATACAGTCATTTGTTTGCCTGTCATCTTTCTGTCAGTGGACTATCATAGTTTCTTAAGCACAGGGAACCATACCTTAGTCTTTTTTGTTATAGTCCTCTACCCTATTAATTACAGAAATACAAAGGATGAAAGTATAAAGAGATAGAAAGGCAAACACAGACATGCAAAGTTAGTTAAAATGTAGGAGGTAAGTAATCAACAAATGGAAAGACTGGGAAAGGAATTAGGCAGGTTTGGGTTCAAATCCTGACTCTACCACTTACTAGGTAGGTGACCGTGGTCAAGCCACTTATTCTAATTACAGTCCTTTTGTCTTTAAGTGGCAAAAATAATACAGGATGCATTAATCTGTTGTGAGGATTACATGAATAATTCATAGCACAGTGCTTGGCATATGATAAGTGTTCATTAACGATTTTTTCTATTATAGAGAGAAAAATATTTAGCAAAATGGGACAATGCTCCATCCTGGGATGAAGAACAAAAAGACTTCCCTCACGTTTTAATTTCCATCTCCAGTCTTCCTACCTTTAAGGGTCTCAGGGAGCTGCTTGTTCATGTACCACATTAATAATTTGGGTTTCAGAGAAGGCAATAGTTCTATTCTGAAGGCTTAAGTCAAGCCAGTTCAGAAATGGAGCATATGAAAAATTCTCATTTAATTGGTGAAAAATATCCTAATCTAAATCAGTAGGGACTGGCAAACCTCAAGGATGGGGGTAACTTTAGCTAAACCTTAGAGAAGTGGCTTTAGGAGGAAGAGAGAAAACAAGGATACTCAAATTATTTAAGCACAGTAATAATCCTACACATTATCACAGCATATTCTTGGCTACAAAACATTTTTAGAACTAAGACCTCATTTAATCTTCACAAAAGCCCTGCAAGATCTACCATTCTAATTTTACATCTCTGTGAAGCTGAGATTCAGAGAGGTTAAGTAATTTGCCCTAGGTTACACAGCTTCCAAGTCTGTGCGGTCAAGATGAAGCTAGAATTCCCGCATCGGAGTCATGCCCGTCTTCTTTACTCCACACTTCCCCTCCTGATCTGTAAGTAAGTCTGAGCTTCAGAATGAACTTTAGCATTTCTTTCTCTTCTGACATTAATGGTTATTTTGCACTCAGAAGTAAAAACCATCATTCCCTTTAACCATCATTTTCTGTCTTATTAAAAGATTTATCTACTTGATGAACAAACGATCTTTTGACACTGGCCTTGTTACACTCAATGTATCCTGGGCTTCATTTTATTATTTACTCTACTTTTAGAGTTATGGGGCCTGATATTATGCTTACTGCTTTCTGAGCTGGAGGAGGTGAAGGAGACTAACACTAGCAGGTGAGCACGTATTATGTATTTGGGGGGTTATCACTAAGTTTCCCATTTTTTCAATTAAAAAAATAAACCTACAAAACAGTGAAGTCAGTTATTTAGCAACTGAAAGGGCCTAAAACTCTTTTTTGAAAGAATTTTTTTTTCTTTTTACCAAAACCGAAGGGTCAACTAGATTGACAACCAAACTGGACCTTTTCCTCCCCGCCACACACATTTGCACATTTAGCTAGTTTTTAGACAAGCTGCCAAGTGGCAAATCCCACTGGGAAGACTTTGAAAAGGTAATTGATATCTATATAGAAACAGAGGTTAACCTTAAACACCCTTGTCTGCTTCAGGGGCTCTACAATTCATTCTGAGAACAGGGAGGTGAGACTTTTGACTCAAACAATCTCAACTTCTGAACATATTCATTTAAAAAAAAATTTACCTTCAGGGCCCAGAAAGTTTATAATTGTTGCAGGACCTAAAAAAATGGTTTTATTTTGTTTGAAAATTTTTTTAATACAAAATGCTGGAGGGAGCAGCCCTAGGTCATGGATACATATATTTTGGCAAGAAAAATAATAGGTTCTTTACTATTGTGTATTCAAAAGGGCCATATATCCACAAAATAAGGCTCATATAAAAGTGCCTGATTCCAATATAATGAATCTTTACCAGGACATCATCCTCATTTAATTCTGAACCACTAGGATTATATAATCTCTGTAATTATACACACACAAACACACATACATGTATTATATATATATATAATACATGTATGTGTGTTTGTGTGTGTATAATTACAGAGATTATATAATCCTAGTGGTTCAGAATTAAATGAGGATGATGTCCTGGTAAAGATTCATTATATTGGAATCAGGCACTTTTATATGAGCCTTATTTTGTGGATATATGGCCCTTTTGAATACACAATAGTAAAGAACCTATTATTTTTCTTGCCAAAATATATGTATCCATGACCTAGGGCTGCTCCCTCCAGCATTTTGTATTAAAAAAATTTTCAAACAAAATAAAACCATTTTTTTAGGTCCTGCAACAATTATAAACTTTCTGGGCCCTGAAGGTAAATTTTTTTTTAAATGAATATGTTCAGAAGTTGAGATTGTTTGAGTCAAAAGTCTCACCTCCCTGTTCTCAGAATGAATTGTAGAGCCCCTGAAGCAGACAAGGGTGTTTAAGGTTAACCTCTGTTTCTATATAGATATCAATTACCTTTTCAAAGTCTTCCCAGTGGGATTTGCCACTTGGCAGCTTGTCTAAAAACTAGCTAAATGTGCAAATGTGTGTGGCGGGGAGGAAAAGGTCCAGTTTGGTTGTCAATCTAGTTGACCCTTCGGTTTTGGTAAAAAGAAAAAAAAATTCTTTCAAAAAAGAGTTTTAGGCCCTTTCAGTTGCTAAATAACTGACTTCACTGTTTTGTAGGTTTATTTTTTTAATTGAAAAAATGGGAAACTTAGTGATAACCCCCCAAATACATAATACGTGCTCACCTGCTAGTGTTAGTCTCCTTCACCTCCTCCAGCTCAGAAAGCAGTAAGCATAATATCAGGCCCCATAACTCTAAAAGTAGAGTAAATAATAAAATGAAGCCCAGGATACATTGAGTGTAACAAGGCCAGTGTCAAAAGATCGTTTGTTCATCAAGTAGATAAATCTTTTAATAAGACAGAAAATGATGGTTAAAGGGAATGATGGTTTTTACTTCTGAGTGCAAAATAACCATTAATGTCAGAAGAGAAAGAAATGCTAAAGTTCATTCTGAAGCTCAGACTTACTTACAGATCAGGAGGGGAAGTGTGGAGTAAAGAAGACGGGCATGACTCCGATGCGGGAATTCTAGCTTCATCTTGACCGCACAGACTTGGAAGCTGTGTAACCTAGGGCAAATTACTTAACCTCTCTGAATCTCAGCTTCACAGAGATGTAAAATTAGAATGGTAGATCTTGCAGGGCTTTTGTGAAGATTAAATGAGGTCTTAGTTCTAAAAATGTTTTGTAGCCAAGAATATGCTGTGATAATGTGTAGGATTATTACTGTGCTTAAATAATTTGAGTATCCTTGTTTTCTCTCTTCCTCCTAAAGCCACTTCTCTAAGGTTTAGCTAAAGTTACCCCCATCCTTGAGGTTTGCCAGTCCCTACTGATTTAGATTAGGATATTTTTCACCAATTAAATGAGAATTTTTCATATGCTCCATTTCTGAACTGGCTTGACTTAAGCCTTCAGAATAGAACTATTGCCTTCTCTGAAACCCAAATTATTAATGTGGTACATGAACAAGCAGCTCCCTGAGACCCTTAAAGGTAGGAAGACTGGAGATGGAAATTAAAACGTGAGGGAAGTCTTTTTGTTCTTCATCCCAGGATGGAGCATTGTCCCATTTTGCTAAATATTTTTCTCTCTATAATAGAAAAAATCGTTAATGAACACTTATCATATGCCAAGCACTGTGCTATGAATTATTCATGTAATCCTCACAACAGATTAATGCATCCTGTATTATTTTTGCCACTTAAAGACAAAAGGACTGTAATTAGAATAAGTGGCTTGACCACGGTCACCTACCTAGTAAGTGGTAGAGTCAGGATTTGAACCCAAACCTGCCTAATTCCTTTCCCAGTCTTTCCATTTGTTGATTACTTACCTCCTACATTTTAACTAACTTTGCATGTCTGTGTTTGCCTTTCTATCTCTTTATACTTTCATCCTTTGTATTTCTGTAATTAATAGGGTAGAGGACTATAACAAAAAAGACTAAGGTATGGTTCCCTGTGCTTAAGAAACTATGATAGTCCACTGACAGAAAGATGACAGGCAAACAAATGACTGTATGACATGGAAGAACTTAAAGAAGTCCATAAGAGATGGAGCGTTAATCTCCTCATTGGTAACATGGGAATAATATTCTACCTTATACGGTGGTTGTTAAAATAGGGTGAAATGCTTGTGTTAAGTGTTGGCAAAAACCCTGCTCAGTGTATGGAATCTATAATGTTGCCAGCCAGTCCCAGGATAATAAGTAGGACACAAAGCTAGAAAAGCAACTTGGTGTCAGATTTTGAGAGACTTAAATGCCAGTCTAAAGAGTTTGGACCTACAGCTTGATGAAAACAAGTGTGCCAAGGACAGTAATCACTCTGCAAAGAAATTAGAGCTGATGCTATTTTACATTACCTTTCAAAATTCATCATAAGTGAGCTGGAGTCGGTAGAAACAGTTGGAACTGGTTTAAAGGAGTTTTGTATTTGATGTACTAAAAGGAAAGATGATAATTTAAAGTTTGATGCCCTGTACTTTTTCTTCCACAGTAATTAGTGAATGCCAAAGGCAGCAACTGGAGTCTGTGAGCTACTCCTCTCGCTACGCGCTGGGCCTCTTTTATGAAGCTGGCACGAAGATTGATGTCCCTTGGGCTGGGCAGTACATCACCAGTAATCCCTGCATTCGCTTCATCTCCATTGATAATAAGAAACGCAATATAGGTCAGTACCCCCATTATTTCCCTTAAATACAGTAACAATGGTGGG
>NW_006794294.1:0-237 GCF_000442215.2 Lipotes vexillifer | reverse complement strand
TTTCTCTGCATCTATTAAGATGATCATATGGTTTTTCTCCTTCAATTTGTTAATATGGTGTATGACATTGATTGACTTGTATATATTGAAGAATCCTTGCATTCCTGGAATAAACCCCACTTAATCATGGTGTATGATCTGTTTAATGTGCTGTTGGATTCTGTTTGCTAGTACTTTGTTGAGGACTTTTACATCTATGTTCATCAGTGATATTGGCCTGTAGTTTTCTTTCTTTGT
>NW_006794293.1:0-308 GCF_000442215.2 Lipotes vexillifer | reverse complement strand
TGAGGTGATATCTCATTGCAGTTTTGATTTGCATTTCTCTAATGATTAGTGATGTTGAGCATCTGTTCATGTGTTTGATGGCAATCTGTATATTTCCTTGGAGAAATGTCTATTTAGGTCTTCTGCCCATTTGGGGGGTGGGTGTTTGTTTTTTTGATATTGAGCTGCATGTGCTGCTTGTAAATTTTGGAGATAAATGCTTTGTCAGTTACTTCATTTGCAAATATTTTCTCCCATTTTGAGCATTGTCTTTTCGTCTTGTTTATGGTTTCCTTTGCTGTGTAAAAGCTTTTAAGTTTCATTAGGTC
>NW_006794292.1:0-201 GCF_000442215.2 Lipotes vexillifer | reverse complement strand
GTTCCCTAACCTTAACCCTAAGCCTAACCCTAACCCTAACACTTACCCGAAGCGTTACCCTAAACCGTGCCTTAATCCTACTCCGTACGTTAACAGTAACCCGTGCCCTAACGCGTACGCTAACCCTAAACTGCTCGTACACTAACCTGTACCCTAAACGGTCCCTGTTCCCTAACCCTAACCCTAACCCTAACCCTAACC
>NW_006794291.1:0-867 GCF_000442215.2 Lipotes vexillifer | reverse complement strand
AAAAAAAAAAAAAAAAAAAAAAAAGAGCTTAAAGGAAAAAAAGTGTATGTATGCAGGGAATGAAACATGTGTTTAGATAAAGAAAGTGATGAAGTTTGTGTTTTTATTAATGGCAATAAGAGAATAATTTAGACCTAAATTAAAGTAACAGTTTGTTGTAGAATGAGGAAGAGAAAAGAGGAAGACAAAAACTGAATGGACATAAAATAATTGTAGATTTATGAGAAAGAAATCTTGTAAAAGAAATCCCGTCTTGTGTGATCAAAGCTGGCTAAGATTGGATGGATTTTTAAAAATAGAGTTATTAAAATTGCCATAGAATTAATAATGTAATAAAGCAAAAGTGGAATTGGGTTCTGTCTTTCTTCTAAAACATAAACAAAGTTTATTTGGATGACTCCAAGTAGAAATTGTTAAGTTTTTTCCTGTACTTATAAGAAATCAGCTTGGAAACCGAGATTTTCCCTCTTAAAATAAGTTCCAGTGTTCTGTGTTGTTTTTACCAGGTCTTTAATTACTCAAGAAAACCAGAGATCAGCCAAGATGATGGAGTAGAAAGACCCTGAACCTACCTCCCTTCCTAAACACAACAAAATCACAAATATCTGCAGAACAGCCATCTATGAAAAAGACCAAAACAGACCAGAAAAACTTCTTCTACAACTAAAGTCATAAAGAAGGAACCATGAGACTTCCCTGGCACTCCAGTGATTGGGGCTTCACCTTCCAGTGCAGGGAGTGGAAGTTCAATCCCTGGTCATGGAGCTAGGATCCCACAAGACCTGTAGCCAAAAAACCAAGACGTAAAACTGAGGCAATAGTAACAAATTCAATAAGGACTTTAAAAATTGTCCACATCAAAAAAAA
>NW_006794290.1:0-724 GCF_000442215.2 Lipotes vexillifer | reverse complement strand
GGCCCGTGAGCCATGGCCGCTGAGCTTGCGCGTCTGGAGCCTGTGCTCCGCAATGGGAGAGGCCAGAGCAGTGAGAGGCCCGCGTACCGCAAAAATAAATAAATAAATAAATAAAATAAATTAGAAAATAAAACAATGGTCTTTTTGGATCTCATGGAAGCTGCAAACCCATAGAAACATCTCCACCTGAGACACTGCACTTTCCCCATTTCCACTAACATTCAAGTGAAGTCTCTCAGTCAGTCCTCTCCAAAATTTAGGTTGTTTGACAACTCAGGGTTCCTTGGTTCCTTCTGATCCCGTCAACAAAGGGAATCTACCAGATATTCACTGCATGGCAGTGGGCAGATTCCTCTACTGAGTAAAACCCCAATCCACCAGGTTAAAAATGCAGAAAAATAGCAGTGACCTCTAGATTTTCTGTGAAGGTTATCTGAACTAGTGGATAAAAAGTGCCAGCACCATTGCTCACCCAGTTTGTGTTCAATAAACAGATATGGTTATGATTATTGTTGTTACAAATCTCACTATACTGCAACTCATTAATAAAGGAGCTTGATGGCCTGGGAGTTAAAAGTCTATTGAGTACAATTTGGTTTAGCCCAATTTTATGTAAAAGCCATTTATACCCATGGTAGAAATATGGTGAAAAGAATCTTTAGTGGCACAGGGATACCGGCTCGGTGCTTTGTGGCTGCCTGGAGGGGTGGGATAGGGAGGGTGG
>NW_006794289.1:0-532 GCF_000442215.2 Lipotes vexillifer | reverse complement strand
TGTGTGTGTGTGTGTGTGTGTGTAAAATCAATGATGTGTGTGTGTAAAATCTTTTCCTTAACTGTGTTTTTGTTTTTATATTGTGGTTTCTTTGTAGTCTTTAAATTAGTTTCATGGTATTTCTTTCTTTTTTCTTCCCCAGCTTTATTGAGATATAATTGACAAATAACATTGTGCATGTTTAAGGTGTACAATGTTATGATTTTATATATGTGTTTATTATGAAATGATTATTACAATAAGGTTCGCTAATGTCCATCACCTCACAGGTTACTATTTATTTATTTATTTATTTATTTAGAGGTGACATGGTATTTATTTCTAAGATTTAAGTTGGTCAAATCCATATTTCTGATGCCTAGCCTTATTTTAAACTTTACTTCCACATAGTATAATTTCTCCCTCAACTTTTTAAAAATTATTTTTTATTGAAATATAGTTAATTTACAATGTTGTGTTAGTTTCCAGTGTACAGCAAAGTGACTCACTAATACATGTGTGTGTGTGTGTGTGTGTGTGTGTGTGTGTGTGT
>NW_006794288.1:0-1837 GCF_000442215.2 Lipotes vexillifer | reverse complement strand
CTTTGAAAGGAGATAAAAATAAGGCAAACTGGCTGGGGAACTTGGGATCACAGAAATGACAGGTGGTGAGTTCCCTGAGTTTTCGTTTTACCTCATATAACCCAGACTTGAAGCTGAAGAAGCTAGTAATTCAGAAACACCAACAAGTGGAGACCAAAAAAAAAGCCCTCATAGAAGCCTACTCTCTCTAGCCAGAGGACCAGGAAGGGGTATCCTGCAAGGCAGGAAGCTTTAATTGAATAACTGCTGGGCTTCAGCCAACAAGACACAAAAGCCTGTGCTCCCACCTCTACCAGCAAAGATCAGTGAGAAGCTTAGTCCTCTACCCTTCACAGGATGTAACTAGGATCTCAAACCTCCCTGCAAATGTGGTGTCCAAAAAGGCTCAGAAGATAACTGGAACTTTGTACCCAGGCAGTAATGAGCACTCCCCCTTTCTTCATCTAAGTTCAATGGAGACCACGTTGGGGGAGCCTGGATGCCCATCCTGACATGGCAGTAACAAGGCAGCCTCTCTCCCCACTGGGGTAGTGGCAGAGGAGGTTTGGTGAAGAGTCAGCATTTTTACCACCAGTGGTAAAGTGGCCCCCAGCCTCCTCAGAGAGTTAGTGGGAACAGTAATAAGGCCCTCCTACCCATCCCAGCCAAGCTGGTGTCAGAAGAGCCCTAGTGTGGAGCTGGAACTCCCATCTCTACCCAGTAGTAAGAAGGAACTCCTCACCCTCTTGGGTGGGATACAGCCAAAGGAGTGATGAGAGGTAAATTTATAGCACTACTCATATATATTAGAAAAGAGAATAAGTCTCTAATCAACAATCTGAGCCCCCAATTTAAGAGCTTAGAAAAGAAAAGCAAATTAAATGTGAAATAAGTGGAAGGAAATAGTAAAGGGCAGAAATTAACGAAATCAAAAGCAAAAACAGCAGAGATAATCAATGAAACAACCAGCTGATTCTTGAAAAAGATTAATAGAATTGAAGAACCTCTAGCAAGATTGACAAAGAAAAAATTAGAGAAGGTGTGAATTACCAATATTAAAATTTAAACAAGGGATCACTGCAGACCCTGAAGACATCAGAAAGATGCAAAAATGCTGTCAGAAAGTGTGGACATATAAATTTGACAACTTAGATGAAATAGACCAAATTCTTTGAGAAGCACGATCTACCACAACTCATCCGATATGGAATAGGTAATTTAAATAGCCCTAATGAATTTATAATTTTAAAACCCTTGAAAAAGAAAATTCTAGAAACCGGATGGTTTCACTGGAGAACCATTCAAAGAAGAATTAAATTTCTACACGATTTCTTCCTGAAAATAGAGGAGGAGGAACACTTCCCAATTATGTTTAAGAAGCTAGTATTACGTTGTTACCAAAATCAAACAAGGATAGTCCACGAAAAAAAAAAAAGAAAACTGCAGAGCAATATCCTCTTGAATATAGATGCAAAAACCTATAACAAAATATTAGCAAATAGTAATCAATAATACAGAAAAAGAATTATACACCATGCCCAAGTGGGAATTATTCCAGGGATACAAGACTGGTTCAGTATTTGAAAAATTAATCAATGTAATCCACCATATTAAGACCCCAGTAAAGAAAAAAAAAAAAAAAATCACATGATCTTTTTCATTGACGCAAAGTATTTGACAGAATGCACTTTCATAATAAAAATTTCTCAGGAAAATAAGAACATAGGGGAATTTCTTGACTTCATAAAGAACATCTATAAAAAAACTACAGGGGGGCTTCCCTGGTGGCGCAGTTGTTGAGAGTCCGCCTGCCGATGCAGGGGACGCGGGTTCCTGCCCCGGTCCGGGAGGATCCCAC
>NW_006794286.1:0-244 GCF_000442215.2 Lipotes vexillifer | reverse complement strand
TAATAAAATCCAAAGCAATGCCGCCAAGTTTGCAAGCGTGACGAATATCATCATCGATCATTTCCTCCACACCCGCGTTCGTTGCATAAATGTAATAATTAAAACCACTCATGTCGTGTAATCCCGTCATTGCAACCCCCGTTTTAATTGACATACATTCAATCAAACACGGAAGGCAATATTGTCAAGCACAAAAAAGCCCGCCGAAGCGGGCTTATCTCTTTTACATTTTTCGTCGCATTGT
>NW_006794285.1:0-327 GCF_000442215.2 Lipotes vexillifer | reverse complement strand
TATTTCTGAGTCAATGCATGAGTGTATGTGTATGTGTGAATGTTGATCAGATGCATGTACATGACTGTGTTAATGAGGGTACCTGTGAGTTTATGAGCAGGTTCACTGTGTGCATATGTGAACATGTTCATGTTTGTGTGCAAATGACTGTGTAAGTATATACATGTGATCATGTTCCCATGTTTCAATGAATGTGGAAGCATATCAGGTATGTTCATGAATGTGAGTGAATGCATGCTTTGTATTTGTCTTTTTGTACATTTGTGTCTGACTAAATGTGCAAAAATGTTTATGTCAGTAAATGCATGAGCATAGAAATATATGTGT
>NW_006794283.1:0-412 GCF_000442215.2 Lipotes vexillifer | reverse complement strand
CAGCCCATTGACTGCGTAAGGCGGTTGCTTAAGATAAGACATCATGCTAAGGTTGTTTGGAGGCGCAAAGTCGGCCCAAATCCGGGGGACCCAGCCGGAAGGTCTCGCTTCTCCCGGGGTGGACAGATTCAGAGTCCTGGTGGGTGGGTTTGGAGTGGTGGAGCTAAGGCAAAGCAAACAAACAAACGGAGGTGCTGGTTTACCGCTTCGGAGGACGCAGCTCTTCCACGTTCCACCACTAACTTAAGAAGAGCCCGGGCTATGCACGGCAGAGGCTTTTAAAGGACTTGCAAAGCCTCCCCCACTACCCCGCTCCCCTCCCCAGCTTCTCTGAACTAGAGGAGATGCAGAGAGACCAGATAAACCTGTCTTCCCCACCCCCAGCCAAAACTTAAAAAAAAAAAAAAAAAAA
>NW_006794280.1:0-1566 GCF_000442215.2 Lipotes vexillifer | reverse complement strand
CCTGTGTCCCCTGCATCGGCAGGCGGACTCTCAACCACTGCGCCACCAGGGAAGCCCTGTTCTAAGTAATTTAATTTACAACTTTCTTTTGCATTTATAAAAGCACTTAAGACTGTGCATTTATTTCTGAGTTCAACACCAGTAGATTCTAATGACATTTTTTATTACCTTTTAAATAGTTTGTAACTGTATTTGATTTACTTGTTTTTTGTCCAAAAGTACTTTAATATTTATAGGTGACTGGCTGTGTTTCCATTTAAATTTTTATCATTTATCATACTGCAATCAGAGACTACGACTTGGTAATTCCTGGTTTTTAAAATTTACTGTAATCCCCTTTAAAGCCAATTATAAGTTCCATACATTTTCCACAGACACTTGATCATAAAGTTAATGCTGTGTTTAACAATTCCAAGTTAAATACACATATTTATTAATTCCATCTTATTCATTATATTCTTCAAATGTTCTGTTTGATTTTTCTTCTTTTTTGATCTACCATAGACTGCTATGGACTAAATGCTCCCACCTCAACTGTTTATAGCATTTTATTTTTCAATTCAATTATACTTTGCCTAGTGGATTATACTTTTGCTGGATTATTCATAATGCCATATCTTCGTCTGTTCATTTAATCATCACAACTTTGTTAAATACATATGATGTGTCAGATACATTTCTGGGATCTGGGGATGCAGCTGTGAACAACCCCATCCTACGGGGCTTCTACTCTAGAAGGAGAGGAAAATAATATAAATTAAGTGAATACGTAAAACAAAAAAGTGTTTTAGATGATTTCAGCTATGTTTCGAAGATTAGCTAAGAGTCTTTGCTGACAGCCTGATTATGGATCCAATGAAGTGTGTGCACTGACCTCTGAGGAATCACCTGGAGGAACAGCATCATCCGGAACATGCTGGCAATGCAGGGGTAGGGGAGGGCCGCAGTTTTAAATAGGACAGCCAGAAATGGCCTTGATGAAAAGCTGACATTGAGCAAAGATAGGAATTAGGGGAGGAACAGTAAGTGCAAAGGCCCTGAGGTTGGAGCATTCCTGTTAGGTGTGAGGAACAGCAAGGAGGCCAGTGTGGCTGGAGCAGAGTGGTCAAGGGGAGAACAGCTGCAGATGATGCTTAGGAGCTATGTTACATACTGTGAAAAATTTGGTTTTTATTGTGAGCGCAAAGTTACACCATAGACGGTTTTCAGCAGAAAAGAAACATGAATTGACTTATGTTTCAGGACTGCACTGTCCAATATGACAGCCACTAGCCACTTGTGGTTATTTTCATTTGAATTAATAAAAATGAAATTAAAATAAAAATGAAACTGAAAGTTTAAAAAAGTCCTCGGTTGCACAAGCCACAATTTAAGTGCTCAAAAGCCACATGTGGTGAGTGGCTGCTACTGGACGGTGCAAATACAGAGCATTTCCTCCATCACAGAGAACACCCCTGGGCAGCCCTCTTTCAGGAGGATGACTCTGGCTGCCATACTGGAAGCCGACGGTAGCAGAGCAAGGGGGGCTGCAGGGAGAACAGCTGGGAGGCTACTGATGAGAGACGG
>NW_006794277.1:64270-107964 GCF_000442215.2 Lipotes vexillifer | reverse complement strand
ACAATGGTGTGTTAGTTTCTGCTTTATAACAAAGTGAATCAGTTATACATATACATATGTGTCTTTCTTCTTGTAGTGATATTTTCCCAAGGATCCATGATTCCTTTTGGTAGGGAAATCTCTGCATTAAGGTGCTCATTCCTACTGGGTTGGTCATTGTTTCTAGGCTAGTTCAGTGGATAGAACTAGGAAATAACGATTTTTAAAAAAAAGATAAAATACATCCTGAATTCTTAGTAATACTTCTAATTCAAATTCCATACTATAGGATTTTTTACTTAACCTCATCTTTTGTTTGTCTTTTAATATTACATGATATTCTAATTCTTTTTCCTTTTTTGCTGAGAGCTCGGGTTCTCATGAATGCTGGATTTGATAGAATAAAATAGAATATTACATGAAAGTTAATTTGTTTTATCCCACATTACACACATAACAGTCTAAGAATAATAATACCAACACTACTGCCAATGATTATGACTACTATAGATGTATAAATTACTGGGCTTTAAAGTCACTTGAAATAGTTCCTCTGTGTGTAGTTATATCCCTATGTGGATACCTTTTAGGTTGCTTTGTTTCATTTTATTTTCAGTTTTTAATGGTTGCTTAAGTTTTTTCTTTTATAATTAGATAAATTATTTACATGGTTCTAAGTCAAATCAGTAAAACAAGCTAATTAAAAAAGTTAAGAGAGAGTGATCAAGATGGTGGAGGAGTAGGATGTGGAGCTCACCTCCTCCCACAAATACATCAAAAATACATCTACATGTGGAACAGTTCTCACAGAACATCTACTGAACGCTGGCAGAAGACCTCAGACTTCTGAAAGGGCAAGAAAATCTCCATGTAACTGGGTAGAACAAAAGAAGGAAGAAAAGTTAAAAAGAGAGAAAGGAATCATGATGGGACCTGAGCCCCTGGGAGGGAGCTGTGAAAGAGGAAATGTTTCCACACCCTGGGAAGTCCCCTCACTGGTGGGGAGATCAGCTGGGATGGAGGGGGAGCTTTGTAGCCTTGGAGGAGAGCGCAGCAGCTGGTTTGCAGAAGGCCAAATGGAGAGAGACGTGCACAGACAGTTGGTACTGGTGCCCTGCGCTCCCCAGCTTGAGATGCTTGTCTGCTGGTGCAGGCGGGGGCTGGGTGCTGAAGCTCAGCTTTGGAGGTCAGACCCCGAGTGAGGACTAGGGCTAGCTGTGTGGAGACAGCCTGAAGGGGCTGGAGTGTGGTGCAGCCACAACAGAGGGTATATGTGGAAGAAGCCTGGGCCCATCAGAGAGGAAAGTTGACATTACTGGGGGGCACATGAGGGGAGGGACAGGACTGCCATAGGAGCTTCTTTACCTAAGCACATGCGCTTAAGCAAGAGGATACTGCCTACATGAGCTCCAGGGGCAGGCATGAGCTGCTGCTGCTGCTATCACGAGCCCCAGAAATGGGTGCAGGCTCCCACCATTGCTGTGCCAGTTGCTGCCCTAACTGGCACAGGCCCCAGGAACACATGGAGGCCGCTGCATCTGCACACCCCCTATCAAGGGGATAACAACCACCATATGGTGAGGAAAGAGGTGGAAAGCATCCAAACTAAAAACAGCCCTTGTGCCAAAAATGTTAAACCCACACAAGCTATGCCAGGATGTTCCTGCATATAAATAACCTTCCAAGACTACAGTAGATAATTGTTTCTCCTAAACTAACAGAATAAGAGAAATATAAGTAAAATGAAGAAGCAGAGGAGCCACTCCCACTTAAAAGACCAAGAGAATTCCCCTGAAGGAACGAAAAATGAAACAGACCTCTTCAGTCTAATAGACACTGGGTTCAAAAAGGAGGTAATGAAAATACTGAAGGAATTAAGAAAGGCTGTCAACAGAAATGCAGATTACTGTAAAAAGGAGCTAGAAACTATAAGGAAGAGCCAAGAGAAATTAGAAAATCCATTTGCCCAGACAAAAGCTGAGCTCAAGGCAATAAATAGCAGAATGAATAATGCAGAAGAAAGAATAAGTGACCTTGAAGATAGACTAGTGGAAATTACCCAACCAAAACAGCAGACAGAAAGCCAAATAAAAGAAATGAAAGCAATATAAGAGCCCTGTGGGATAATATAAAGCATGCTAATCTATGCATAATAGGGATTCCAGAAGGAGAAGAAAGAGAAAAGGGGATTGAAAATGTAAAGAAATTATGGCTAAAAACTTCCCAAACCTAAAGAAGGAAACAGATATCCAGATACAGGAAGCACAGAGGGTCCCAAACAGACCTACATCAAGACATTATAATCAAGATGGCAAAAATTAAAGAGAGGATTCTATAGGCAGCAAGAGAAAAAGAGTTAATTACAAGGCAACTCCAATAAGGCAATTACGTGATTTCTCTACAGAAATGTTGCAGGCCAGAAGGGAGTGGCAAAATATATTCAAAGGATGGAAAGGGAAAAATCTGAACCTAGAATACTCTACCCAGCAAGATTATAATTTAGACTAGAAGGAGAGATGAAGAATTTCTCAGACAAGCAAAAACTAAAAGAATACAGCAGTACTAAAGCTATCCTAAAAGAAATATTGAAAGATCTTCTCTAAATAGAAAGGAAGCAAGAAGATATAGGAAAGAGGAAATCACAATTGGAAAGTAAATCACTTAAATAAGTCAGTATACAGATCAACAAGAAAAAAAAAAGTATTTGTGAAAGTGATGATAAACACAAGGAACAGCAAAAGGATAAACATGAAGATGTAAAAGAGGACATCAGAATCATAAAGTGTGGGGAGGAGAGTAAGAAAATGTAGATTCTCTCTCTTTTTTTTTAATAATGTGTTTGAGCCTATATGACTATCAGTCTAAAGCAAGCAGATATAGAAAGGGGTTAACATACTTGAGAAACAGGGTAACCACAAATCAAAAACATACAATAGATTAATAAAAACCAAAAAGAAGAGGACACAAGCATAAAATAAAAGGAAATCATCAAGCCACAAAAAGAAAAAGAAAGAAACAAAGAAGAAACAGAATCAACTGGAAAACAAGGTTTAAAATGGCAGTGAATACACTAATATACATTAATCAAAAATTGCCTTCAATGTCAAAGGACTAATTGCTCCAATCAAAAGACATAGAGTGACAGACTGGATAAAAAATGAGAGTCTATCATGTGCTGCCTATAAGAGACCCACCTTAGGGCAAAGGACACACATAGACTGAAAGTGAGGGGGTGGAAAAAGATATTTCATGCAAATGGAAATGATAAGAAAGCAGGGGTTGCAATACTTATATCAGACAAAACAGACTTTAAAACAAAGGCCATAAAGAAATATAAAGAAGGAAACTATATAATGATGAAAGGATCAATACAAGAGGAGGATTTTACACTTGTCAACATTTATGCACCTAATATAGGAGAACCCAAATACATAAAACAAATACTAACAGACATAAAGGGAGAAATTGATAGGAATACAATAATAGTAGGAGACTTTAACACTCAACTCACATCAGTAGATCTTCCAGACAGAAAATCAATAGCAACAGAGATCCTAAATGATACAATAGAACAGTTAGACTTAATTGATATTGTTAGGACATTACATCCAAAAAAACCCATAATACACATTTTTTTCAAGTGTACATGGAACATTCTCTAGGATTGACCACATACTAGGGCACAAAAAAAACTTCAACAAATTTAAGAGTATAGAAATTATTTCAAGCATCTTTTCTGACCACCACAGCATGAAACTAGAATCAACCACAGGAAAAGAAATGAGAAAAAAACAATTACATGGAGATTAAACAACATGTTACAACTCACTCTGGAGAACAGTATGGAGGTTTCTCAAAAAACTAAAAATGAAACTGCCATATGACCCAGCAGTCCCACTCCTGGGCATATATCCAGAGAAAAGCATAATTCAAAAAGATACATGCACCCCAATGTTCATTTCAGCACTGTTAACAATAGCCAGGACATGGAAGCAACCTAAATGTCTCAACAGAGGAATGGATAAAGAAGATGTGGTACATATATACAATGGAATATTGCTCAGCCATAAAAAGGAACGAAATAGTACCATTTGCAGAGATGTGGATGGACCTAGAGATTGTCATACAGAGTGAAGTAAGTCAGAAAGTGCAAAACAAATATCATATAATATTGCTTATATGTGGAATATAGAAAAATGGTACAGGTAAACTTATTTGCAAAGCAGAAATAAGAGTAACAGATGTAGAGGACAAACTTATGGCTACCAAGGTGGGAAAGGGGGATGGGATGAACTGGGAGATTGGGATTGACATATATACACTACTATGTATAAAATAGATAACTAATGAGAACCTACTGTATAGCACAGGGAACTCCACTCAGTGCTGTGTGGTGACCTAAATGGGAAGGAAATATAAAAAATAGTGGATATATGTATACGTATAACTGATTCACTTTGCTGCACAGCAGAAACTAATACGACATTGTAAAGATTCTATACTACAGTAAAAATTAATAAGAAAAATAAAAAAATAAAGACATGAGACATGATATATACATTAGATGATCTATATGGAGGGGAATTGGACTTACAGCTTGCTGCCACTCCACGTGAATGCCACTTGTGTATAGGGCATTCATGGGCGCAGGTGTCCACTGGCAAAATGAGTCCCAACCTGCTCCCCAACAGGAAGCATGTAATCTAAAAAAAAAAAGGTGGAACAAAAGGAAATGACCTGAGAAAGAAGTGGTAGATAGAGTAGAAACTGGGAGACACTAAGTTAACCACAACTGCACAAAGTAGGCATTCAGTAGCTGCTTGATGAGTTGTATTATTTGCTGAAAGCTTCATTTTATTTTAAGGAACATTTACTCTCATTTAGTTGGTTTAAATGAGTCTTAATGTAACTGACAATAAGCTATTGAACAACCTAGCAGAAACAAACTCCTGCCTGTGTGCTGTGATGGATGAGATGAAAAAACAGTATTCCTAATTAACATTTCAAATTCCTGAGTGAAATATTCAACAAACTGTAATAAAAACCATTAAAAGAGTTCACATTTCTACAAGCAAATTACCTCTTCTTTTTTTTTTTTTAAAGAAGATGTTGCGGGTAGGAGTTTATTAATTAATTTATTTTTGCTGTGTTGGGTCATTTCTGTGCGAGGGCTTTCTCTAGTTGTGGCAAGCGGGGGCCACTCTTCATCGCGGTGCGCGGGCCTCTCACTATTGTGGCTTCTCCCATTGCGGAGCACAGGTTCCAGACACGCAGGTTCAGTAGTTGTGGCTCACGGGCCCAGTCGCTCCGTGGCATGCGGGATCCTCCCAGACCAGGGTTCGAACCCGTGTCCCCTGCATTAGCAGGCAGACTCTCAACCACTGCGCCACCAGGGAAGCCCCAATTACCTCTTCTCTTGACCCCCTCTTTTAAATCAGGAGATAATAACTTTCTGTTTTTAAAGTTATTTTTTCTTGCATTTCTCACTCTATAACCCAATATCCAATACTTACTTTTGATACAAATATTGTACAGCTCATATTGATTTTACACCAGGAAAGGCATAGATAATATTTACCAATTTGGAAAAACAAACAAACAACTGAAAACATCAGTGGAGGTAAAATGGATAGTATAACACACTCATCGTGTGTCTCCTTTATTTGGAGCCTAGGAATGGGCATATGCTTTAGGTTTTCTTGTAATGTTTTGTGGGTGAGGGTACTGATCATCAGCTATCCACCTACTTCCATTTTTCAAATTAGGCTTGTTAATGGTTTGGTGATATATGTTATTTACAATGCATTTCCATATTTTGAAGAAGTGACTTGTGTCTCTTTGGAGTTTAAAGTACTGATTTGGAACAAAGATTTAGCTCTCTCTCTCTCAAAAAAAAAATGCTACTAAAAATCCAATAGGTCAACGAGGAAATGAAAAAGGAAATTAAAAGAAACCTTGAGACAAATGACAATGAGAACACAACCATACAAAATCTATGGGATGCAGCAAAAGCAGTTCTTAGAGGGAAGTTCATAGCGATACAGGCCTTCCTCAAAAAACAAGAAAAATCTCAAATAAGCAAGGTAACCTACCACCTAGAAGAATTAGAAGAACAACAAACAAAACCTAAAGTCAGCAGGAGGAAGGGAAAGATAAAGATTAGAGAGGAAATAAATAAAATAGAGATTAAAAAAACAATAAAACAAAATCAGTAAAACCAAGAGCTGGTTCTTTGAAAGGGTAAACAAAATTGACACCATTTGGCTAGGCTTACCAAGAAGAAAAGAGAGAGAACACAAACAAAATAAGAAATGAAAAAGGAGAAATACAAACCGATACTGCAGAAATACAAAAAACAATAAGAGAGTATTATGAACAATTATATGCCAAAAAATTTGACAACCTAGAAGAAATGGACAACTTTCTAGAAACATACAGCCCACCAAAATTGAATCCAGAAGAAATAGATAATTTGAATAGACCAATCACTAGAAGTGAAATAGAATCTGTAAATAGATTGTATGTTTCTAGGAATTTATACATTTCTTCTAGGTTGTCCATTTTATTGGTGTAAAGTTGTTCATAGTAATCTCTTATGATCCTTTGTATTTCTGTGGTGTCATTTGTAACTTCTTTCTCATTTCTGATTTTACTGATTAGGGCCCTCTCTCTTTTTATTGATGAGTCTAACTAAAGGTTTATCAATTTTATTTATCTTTTCAGAGAACCAGCTCTTAGTTTCATTGATCTGTTCTATATTATTTTAGTCTCTATTTCATTTACTTCTGCCCTGATTTTAATGATTTTTTTCCTTCTAGTAAATTTGGGTTTTGTTTGTTCTTAGTTTTCTAGTTCTTTTAGGTGTAAGGTTAGGTTCTTTATTTGAGATATTTCTTCTTTCTTGAGGTAGGCTTATATCACCATAAACTTCCCTCTTAGAACTGCTTTTGCTATATTCCATAGATTTTGGATTGCTGTGTTTTTATTTTCATTTGTCTCTAAGTAATTTTTAATTTCTCCTTTGTTTTATCAGTGATTCATTGGTTGTTTAGTAGCATATTGTTTTTCCTCCACGTTTTTGTTCTTATAGTTTTTTCCTTGTAATTGATGTCTAGTTTCATAGTGTTATAGTCAGAAAGATGCTTGATATGATTTCAGTGTTCCTAAATTTACTGAGACTTGTTTTGTGGCTGAGCACGTGATCTATCCTGAAGAAAGTTCCATGAGCCCTTGAAAAGAATGTGTATTCTGCTGCTTTTGGATGGAATGTTTTATATTTATCTTTTAAGTCCACTTGGTTTAATGTGTCATTTAAGGCCAGAGTTTCCTTACTGATTTTCTGTCTGAATGATTTGTCCACTGATGTAAGTGGGGCCTTAAAGTTTCCTACTATTACTGTGTTAATTTGAATTTCTTCCTTCATGTTTGTTAATATTTGCTTTATATATTTAGGTGCTTCTGTGTTGGGTGCATATATATTTACAATTGTTATGTCTTGTTGGATTGATCCCTTGATCATTATGTAATATCCTTCTTTATCTCTTGTTACAGTCTTTGTGTTGATATCAATATTTCATCTGATATAAATATTGCTACCCCAGTTTTCTTTTTGTTTCAATTTACATGAAATACTCTTTTCTGTCCCCTTACTTTCAGTCTGTATGTGTCTTTTGATCTGGAATGAATCTCTTATAGGCAACATAGATATGGGTCTTGTTTTTGTTTCCATTCAGCCACTCTTTGTCTTTTTATTTATTTATTTTTTTTTTGCGGTACGTGGGCCTCTCACTGTTGTGGCATGTCCCGTTGTGGAGCACAGGCTCTGGACATGTAGGCTCAATGGCCATGGCTCATGGGCCTAGCCGCTCCGCGGCCTGTGGGATCTTCCCGGACCGGGGCACAAACCTGTGTCCCCTGCATCAGCAGGTGGACTCTCAACCACTGTGCCACCAGGGAAGCCCCTACTCTTTGTCTTTTAATTGGAGCATTTAGTCTTTTGACATTTAAAGCAATAACTGATAGGTATGTACTTATTGCCATTTTGTTCATTGTGTTCTGGTTGTTTTTGCAGTTTTTTGTTCCTTTTTTCTTCTTTTGCTCTCTTGTGAGATTTCATGACTATCTTTAGTAACACTAAAGATTTGGATTCCTTTCTCTTTTTGGTGTGTATCTATTATAGTTTTCTGGCTTCTGGTTACCATGAGTTACATATATACTTGTATTTATATTTGTATTTAGTTGATGATTTCTTAAGTTTGAATGCATTCTAACAACCCTGCATTTTTACTTCTCCCCTCTCACTCCCATTTAATGTTTTTGGTCTCATATTTTACATCTTTTTGTTTTGTGTATTCCTTACCTTCTTATAGTGGGTATAGATTATTTTAGTACTTTTATGTTTTAACCTTCCTCTAGTGTTATAAGTAGTTGATCTCCTACCTTTACTGCATGTTTGCTTTACAATGAGAGTTTTCCTTTCATAATTTTCATATCTACTTTTGGTCTTTTGTTTTCCACTTAGAGAAATCCCTTTAACATTTCTTGTAAATCTGGTTTAGTGGTGTGAACTCTTTTAGCTTTGTTAAAAGTAAAATTCATTTTTTAAAAAATATCTTTATTGGAGTATGATTGCTTTACAATGTTGTGTTAGTTTCTGCTGTACAACAAAGTGAATCAGCTATATGTATACATATATCCCCATATCGCCTCCCTCTTGAGTCTCCATCCCACCCTCCATATCCCACCCCTCCAGGTCATCACAAAGCATTGAGCTGATCTCCCTGTGCTATGCAGCAGCTTCCTACTAGCCATCCATTTTACATTTAGTAGTGTATATATGTCAGTGCTACTCTCTCATTTTGTCCCAGCTTCCCCTCCCCGCACCGTGTCCTCAGGTCCATTCTCTGTGTCTGCATCTTTATTCCTGCCCTGCCACTAGGTTCATCAGTACCATTTTTTTAGATTCCATATATGTGCGTTACCATACAGTATTTGTTTTTCTCTTTCTGACTTGATTCACTCTGTATGACAGACTCTAGGTCCATTCACCTCACTACAAATAACTCAGTTTTGTTCCTTTTTATGACTAATATTCCATTGTACATATGTGCCACATCTTCTTTATCCATTCATCTGTCAGTGGACGTTTATGTTGCTGCCATGTCCTGGCTATTGTTAATAGCGCTGCAGTGAACATTGTGGTACATATATCTTTTTGAATTATGGTTTTCTCAGGGTATATGCCCAGTAGTGGGATTGCTGGGTCATATGGTAGTTCTATTTTTAGCTTTTTAAGGAACCTCCATACTGTTCTCCAAACCTCCATACTGTTCTCCATAGCAGCTGTATCAATTTACATTCCCACCAACAGTGGAGGAGGGTTCCCTTTTCTTCACACCCTCTCCAGCATTTATTGTTTGTAGATTTTTTGATGATGGCCATTCTGACTGGTGTGAGGTGATACCTCATTGTGGTTTTGATTTGCATTTCTCTAATGATAAGTGATATTGAGGATCTTTTCATGTGTTTTTTGGCAATCTGTATGTCTTCTTTGGAGAAATGTCTATTTAGGTCTTCTGCCCATTTTTGGATTGGATTGTCTATTTTTTTGATATTGAGCTGCATGAGCTGCTTGTATATTTTGGAGATTAATCCTTTGTCAGTTGCATCTTTTGCAAATATTTTCTCCCATTCTGAGGGTTGTCTTTTGGTCTTGTTTATGGTTTCCTTTGCTGTGATGTAGGAGGTGGGTCAAAAAGGATCTTGCTGTGATTTATGTCATAGAGTGTTCTGCCTATGTTTTTCTCTAAGAGTTTTATAGTGTCTGGCCTTACATTTAGGTTTTTAATCCATTTTGAGTTTATTTTTGTATATAGTGTAAGGCAGTGTTCTAATTTCATTCTTTTACATGAAGCTGTCCAGTTTTCCCAGCACCACTTATTGAAGAGGCTGCTTTTCTCCATTGTATATTCTTGCCTCCTTTGTCAAAGATAAGATGACCATATGTGCGTGGGTTTATCTCTGGGCTTTCTATCCTGTTCCATTGATCTATATTTCTGTTTTTGTTCCAGTACCATATTGTCTTGGTTTCTGTAGCTTTGTAGTATAGTCTGAAGTCAGGGAGCCTGATTCCTCCAGCTCCATTTTTCTTTCTCAGGATTGCTTTGGCTATTCATGGTCTTTTGTATTTCCTTACAAATTGTAAAATTTTTTGTTCTAATTCTGTGAAAAATGCTGCTGCCAATTTGATAGAGATTACATTAAATCTGTAGATTGCTTTGGGTAGTATCATCATTTTCACAATATTGATTCTTCCAATCCAAGAACATGGTATAGCTCTCCATCTGTTTGTGTCATCTTTTATTTCTTTCATCAGTGTCTTATAGTTTTTTGCATACAGGTCTTTTGCCTCCTTAGGTAGGTTTATTCCTAGGTATTTTATTCTTTTTAATGCAATGGTGAATGGGATTGTTTCGTTGATTTCTCTTTTATTTTTAGTGTACAGAATGCAAGAGATTTCTGTATATGAATTTTGTGTGCTGCAACTTTACCAAATTCATTGATGAGCTCTAGTAGTTTTCAGGTGGCATCTTTAGGATTTTCTATATATAGTATCATGTCATCTGCAAACAGTGACAGTTTTACTTCTTCTTTTCCAATTTTGATTCCTTTTATTTCTTTTTCTTCTCTGAGTGCCATGGCTAGGACTTCCAAAACTGTTGAATAATAGTGGCAAGAGTGGACATCTCTGTCTCATTCCTGATCTTAGAGGAAATGCTTTCAGTTTTCAACTTTATTTTCATATTGAGTCTTCCTCTGGCATGAGCAGTTTTTGCCTGTTTCTCAGCCTACATGGTTTTGTGTGCTTACTCTTCCTCTTTAATTGTATGACTTTGTTTTGCTTCTATCATGACTTGTACACAGTGGGTACTAGGTAAATATTTGATAACTTTTTTTTTTGTCTTCGTAGAGAGTATGAGTAGCACATTACTTGTTTTTTGATTATCTGGTTAAAGCTCAGGTGGACCATACCTAATTTTGTTTTCATGAATCTCCTGATTTTTACCACCTGGACAGTCAGATGTCTCAGCAACTGGGAGTTTTTCTGAAGCTGGTGCTGGCTGTTGCTAGGTTTGAAATTGCTGCTTCATCTATCATTACTCTCACAAAGATGCGTAGACATATCTGTATGGATTAATTTTCATGATATTTCTGACTGGTCTATTCCATATTTTACAGTTGCTTATTCACCGTCAGTAACAGAAACTCTGTAACTCCGTATTGCTTGTAGTGTTTACTCAATTTCTATGTTCTTTGGCTTTGGAACATCATTTTATTAATGACAGTAGTATCATATTTTCCTTTCTCCCTTCTTTCCATGGGCTATGTTAAGTGCTCTGTGTTATGCAAAGATGAGTTTTACTAAAATTTTAAAGAACTGAAGAAGTTTCAATACTTGAACATTAAAACAGATAAATTTAGCCAAGAGGAACAGAGCAGGGCTAGTTCTGGCAACCTCTCCTAAAATAATGGAGCTCAGGTTCTATTTGCTGTCCTGTAAAGTAATGCTTCTCAGACTTTAAATGTGAATTTTAATCACTTGAGAAACCTGTTAAAATGTAGATTCTAATTTGGTAAGTCTGGGTGGAGCCCGAGATTCTACATTTCTAATTGCTCCCAGTTTATGCTAATACTGCTGGATCTGTGAACCATACTATGAATAGCAAGGCCTTAAAGCAGAAGTGTGATCTGCCTAGATATCCACTGAGCTATTAAAACAAGTTTTGCCTTCCATTTACATTTTTATGGGAATTAATTGTATGAAATATCTTAGAGGCAGCTGATTATTTATATTAAATATAAATATAAAATATAAATGACAGGAAGATCCATTTACAGTTTTTAGCTTCATTAGGGAAGGATTAAGAAACATATTTAAATTAGTATTAGGGGTATAGTTTAGCTGTTAAACATTTTTCTGACATTACTAAGCATTTTATTGTTACATGTGCTCCACAAATTACTGCAATATCCGTGTAAATTAGATTACTGTTTTTTTTTCACATATAAAGAAATTGAGATTCAGGGAAGTTGAACTTAAGACTTCTTAGTAAATTGTAAAGCTGAGATGAGTGTAAGTCTGACCTTGAAGCTCATTTGTTTGGCACTGTAGTAAGCTGCCTTCCTAAGATTGTTTTCCTGGGAAATGGGCTTTATATAAATATTTAAACATGTCTTACGGACCCCTCTAAAGGAGTTTATATGTTTATCTCTTTGGGAAAAGTAAGATGGTTTAGCTTTGTGAGTCTTTACTATACAAAGTTCTATGAAGCTCACAGAGGTGTTGAAAGAGGTATGTGAAAATGCACACACACATTTACCTTAAATGAAATAACATCTTGTAAGGAGATATTTTCTGATCTCTAAATCAAGGACCTGAAATAGATGATCTCTAAGCTTCCTTCAAGCCCAGATATCATACGATATGTGTGACATTTTTGTTCTCTAAAATGTATTGTAAGATAGATGGGGGAACTATAAAACATTTCCACCAGCAGATGGCACTCCAACATTTCTACAGCAGGCAAGCCTTAGCTATTCCCAAAGTAGAAACTACACAATACTAGGAACAGATAAAGAGGAAAGAGGAAAAAAGAAACCCCAAAACCCCAACTCATTAGAGTATGATATATTTCAGTCATTATTATGATGGAAAATTACATATACATTAAGTAATAGACCCCTATATAAACACAAATTAATGTTAAGTCATAATCTCTTATAGTACTCCACAGCACTTTTCACCAAACTCTATAGGACTTACCAACTGGATTTTTGTTAACTTGTTCATTTTCCCAACTGGGCTGTGAGGTTTCCAAGGGCAAAGATATTCTTTGGATCCCAAGGTGGGGAGGCAGACAATACTACCTAGCCTATAGTCAGCACTCCCTTTCACTCTCCAGAAAATAGGTTAAGAATGGCCTTGAATGCAGGAGAACGTTTGTGAACATTGGTCCATGCGAAGCCTTTTGTTTTATTTTCCTCTTTCAGTGATTACCTTATAGGCATCAACTTTAATGTGTTTGATGTATGTCTTTTGATATTTTTGTATGCTTGTAAAATATATTGTTTCGTGTGTGTGTGTTTAATTTGCACTAATGTTATAATGCTATAACTATACTTCTGGGCTTTTTTGTTTGTTTCTCATGTATCATTCTGTTTAAAGCCCATCCATGTTGTTGTATGTACATTTAGTTTGTTGTTTCTAACTGCTGACTTCCTCATTTTACCTGTCCATTTCCCTTGTGCTGGACATCTAGGTGCCTGAAATTCCTTAGTATTAAAATCAGTGCTTTACTGACCATTCTCATTCAAGTCCTTTTATGAGCCTTCTGTGAGTTGTTTGGGAATTTATGCCCAGAGTGGGATTGCCAGGTTGTAGGGAATACACATATGTAATTTCACTAAATATTGCCATATCACTCTCCAGAATGGCTCAACCAGTTTATACTCCCATCAGCTTGCAAGAAGTTTCCCATCTCCCCACATCCACAATTAGTTATCCAATATTCACATTTTGCCCATCAGGTACTGTAAAGTAAAAAAATTTCTTGAATGAAGGAATAATCAGTTGAGAATCCACTAAAGCTACTAGGATATATGGTATTTACTTGCGTAATTTTTCCCCTTTGAGGATGGACCCTCCATATCTGAACTTGCATTGTCTAAACTAGGAACAGAGTAGATTCAAAAATTTTTTTTGGAATTATTCCTTAGTATTTGAACTCTTGCTCCTCATTATCTGAAACCTAGAAATCAGATAGATTCAAATAATGTGGCATGCCTTATCAACTAAATTTACTCCCTGAAACTAGAAACCAAATCAATTACCAGAATATCTGGGGGTGGGCCCAGGCATGAGTATTTTTAAAAAGCTCCTCAGGTGATTTTAATGTGCGGCTGAGGCTGATAATCACTGACCTAAACCCTCAAATTGCTTTTATATCTTCCTGAAAGGGAAAAACATTTTAACGTTTTTAAACATAGTATTATGATGGCTAGGCTTCAGAAGGTCAAAAGAGAAAGTTAAAATTTAAGAGTCTGATGAAAATGAAACATACTTTCTAAATGTCATGGCATGTCAATGTCTCTAGGTGACCAAAAGGAGTAGAAGAATTGGGAAATTTGTTGACTGTTTAGGTGGGTAAGGTTTAGCATAACCGGCATTCAACAAGGAAGGACTTGTATCTGCTTATGTGGGGACAAAACTACTCCAAAGAATTAGGGATCTAGATGTTAGTTCAGGCAGAGGCAAAATACTCAACTGAGTAAGTATGTATAGATAGCGTGTATCAGCTGTTTTTGATTATTGAGGAGTGAACTGAACCTGTGGTAAGCTTTCTGTTGTCATTATTTGTTTGACTCCCATTATTATGAACTAAGCACATCAGGGTATTTAAAAAGGTCAAAGTGTGCCGTTAGCCTAGGGACAAAAGAAAATACAATCATAGCTATTTACTTATGTGACACAGTTGTGTTCCAGGCAAATGTTTTATTACAGGCTCAACTTCTCAATGTTGAGACTAAAATAGGAGGTATATTGAGATAAATATATATGATTTATATATTTCACTTCCTTAGAAATTATCTTTAGCATTAATTCTTATGATTGTCTCACTAAGAAACTGGTATAGTGGAAACTATATTAGCCATAAAAAGAAACGAAATTGAGTTACTTGTAGTGAGGTGGATGGACCTAGAGACTGTCATACAGAGTGAAGTAAGTCAGAAAGAGAAAAACAAATACAGTATGCTAACACACATATATGGAATCTAAAAAAAAAAAAGCTTCTGAAGAACCTAGGGGCAGGACAGGAATAAAGATGCAGACATTGAGAATGGACTTGAGGACACGGGGAGGGGGAAGGGTAAGCTGGGACGAAGAGAGAGAGTGGCATGGACATATATACACTACCAAATGTAAAATAGCTAGCTAGTGGGAAGCAGCCAGCACAGGGCGATCAGCTCGGTGCTTTGTGACCACCTAGAGGGGTGGGATAGGGAGGGTGGGAGGGAGACGCAAGTGGGAGGATATATGGGGTTATATGTATATGTATAGCTGATTCACTGTGAAAGTTCTCAGGTATTTTCAATAACAGACATACCAAAAGTGTAGTCTAGTTTTCAGTCAGTAGAGCTGGCTTAGTCTCAGGTTCTTCAAGAAATGGCATTTTGAGTTTTTTGACTCTCAGTTTCCTTACCTGAATTATGAGGATATAGCTTGTCCTTCTATTCTATGAGCATAAAATGGGGTAGTATATAAATAAGTTATCATACTATTTTGAAACCTTAGATTTCAGGTGTAGGTGTATAAATTTCTTCCTACCTTATCTATGAAAATTATATTTATTTCCACGGTGAAACCCAATTAGTGACATTGATAGTTGAGTAGTAACTGTGTGTCAGGAACTAATACCTCATTTAATTCTCACAACACACATGGAGGGAAGTGTATTTATGCATATTTTATAGATGGGGAAATTGGGGCTCAGCAAGAATAAATGACTTATTCACCAAAGGTTCACATGAGCAGACATTAAGTTGTGAACTGGGTTTTTTTTTTTTTTTCACGAACCCGTGTCCCCTGCATCGGCAGGCGGACTCCCAACCACTGCGCCACCAGGGAGGCCCGTGAACTGGGTTTTAATCAAAGTTGTTTGAACTCCAGAGCTGGTACAATTTCCAGTATCACATGATGCTTTTCAGGACTTACCTGAATGTACAAAAGGCAGACAGGACATCTCTTCAATGAGTGTGACTAAGGACATGAATAATTTTAATGTATTTTTCTGTTACTTAGTTTTTTACCTATAGCAGTTTCTCAAATATCTGTCATCCCTACCTCCAAAAATGTTAAGGGATTTCAAACTGAACTCATTAATGAGTCAACTACATCTATTAGGGTAATGACCTTCCACACATAAGTTTACTGCTTGATGGTAACAATGGGAACAAAAATCATCCAGCTTGAGTTTCTTATATAATAAGGTAGAAAAATCATAGAGTTATAAATCCTCTTCCCCTTCAACTTTCCATATGGAGAAAGTGTTGCTATCCCTTGCTCCTCTAAGCAGGATGGAGAACACAGTCTTTCTCATTTCCCAGTACTGTCCTTTTTCCACTCCTGTCTCCCCTCTCCCAGGCACATAAAAGGAGGCACATAAAACCTACTTAACTTTTCTTCCTTTGTCATATGCTAAACACAGGCAGAAGAGCCTGCAGGGTTAAAATACGTGGTACATACTCATTTTATTACTGCATTTATTGACATATTAGGTAGAGTTGACCTTTTGTTTCAAGTTTGTCACTGTTATTTATATATAGCTTAATTCTTGCTCCAGTTGTCAATTAAGGGAATATATTTGTGGCAAGTGTGGGAGAAGGAATAAGAAATAACAAGAAACAAATAGCACAACTGTATAATATTTTAGGATTTATAAAGCACTTTCTCTATGCATAACCGTATTCGATTCTTACTCTAAGATATTAATTTTACAGAGTAGGCAACTATGACTTAGAACAGTTAAAAAAATTACCTAAGGTAACAAAGCTAGAATCTGCAAAGATAGGACTTAAACTCAGGTCTTCCAACTCCTATTCCAAGGTTTTCCCATGAAAAGTTGGAACAAGTTGACAAGTTGTTAGAGGGAATGCAATATTTTAGCCTAACAGTAGAGTGTGGTGGTTAACACAGACATAGTCTTTGGAGTCAGACAGCCCTGGGTTTCAATCCTTGTTGCCACTTATTAGCTGTGTACCATGAGAAAGTTACTTAACAAATCTGAGTCTCCATTTTCTCTTATGTAAACTAGGTGGTAATAATGAATTATATCTACCTCTCAGAGTTATTCAAGAAGATCAGTAAGATAATGGTCCTGAGCACCATGCCTGGACTGTAAGATCTCAATAAATAGTAGTCATCATGGACAAATACACAGGTAGCAATGACACAGTGGACTGGCTGCTATAGCTTCATGCTTCCCAGTCCCAGTTATGGTGGAAGGAATTTTTTTCTAGCTATTAGACATTTAGGTATAGTTCTCTCAGAAGGGGAAAGCGGGCATAGATATAACCATGGCTTTGAATGTTTAATAGAAGGAAAGGGAGTCAATGAGTTTGTGACAAGCTAAAAGTGAGAAAAAAGCATAGGAGAGTGGAAAGAAATTATTGTAGTCAAGATGACCATCATTAAAAAGTATGTACACTGTATGCTACAAAGTAGAATTTGGCCATAAATACAGGATATATCATTATTCCCAGCCACCAGTCCTAGTACCCATGTTGGTCACTGGCATATTTCCACTGCTCTGAGACGAAATGATAAAACATTATAGTGATTTTTCATGAAGCTAAATTTATTCAGTTTATACACTTTTTATTTTGACGTATTTCAGCTTTTTTTTTTTTGGATGTTAAAACGTTCTTTTCTTTTGGGAAAAAACAGTAATAAGTAGTTGACAGATTTAAGGTCCTTACTAGGCAAAATAAAAATTTGGCAAATATATGTCAGTTCTTCCACACTGATACTTATTTTGAAATCCTATTGTCTAGAAATCACTGGACCAGTTAATCTTCAAGATTTCTTACAAATCTGGGAGTTTAAGACTCCTAGATATTAAAAGAATTTATCTATAAGGACCATTCAGTAACACCAGGCAGAACATTTCCAAGGAGACTTCAGTGCATCTAGTTCCCAATAATTCATATTTTATACAGAGGCCTGATTCTTGTCCCCTAGGAAATTACAACCTAAGGCAGAACAGAGGTACAGACTATTGTCATCTGGCACACAGAAGATAGGATAGAAGCATCAATCTAGTATACACAATAATAAGCTACTTACAGAATATAATTTAGGGTTAGATGAGAGGAAGACAAAAATCATGATATGGGGAGGGAGGTCCTATTTGTAAAGAGTAGCCCATTGGAGAACTACACCCAAATCAGACTAAAGGACAAAACAATCAGGCCATCTCAGAGTCAACCAGGGCTATCTGGAACTCCTTAAATGTTACTGAATCACTCTATTTGCCTCGATGTCCTGAGGCTGGACATGGCTATAGAATTTCAGTGGCCAGACTAGAGAGATGGTTTTCATCAGGAATTAGGAAAAAAGCACTGTTTTATTGGGTTTGATTTTTATACTACATACAGGTTCTGGTGAAAACATTAAATACTGGTTAAAGTAACTTAACTAGGCCACCAAAAAATTACTGAATGGTTATGGTAGTAGCAAAAACTGTGGATAAAATTCATAATTAAGCAGATTCTCATTATACCCAAGTTCATTCTTAGTCACAAGAGTAGGTATTTTTGAAAGGCACATTAATTATAGACATCTAGTGGGTGAGTGACGTCTTTATTTCATTCAGGTGGTCTTCCTCTGGTCGCAATTAATGTGGCTTCTGAAAATACATTCAGTTGTAATCCAGAGGGTGTTTAGGCCCTTGTAAAATCTGGCTCCTTGTTAAAAATATGTAATTAGTTTTAAATTTGAATATAAGCAATGAACTAATGGCTTCTGAATTTGCAAGATAAGTATTTCCTGAAGGAGATAACCAGGAAAATGCTAATAACTGGGAAAACAACTTACTGAACAGAAACCTAACAGTTTACTGTGACAAAAGTATGTATTTATTTTCACATTCTTCTTGAGAGCAGTATATGATTTTAGTGTGTTGAGCATGATTTGATTTAACATTAATTTAGCTCACTTGCATTTATTGAATGCCTACTAAGTGCCTGGTTCTGGCGATACAAAGATAAATAAAAACCTTTGTTCCCCAGGCTGTCACCATCTCTAGGCGGTGCTCAGTGCACATTTAAAAAATACAATAATTTCTGTTGAAACTCACACCATACCACACACCCCTACACAGAAACGCACACATATTTTAGAGGATCTAGGTATGTTAGAAATTTTCAGAAACTGAAGGAAGCAGGCGTTAGGGCCAGAGCCCACATCTAATTCTTCAGTATATTAACATCTTGGTTTTAAAAATCATTAAATAATACGCTTTGGGTTTTCTTTCTCCTTTGGCCTCATTTTATGGAGACCTTCTAGAAGGTCTTCATGGCACTTCCCAGTCTAACCCAACCTAAGCTCTGTATTTCCTGGTTGCTTAGTTTGGTAGAAGCTCCTGGGGAACTTCATTTGAAAGTCATCTACTCCAGTCCTTTTCAGATTCCTTAATCCTATCTGAGGGGAGGGAAGGAGAGGCAGGTTGCCATTTCAGTGTTTTTCTGTGGCTGTGATACTGCCCTTGGCTCATGAACCCTTGGGGGAAACCTTAGCTGTGCATTTTAAGAGTTTTGCCTGTTTGATATCAGGAGGCCCTGTGAGGCTCCTGTGTACCCACACTGCATAAAGTAGTTCTCTTTATCTGCCAAGTAGAAGCCCCATTTTGTTCCAGAAATAAGCTGAAAGTGGAGCCCGATGATGTGACTGCAGCAAACAAGGCCTGGCCTCTTTCCCACGCTTTAATTGGGGACCCAGGGCTCGATCTGAGAGGTGCTGTGGGTGGGGGATCCATGAGCTAGGGCGGGTGGTGCATCGCGTGGCTCCTGGCTTGTTCTCGAGCATCCAGGAGCTACGTGCGGGCAGATTCTGGCTTCGGCTCCGGGCCGAGTTTGAAAACCCATCACTCTGTTCTTCTCCAGGACCAGAAAGGCGCAGTTCCCCTCGGGAGTGATAAGCCCGGGGTGACCTAGAGGAGGGTCTGGAGGGGTAGCTCTGCTGCTGCAGTGGAGTAGAGTGGGCAAGCAGTGGCTCAGATGGGCGCAGCACCGCGCAGACTAGCCAAGCACAGACAGGGTTGCTTTGACTTGGCCTAAGCGTGTATTGAACCCCCAAGACACTTTCGCCTCAGCTGCAGGCAGAACGGAGCCACGCGCAGCCTGGGCCCTTTGCCCCTTCGGGCGGATAAACCCTTTGACCTGGTCATTCTGTGTATTCCTTCTGGGCCCTGTCATGTCAGAGGGCGGCTTCTGTGTTGCTGCCCAGCGCGTCGCGGAGGTCCATACTTGCGTCCATGGAGTCTCCGTCTGCCCTCGGTGCTTTGGCAGGAATCACAGTCGCCACCGCAGGATCCCTCTGCAACTTAACCAGCCTTGCTCTTGCTGCTTCAACCCAAAGCGAAGGGCCTGGAGCAGACGACATTCCTTGACGCTGTCAGGACAAACAAGCGCGCGACTGGTGCAGACTCTACTCCAGCACGCCCAGGACTGGCGCAGAGGCTTTCGCGTCGGGGTCGCAGCTAGAACTGCTCTCCCCAGAGCCTTGCCGGGAGGGAAGTAAAAACAAGACGTCCCGCCCGGTACCCCAAATGTTAAAACTGTACAGTTTCGATCCCTCCGTCCGCTTCCCGACCCTAGAGGGTTAAATCAGGAGGGTACGACGCCACCCCTTCCTCCTACTCCCCCCTCCCCCGCCCCGCCTCACCTTACCTTTAAAAAGTTAAAAAATGTCTGCAGTTGAAATCTCTTAAAGGGGCGGTGCTGGTGAAGTACTCTTGGCACGAGTCTCTGAGAAGGCTGGCTAGGGGCGTGAGTTCGCTCCATCAGCACCAAAACACTGAAGAAAAAAAAAAAAACGAGAGAGAGGGGGGAAAAAGGAAGGGAAAAAAGGGGGGAAAAAGGCAGACAGACACACACTTTAGATAAGGACAATTAGTCACCAGCGAGACCCTGTAGGAAGAGAGGTTTAAATCAGAGGGATTTAATGAGGGTGCTCTGTGCCTTTCCTGAAGCCATGCCCTCCAGCAACTCCCGCCCCCCCGCGTGCCTAGCCCCGGTGGCTCTCATCTTGGCTCTGTTGCTCCATCTCTCCCTTTCCTCCCAAGCTGGAGACAGGAGACCCTTGCCTGTAGACAGAGCTCCAGGTTTGAAGGAAAAGACCCTGATTCTACTTGATGTGAGCACCAAGAACCCAGTCAGGACAGTCAATGAGAACTTCCTCTCTCTGCAGCTGGATCCGTCCATCATTCATGATGGCTGGCTGGATTTCTTAAGGTAAGGCAGGGGCTTCAATGGATCATTTTTTTTTAAAGTAGCAACCCCCCACCCCTTCCTATCCCCCCATTCCAAAGGGGGAAGAAGAAGAAAATAAGCCAAGCGGATCTCAAAGAGAAGAAAGGTTTTCCTCCTCCTGGAATATTTGCTGTGAGGCTGTAACTGGTGATTGAGGAAAGCAGTGTTTTCTATTAAGATGCACATGTTTGCAATGCAGAAGGCATTTCAGAAACTTACCAGTTATGACTGAAAAAATGTTGTGCTTACATATATCCACAATTAGCCTCCCCGTCTACTTCCGAAAAGAAAGAAGAGGTTCAGGGCAGTTACAAAAGCGAAGAAAAAGGTCTTGAACAACAAAGAAAGAAGAGAGAGAGAGAGAGAGAGAGAGAGAGAGAGAGTGTGTGTGTGTGTGTGTGTGCCTGCCTATCTGCGTGTGTCTGTGTTTAAGCCGGGATCGCACGAAAGTGGAATTTTCCACGGAAAGATTGTTTCGTCAGTTCTCTCCCACTCCCAGACAGAAAATGAATCTAAGCAGAGGCTTGAGCGGTGGGCAAGTTGGTTCGGATTTTTAATTTTATATCCTCCGCTGTCCTTTCCAGACTTCAGGACTTTTAAAGATACTTTTTATAGACCGAATGGTCCCCCCAGTCCCTACTCCTTAAATCTCCTGCGATAACTGCATAGTTTAGTTTTTCTTTAAAGAAAAAAAAATTCCTCTCTCGGGTCATAGCGTATATAAGAGCAGAAAGTGTCCTAGAAGTACCCCGGGGATATTTCGGAGATCTGAATCCAGCACTGGTGGATTAGGAAGCCGGGAGTTTTGTGATCATGGACCCTGCATTACTCTAGGGCTTGGACTCTAATTGGGCTCACCCTCTCCCCAGTTGTTACTGTTCAGCAGTTAAGGCAACCACGATCCCTTCCCAACAGGGACAGAGATTGCAGTGTAAAAAAAAAAAAAAAAAAAGTCTACAATGTCGAATCCAAGTGTTGAGTTAAAAAATTTTCCCTCCAAATTGGAGCCTCAGCTGTGGGCTCCCTCGAAGAGCTCCGAGAGCTCTCGGTCTCACTTTTCTGTTCTGAGGCCGCGTCCGCCGCGCCTTTCCTGAGTATCTTTCACTCTGGGAAATTCGAGTTTGCTTCTCGCGTGCGCCTGCCCCTCAGCTCTCCAGGTTTCCCTGGCCTCGGCCAGGTCAGCGGACGCGGCAGGTAGCAGGAGGCGCTGTGTGGGGCGCTTCTTCCACGTGGAGCGAGCGTTGCGGGAGGACTGAGTGGATGCTGTGGCTGCCGCCGAGGCCGTTTTGGTTCCTGCCCGCGCCTCCGCTGGGAGGGCGGGAACAGCTCTGCGCGGCCGGATTCCTCCTCGGAAGCTCTTCCGTGCAGCAGCTCGCGTCTGTGAGCTCGTCCGGGAGGTGGGGGGCGACTACACGCCCCACTTGCATCGCGCTTCTCTAGCTACGCGGACTCCTTCGGGGTTCTTTTGCTTATGACCTTAAAAACAATAACAACAAACTTTCATGTTCTCGCTAAATGCTTGTCGCAGAAAAGATTGTGGAAGGTGGCTTTTCGGGGAAGAAGCCTTGGCGGGGCGTATTTGCATTGGCTGTGCAGGTTTTCGGCTGGAAGGTTGTTGGAAACGCCGTTTCTGCTGGGCCGGACTCGCTCGGATGTCTCCTCGCCCGCCGTGGGCCCACACGACGGCCGATTGCGCCCGCCGGGTAACGCAGTGCCGGAGTCCTCGGCCAAGCGATCCTTCCGGCTACTGGACTTCTCCAGGCGGCCACGACTTTTGTTAGAAACTCTAAAACTGGAGTCTCTGATTTTTTTCTCTGTTTTCTCCTATCCACCGCCTTTAAGATACTCTTTAGTACCATTTGGATTGGATATTCAGAACCTGAAGCAGCAAAGCGTTAAAAATAACGTAGAGACCCCGAACTTAACAGCTGATGCCCTTAGCATTAAGAGCATCTGATTGCTCCTTCTCTACCCCTTCCCGAATTAGCAGCGTTTGGCTTTTGAAAAACCTATTTATGGAAATCCTGAACCTAAATAGGTGTAAATGGTATTCTGATGCCCCTCGAGTCTCCTACTACGCGCAGGTTCCACATTTCAGCAAACTTCATTTTCCTCAGAGCTTCCAAATGGCCCCAAGTGAGAAGGAAAAAAGATAGAGCCCAACCCGGGAGGTGGAGAGGAGAACGTTACCTTTCCTGAGATCGGGCTGAATTATTTCAGGGGCCAAAGAGGCATTGCTTTTACTGTGCAAGGCGGGGCTGAGGAGTGTTCTCAGAAAGGGAAGGATTTACCCCGGGAATTTCTCTTGCTCAGGGATTTGGGAGATGCATACAGTTGTTATAAGGTAGTGGAAAAGGAAAATCAGCTTTGGCATTAAAAAAAATTAACTTGACCTCAGGTGCCTGCTCCGAGAGAAAGAAGGCGGGTTTCAGCTTCTCCATGGAGGTTGCGATGCCCCTGGGGCAGAGGAGGCAGATCCCGTCTTTCAGCCCAGAAGTTTGGCAAAAGTCGGAGCCCGGTGTCCGTGTGCTGCGTGTCTCCTACAAGAGAGCTTTTCGGTCAGGGGCAGAAGCCCCGCAGCTGCGCCTTAGTCCCGTGTTCTCAGCAAAAGGGCACCCCCCACCTTATGCACACACTGTTAACAAACACAATCTCTAACTCTTTGTAAATACTACCTTTGGTGAGCATCGTCGGGGTGCCTGAGGGAGGGGGCCACGACCATTTGGGCGCGGGAGGCATAGCTCCCGGAGCCCCAAGGTCCAAGACTCGGCGGGCTGGGGCGCCAGGCACAACTCCACAGAGAGTGGGAAGAGGGCCTTGCTGGTGCCCCACGTCCTCTCGCTTGTCCTCCGGATCCTTTCCTTTCTCCTCTATCCCTGCAGCTCCAAGCGTCTGGTGACCCTGGCCCGGGGACTTTCACCTGCCTTTCTGCGCTTCGGGGGCAAAAGGACCGACTTCCTGCAGTTCCAGAATCTGAGGAACCCGGCAAAAAGCCGTGGGGGCCCCGGCCCGGATTACTATCTCAAAAACTATGAGGATGGTGAGAAACTTGCTCCCCACTCTTGTTGGGTGGGGGAAGTTTGGGGAGTGGGAGCCAGCATTCGGTATGTGTGCGTGTGGGGTGCAGATTTGGAGGAGGGCCAGGTTGAAGCTCACCTGAAAAACTGGTAGCTGTAGGCGAGGGGAAACTGGAGTGTGGGATTCCTGAGGTGATTACACAAAGGGGGCTCATCAGGTTGTCCTTGTCCAGGCTGCTGGCCTTTCTTGGGCGGCTGAGTCTCAGAGGCCAAGAACTAGTAGCCAAAACTTATGACTGGCTAGTCCTATAGGGAGAAGGTGCAGTGGGTTTCTTGAGAAAATCCAGTCAGGTTCATATAGGGGCAGGGTCACGTTTCCTTTCTAAAATTAAAGGAAGTGCCTTTTTGTTTTTCTTATTCTTTGCTTTGCTGAGATGAGGCTTCGGAGGGCTTCAGCCTCTTCTGAATCCCACTCTAAAGTTTTCTGGAATAATACTTTTTAGATTGGTCCATTGTTGGGAAGGTTTGAAACTTTTCACAGTGGGTTCTTCTTTAGACTGCCTAATCTCAGAGTCGCACTTTATTTTTTCTCAGTTTCAAAATGGGATTATAAATGCCAGCCTTTCCTGCCAGGATCAGATGAGTTAAGTGTTGGAAGGGCTTTTGAAAATGCCAGATCCTATTCCAGTGTGAGAGCCCAATCTTTTTACAGTCTTTGAACAGTCTCATTTTTACTAGGGAAAAATGAAAATGGTATTTAAGAAAATTGTTTAGAGGGTTTGGTGTTAATAACTATGAACTTTCTGTGTGGGTAGAGGAACAGAGTTTCTTTCAAATGGGCAAGGTGGCAATTGATGGGTCTTTACCCACTGAGGTTGTTTAGATTGGGTAGAAGAGGCATTAGTGTCCATTCCTGGAGAGCTATCTCTGCCCTGTTGTCCCTTCTCATACATGAGCTATAGTTTTAGTTTTAAAGGGCTCAGGGACATGTTCTCAGAGCTCCCTGGATTTTGTTACATCTTGTCCTTATAAATCAGCAAAATGAGGAAAAGCCCTTGTATTTTCTGGGGCTTTCACTGAACGGGAATTCTGGAGAGTTTGGATCTATTTCAAGGTTGGCTGAGAAACCTTTTTTTTAAAGTGCCAGACTGGAGAAAGAGGGCAAGGCTGAGGCTTCTTGAGTTTGAATCCTGAATTAGACTTACTCTTTTACAGCATTGGCAAAGTGTGTAGGTGTTTAGGGCTACATCTTTTCAAAGGTAAATATCATTGCTATAAAAATGTGGATTGCCAGTAGATTTTGCTGTCACTCATCATAAAATGTTGAAAGGTAAAAGATAATCCTGAACAGCAGCTCTGATGGTAATTTGACCTGGGGCTTTATAGCTCCCAGGGTCACTGTCAGCTCTGTGTTCAGATACAAGAAGGGAGAATATTAATGGTTTTCCTGATGAAACAGCTCTTCTTTGAGTCCATTTGAACTACTTCCTCTTTAGTTTGTGAAAAAACTTGTAAGAGCCCCAGGAACCACTGTGGGGAAAAAAAGAACTATTATAAGTTTAGGAATTAGCCTTTTTCTCCCAAACTTGTACCTAGGATTATATTACCTATTCATTGAGAGTGGGAGATATGCTTAAAATGAAGGATACAATTTGTTTCCCTTTGTACAAGGAGAAAGTGGGCATCATGGGGAGAAAGGATATTGGCAGAAGGCCGTGCCCCATAAAACTTCATAGAATTAGGAAAAAACCAGAAATGGAAAAGATCTAAGAGGTCATCTTCAATCCTTCCACCACTTCAGAGTTCAGTACAGGATCATTCCATATGGAATCCTTTTCTCGTTTTGTCCAACATAGTATTAAATATCTCTAGGGGTGTAGTTTTCACCACTCCTGTGGGAGAGTTTTTTTGTCCCACAGGTTTTCGCCGGTAAATTTTTCCTGAATTTTCCCTTTATATTCTCTAAATATTTGATTACTCCTCTTTGCATTTTTTAAGACATTTACCTTCAAAATAATTTCTTTGTTGTGTCAGCTTCAAAAAAAGGTTTCCTCATAGCTGTTTTTTATCTAGACTACCTGGATTTAATTCTTTTAAAACTTTCTTTAAAGTCAGTCCTTCCTGACACTAATCTGTTTTATTGCTCCTAGCTGAACTTCTTTTGATTTATGTCTCCTTGGTAATAAGATGCTCTGAACTATATCAGTATTTGAGGCCTTAGCACAGTTAAAGAGTGTAGGAATGCCCTGTTTCTGCCCTTTGATGCTCACATATCCTTAAATCACCCATATTGTCTTTGTTGTTGCATGTTGCATTGCAGAATTAAAGGCAAAAATGGTTTTGTTATAGTCTCAGCAATTTTGCAAATGTTCTACTTCAGTTGTCACTTTTAATCCAGTGATAACTGTCATCATAATGAGCCTCTTAAAATAATTAGGTCTTCTCAGTAAACGGCCCTGTAATAGGCATTTTGGCATAAGTACCTTATTTTTTTAAAAAGGGATGTATTGGCTTAAACATAATATAGAATAATAACATACATTTTGAATAATTAGATACAGCTACTGGTACATTATGAAACTGAGTGACATAGGGAGTAGAATATGGAATTTGGACTCAGAAAGCCTGTATTTCAGGCCTGGCTCTATCACTTATGAATATGTGGCCCTGGGCTTACTGCTTCTCTTTAATATATGGATGTGATAATACCTGCTCTGCATTGCTTCTGTGAGGGTTCTGAGAGGTATCTGTATAAAATATTTTGTCAACCGCAAAGCACTATGAAGGCTAAGTATTCCTACTTTTATTAAAGGCAGCTTCAGGAAATTTATAACATATATGTTTAATATTTTAAAGTGGGTTTAAGGAGTGAATAAGATGCAGTAGACCAAAGTTTATACAGAAGAAAGGAGATAGAATTAGGGAATTGTTTGAGAGGATTAAGAGAATGTAGGGAGAATTTTTAGGGAGAATTGTCTTTAAGGAATGGAGGTGGAGAACATAGAGTGGCTATTTTTTTTGTGTGGTAATGAAAGAAGAGACTAATCTTCAGTTTTGTTATATACGAACATTAAAATGACCTGATAGTTCCAGCTTGGGTAACATACACTTTTCTGGTTAATTCATTCATATTGCTACCTCGATGTGATTTTTTTTGTTGTCGTTTTCCCCTGAATTAATAGGGCAATTAACAAGTCATGTGGCTTATATTTTCCAAAAACTTTTAAAGCATATTAATGCAGCTGCATTTTCTCTTTGTAAAGTCACTGTTTACATAAACTTTGGGAACTTCTCTAGTTAGTCCTTTAATACAGTTACTTATTCCACTCTTAGCGTAGGCAACTTGAACTTCATATAAACATGATGATGATGGAGAAAGTAAAAAATAGGATTGTTCTTCATATTTTGGAGTCTTACCCTTTGCCTATCTGTGTGATGTTGTGCTTTTCTTGCTCCTAACAAAGAAATCTTGGGTTAATCTTTTGTTCTTAAGTTTATTTTGCTGCAGTCTGCCTCTTTGTTGTATATTCAGTGTGATTTATTTGTATGCCTGTCTCTTTACTGCCATAACCATATCTTTAATCAAGATATACACCATTTATTATGCACATCAAAAGCCAGCTTAATATTTCTAAAATATCATATTCATCATGTCACTTTTTTGCTGGAAAACCTTGATTATTTTTGGATTGCTTACAGAAAATGTTCAAACTCCTCAACTTGGCATTCAAAGCCTTTTTAAATCTCAGCTTACCTTTTGTACCCTATGTTTTCATATAACTTTTATTACAGCCCAGCTTGATTTTCACTGTTTCCTTAAAACACCTTTATCTCAACCCCCTTTGTTCAGCCATTCTATCTGTGCTTTAAATGCCTTTTTCTTGGCTCTGTTAAAAATCTCACCACCCACTCCACCCAATTCTTGAAGACCCATTGCAAATGCCCCTTATTTTCACAAGCCTTTCCTGAACAGGTCATTTCATAGTTATCTCTTTTTTCTCTGGACTATTGCAGTTCTTTCTCATTATGTTGTTCTTTTGGCCCCTTCTGCCTTGTTTTGCTTTTTAACTTTGTGTGTGTGTGTGTGTGTGTGTGTGTATACACATGTATATATATGAAAAGTTAAACATATATATATGTATTTTTGTTTTACCTTTTCAATTAGAATGCAGATTCTTTATAGGAAGGGACCCTATCTAATTGTTGTATATCCTAAAATGTCTAGCATTATGTATGACACATAGTAGAACTTCCGCAAATATTTTTGGCTGCATACTAGGTTAAGAGCCTGTTAAAGGCACTGGAAAAATGGAGGTTACCGATGAAGAAATGAGTAAACACATACATAAAGATTCCATTCATTTTTCACCTTCAATGCATTTTCACGTGAAGTCCATTCTTAATATTTATTTTAATGACATATTTCATTATTTTAACTATGTACTCTTTATCTTTGGTAGTCTAAGTGTCTTGGTTTCATACTGTGCATTAAATCAACTTTACCACCTGATTTAAAGCCTTGCACTGGACCCACACTATTTTTTTATTGTATCTGTTTCTTCTTTGCCTTTACTTTTGCTTTCCTTGGTTAGCCTTATGTAGTTTCTACACCTGATTTTCCAATTCCCAAATTAATAGTACCTTTTCACAAATTTAAATGTTTTTTCAATCTTCGTCTCCTGAAAATTTTCTCTTCTGAGAGCTTCTGAAATCCTAAATAATGAATGTGGAGTACACTTTGTAAACTTTAAGGCACTATACGACTATTATTATTGTTTTCCTTTCTCCAGGAAGTTCTCCTAGTTTTAGTAGAGGTGAAGTAGTTAATTCTTTATCTTTCTATTCCCATTCCATCAATCAAGACATATGACATAAGAACAGCACAACTGCCAAAATACGTATTTGCCTTGAATTTATCCACCTTTCATTATCTCACTTTATTTTACATAAATGTTTCTTGAAATCCAATTACATTTAACAAGTGTTTATTGATTACCTGCTCTGTGTTTAGTTTCATGCTGGACAAAATGCAGATTATCAAATAAATAAAAGATACAGTCCTATATCAACATTAGAGCACAACAGTAATCATTGCTGTAGGCAAGATCCACTAATCAGTGTTAAAATAAGTAGGCGAGGTTTAAGGCAAAGCAGGATATTTGCATAGCCTCAAAGCATCTCTCTCATAATATTAATTAATTAATTAATTATTGTGGTGTTTTTAGCATAGGACCACCAATTCTTTGATACTTTTAGGATGTGGAACTTCTGTTTCCCCTTGAGTGTGGGCTGGATTTAACAACTTGTTTCTAAAGAAGAGAGCCTATAAAGCAGAAAATAGTAACTTTACAGTGGCGAAGCTGTCAGATATCATTTCAACAAAGTGATCAAGGTTAACATCAGCAGATAGGTCATGTTGATATCATGTGTTCCCTGATATCATGTGATGAGAAGGGCACTTCACCTTTGTGATATTCCTTCCCCAAATCCATAACTCTCTGTAAATATGAGAAAACACTAGTCAAGTTGAAGGATACTCTGCAAAATACTTGACCTTTCCCCTTCAAAAGACACTGTCTCTGCTGTCAATGATCTAATAGCTTGTTAGTGAGATAACATTTATAATGATAAAACTGAAGAGTAGCACAAAGACAATATAGCACTTGTTCCACAAGTGCTAAGTGGAACAAAATAGTTTGCCAGGATGTGACCGGAAAAGTAGAGATGAATACTGGCCAGATTTAGGTGGGAGTTAGGTTGGGCCTTGTGAAAGATGCCTAGACTTTGGAGAAGTAGAGATGAGAGAGGACATTCATTCAAGGGACTTTGGAGAAGTAGAGATGAGAGAGGACATTTCATTCAAGGGAAAGAGCATGAGGCAAAGCCTAAATATGTGTTTGGGTAATAAGGAGGCCACCTGCCTAATAGAAGGTACATGTTAGAAATTATATTAGTTCATGTTGCTAGAAGCATAACAGATTCTTTTTTATAGAAGCCTATTTGCATATTTTTTGTTCAGTAATGTTTATAATTTAAAAATTATGAAAAGCACATATTAGAAATTACTTTAAGAAAAGCTCATATTTCTAGAATTATGTCTAATTTGAATTTTAAGAAGTGCTAATGTATTTTTGTTAGCTCCAAAATATGTAATTAAAAAAGAAGAAAGTACATGTGTGAGAGTAAAGGTTGGTTGGGTAAATCCAGATCAGATGATGAGAATGTTGAATTTTAAGCATAGTAAAATGGAATTGGCCCTGTAGGAAAATAGAGGCTATTATAAGTTCTTTTACTCCATTGGAGAGGGGAAGGACATGTTTTCAACATGGATAATGACTTTGCCCTCTCCCATTCTTCTTTTCCAAATCATTGCACACATTCATATACTCTAGCTAAAGTGTGTTATAAGTGAACTTGATGAGGTTTGAGTTATGAAGCATGTTTGAAGGACAGATAATTTAAAACTAAATTATCAATTTGGTTCTTATAGGGTATATAAAATAAAGGTTTTAGAATTTGCATGATAATTTTTGTTACCTTTCCTTCTTTCACAGAGTAAAAACAGGCTACTACTTCGTAATATTTATTCACTCATGAATTTACTCATTGAGCAGGCAGCTAGCTCCAGGCCCGTTTGATGCTGAGGCTGGGAGGATGAATGAGGCCCAGCTATGGTTGTCAAATTACATACTCCTGACCTCTTATCACTTCAGCAGCATCAGTCAAAAGCAGTTTCTAGAGATTTTTAGGCCAAGAAAAGCCTCCATTCCAAAGCCACTATTTGGCATTTCATGATTTGTCTGCCAGCAACTTTAGAAGGATTTGACACAATTTAATATTGTATTAAAGGGTGTCAGAAATCACCTGAAATTTTATATATGTTTTATTCTGCCTTTTGGAAACAAAGTGGGTGCATTTTCTATAATGTTTGAAATTTGGTACCAGGTCCTGAGTGCTAGTTGCAGCTCACTGTACTCCTGTGAATTTGAATGTGGTATCTAAAGATATAGTTATCATGCCATTTAGTCACAGTTTAGTCATTGTGGATCTATATAGTGCTGGAAGTGGTAGAGAGGAGATCTGGAAACTCTGGTCTACTGCTTGTAGAGGTAGTTTAATTAATTTCAGTGAATCAAAAAGTCTAGTAAATAGGCCTTTCAGTCACAGCCACATTTGTATAATTTATCACCTGATCATTGGGGCTAAAGGTAATCCTCATTGGGGCTAAAGGTGTTCCTATACAACACAAATTGTGCTGCTGTTGCCAATACCAAATATCACTGTTTCTCTTGCCATATTTATTTATGTTCTCTCTCATGTTCTCCCAAGGCCTCCTTGGTGGGATGGGTACATCATGGAAGAAAAGAAGTTTCTTTCAAAATTCCCTGGGCCTGTTTAGCCTGCCAGTCACATGGTCTGGGCTCATAGAGTCAGGAGCCTCTTCTGAGAATCCTTCATCAAAATGGATTAAATGTTAAGACTCTTAACTTCTGTGCTTCTTAGTACCTTATTCAAGTTTTCAGCTGTCTAGATCTATGAGGCAATGGATTGGAACTCTGAACAGTGTGTGTGTGTGTGTGTGTGTGTGTGTGTGTGTGAGACAGAAAGAGAGACAGAGACAGAGACAGAGAGAGACAGAGCATATGAATATATGAGCATGAAAGAATTTGGTGTGTTTTATTTTTTACACTTGTCCATGGTGGTGATGTAGGCAAAGTAAATACAATTTGTAGACTAGAGGCTAGTTCTATAGAATGTATAGATACCTTGTTGAACTCCTTTGTCTTTTGGTTTCATGATTAGTTTTCTTCACTTTAGTACAGTGAAAAGCAGTGTAATTTTGCTTAATTCAATACATGTTTTTAAAATTATAAACCAAATGCCAAGGTTAGTCAAGATAGTGGGGCTACCCAAGAGGAATAGAGCATGAACTGTACTCTCAAAGTGCTCTGGTCTTACATATTCAATAGAATTTCTCAATGTTCTTGAGTATCATCACTCTACTTTAGTCAGACTAATCTTTGTTAAGTCTTTCCACTTTGCTCATAGTATACCCTCTACCTTGAACACTCATTTTCTATCTTGAATTAAAATTTTTACTTGTCCTTCAAAGCTCTGCCCAAGTCCCCTGTTTCATTAAGCCTTCTGCTGAGCCAATCCTCATTAATCCTCTCTCATTCTCTAAATTTTTCTGAAATTCTGCTCTGAATACTTGATCTAATTTAGTCCAAGTGCCCCAGAATTTATGTTTGATTGACTTAAGTAGACATCATTTTTGTCTCTAGGAATTTACAATCAAAACACACTGGGATTGGCATACACATAAAAATCCATATAGATAACCATCATCACATTGCATGGAACAGACACATTAAGTCAAACAAAAATTTATGTTATTTACAAACCTTAATGCATGTGTTTTGCTTTTTGTGTGGTGAAGAATGAAGAGTGAAAAATACAAGTTGCATATTTAGAAAAGATGGGGGTACATATCTGTGTCGTATGTTTGTATTGAGGGAGTTGGGGATTAAACCAGGACCTTATTTTTTACTTGCTTTGGAAAGGCAGAAACACTTTGAGAGATGGAAGATGAGAATGCAAAAGTTAAATTGCTCAGATTTGGGTCATTATCTTTGAAATACTATGGAAGAATGGTTGTTCCTCCTGCAGCTTAATAATAGTAATAATATAATAATATTGCCTAACATTGTTGGGTGCTTATGTGTCCAGTACTATTTTAAGGAATTTACATAGATTAACATTTAATCCTTTTATCAACCCTATGAGGAAAGTAGTATTTTCCCATTTGACAGATGGGGAAACTGAGGCACAGAGTGGTTAAATAACTTGTCCAAGGCCACCTAGGTAAAGAGTTGGGGAACAGGGACTCAATGACATCACCCATTAAACCTGAAGGCTTAAGCGGAGCCTGTGTTAATGAACTTGTTTTTCTACTAACTAAATGTGTCATTGTGCAAGTTGTTAACCTCCTGAAGCCTTCTTTATCCATAAAATGAAGAAAATGGACCACATTATCTGTTTGTAGCATCTAATTCTGAGATTCTGTGAGTCAAAGATCTCAGACATACAAGGCATGTAGGAAATAATAGCAATGGGAACAAGATAGGATATATTCAAAGGTTAAAGGATGTAGAACAAGCTGTAAGGGCTATAGCAGTTCAGAGAAGGAGATTAAGTGACAGCTGGAGTAGTCGGGACAGGTGCCTAGGAGGAGGGAGCTTGACCTGGCCTTAAGGGTAAATAATAATAATGCTAGTAACAGCTACCGTTTGTTGAGTTCTTACTGTGTTTTACATGTAGTATCTCATTTAATTCTTAAATCAATCTGTTGACAAACGTGTGAGCCTGCACGTGTATATGTGTGTGTATATGAAGAAATAGGGACTCAGAAGAGACATGTGACTTGCTTAAGGTCATAAGATCAGTAGTACAACCAGAATTAGAACCCGGTCCTGTTCTCTCTTCACTGTGCTTAGATAAGAGGGATCCAGTCTTTGGTTCATTCATTATTTCATTTATTCATCTATTCATCTATCAGGCACTCAAAAGCCCTATACTAAGTATCGTGGAGCAGTGAAAAAAATGTGTGCCATAGACCCTCCCTCAAAGGTCTAGTGGGTTAGGACACAAAATAGTTGTTAGGAAAAACAGCAAAAGAATAATCACAGGGAGACACATGAAAAATTGAAAGAGATGATTGTCACACTTTATGACATTTGAAGGAATAGGACAGCATCTGATCCAATGGAATAGAACTTATTCTATCCAATGGGATAGAACTATTTTGGAAGCAAATGAATTGAAAAGAATACTAGAAATGGATCAACAGTGTCATTGATGGAAATGGCAGGAAAAAAAGCAGAAAAATAAGAATATTTGAAAAAGTTGTTGGAAAGTTACCATTAAATTATTGGGCAATTTTAGAATTACTTTGTTTTTATTTATATACTAGAACCATACTCTGCATTTTTCTTCTTTCAAGTTCTGAGGCCAGAGAAACCTTGTGAAGGATAAAGGGAACTGATAAGGGTGAAGTTTCAAGAAAACCCTTCCTTCATACCTCTCTTCCTTATCTTTCTCTTTGAACTGAGAGTTTGTTAAACTCAAGTAGAGATCACTTTTATAGCCATTTACAATGAAGAAACTATGGAGCAAAGAGGTTATATATTCTACACAAAGTAAGTAACTGTGCTGGTAAGTGGCAGAGCTGTGGCTAGATCCAGGACAGTCTCACTATGAAGTTGGTGATTTTCACCACCCCCATTATAGCATAACAGCACAATATTCCTCATTCTTCTACCAAGACAGCTTCAAACGCCTTTCCTCTGGGGTTTATATTAACTTGAGTCTGATTTGAAAGTTTGAGAATGGGGCTAAATGAAAATTATGATTGTTTACCTCATGTCTGTTTCCATCTGGTTTGGGCAGTCTTCGTCTCCCATCTATTCTGTCATCTCTGTCTAAGGAAACTGGGTTCCCTTTCTCCAGCCTCTCTTCATCCTCCTGCCTCATTAATCTTTCTGAAGCTCCACGTTCTCCTGTCACTGCCTAGCTAGAAACCTTCAAGGTTATCCCTTGTCTAACTTAAATCCTCCTCATTCTCCTCCAGTTTTCCAAGGCCCTCTAGAGTCAGCCCACCTTCCTTGTCCAGCTTCTTCTCTCCTCTTCCCCACAGGAACCTGAGTTTATTCACAAGCAGATGGTGTAGCTTCCCGTCACAGAGCTCCTACTCACTCTGCCATTCTCTTAATTTCTAACCCTCCGGATTTCGCACTCCATCATCTGTCTGCCCACTTTTTACCCACTTCTGAATTCTTCCTGCCTTTCAGAACCCTGCTCAAATTTGTCTTCCTTCTCTATGAATTCTTCACGATCTCATTTATTCATTCATGAAGTGTTTATTGAGCCTGAATTTCCAAGGTATTTGTTGTATAAAAATCACTCTTTTGGCTATTTTCATATTCTGTCTCAATGTTCTCAGGTATCTTTTTGTGTATGTTCATGTAGACTTGGCTCAACCCCTAGATTATAGGTCACTGTGACAGTAGTGATTTTATCATTTTTGTTGTTGCTACAACATCTAGTAGCTGTCTTTTGCCTAGTAGTTCTTCAGTGTATATTTGTTGACTGATTATTTGCCATTTATTGGGTAGCTTAATACACTAAAAAGAATAATAGCTCTTCCATTCATTGTTTCTGCTTTTTAAAAAATTCATAGTCTATTTCTGGTTAATGCTTAACTTCCTTATTCATATTTTTACTTTTAAAGTTTTAGGCTTTTTATTTATTTTATTAACACCAATGAAATGCATGCTCATTAATATAAATTCAATAATACATATATCATAGATATAACCACTTTCAACAGTCTGGCATGTACCTTTTTAGACCTTTTTCTGTGCATACATATGTATATAAAAATTTAAATGTGTAAGTGGAGTTGCATTTTTGTACAACTTGCTTATCTAGATAACCTTTTAGTCAGAAATTATGGGCTGATTTTCAGTGGCTAAAGAATAATCCATATGTGGATGAGTTGTAATTTAACCATTCTTTCTAATTCATTGGTACTTTTTTGCAAGAACTTCTCTGTTTGCTATTTGTCTGTAGTTTCTAACAAAGCAGTGCTGTAGAATCATATCTTTTTCGTATTGGAACTTGATCTAAATTATTTATTTTCCCCAATGTCTTTTTAACCACCCTTATCCATTTTAATCCTTTTAGCTATAATGCATTCTTTGAGCAAATGTCAAGAAAACAGTCATAGCAAAACTAACCCTGTGCATCAAAGTACAGTTTTCTTTTGTAAAACAAGTGATTTTAAAAGTTTTGGATACAGATAGAAAGTGACACTAAAAATATTTTGACTTTTTTGTTCAAATAGTATATCACTGTGTGATTTGAAAGAAATTCTAGCTGTCACTCATCTCGTTAAAGCTACTCTGTGAATTTGAATACTATTCAGCCAAAGAAGAGACACTTATAAAGACCTCACATAATGTTTTGTGAGAAACAGACTAAAGAAGGCAGAAGTAGCCATTTTTGAATAGCTCCCTAATCAGTTTGCAGGAGAAAAATAATCACACTTTACATTTGTAATGTTCTTTGAAATTTAAAGAACTATAGAATTATAGAACTAAAGAATAACAGAACTATGGAATTATAAAAACTCCTCAGATCCTCACAGGAGCTGTGTATAGTAAGTTTATTTAAAATTTTGGCATTTCTATATTATAAATGAGAAAACAGACTCAAGGAAGTTGCTCAGAGTAATACAGCTTTTAAGTGGCAGAACTGGGATTAGAACTCAGTACCTCTGTCTTCAAGCCTGATACTCTTAAATGAGGTATACACAGCTAATGATAATCCCTCCACTCTACTTCAGTGAACCAGGTGGGTACTTGTGTTCTGCAGTGTTTGGGCCAATCTGAAATAGGAAGGCTAGAATGGACCTGTTGTTTCTTTGTGAGAGGCTTTGTTTGCTTGTAGGTGTGCTAGGCTCTAGTTTAGTCCCAGATTCTTTTTGAACTGTTCTTTATTGATAAACTTCTGGACAGGCTTCAGGATGCCATTTTTGTAGATTTGACACCTGAAACTCAGACTCCTTTGAGACTGGAATCCAAACCCAGGGTGACGTTACAACTAGTCCAGAGAATGGCACAGAGGGGACTTTTGAGAGTACTCTGTGGATGCCAGTATCACTGAGGAAACTTCCAACAAAGAATTTAAAAGCCTTTTAAGTTCAGACATTCATTAGCTATCACGGTGCATCCAGTGAGAGGGTTTCATTTACCACAGAGGAGGCCCGTACTGAGTAAGCAGAGGAGCTGGAAATAGAACATGAGCTTTTGGTGATAGTCACTAAACCATGCACACTTAAAAAAATGTTTGTAATCACCATTGAGGTGAATCTTTGTGTATCTCTCAGTGCCCTAATAGGTACACTCTTTTCATCTGGGTGTTTATTTCTTTGCAATTGTTGGAAAAAAAAAACAGATTGTGGACTTATTTCCCTGGCCATTATGAATCCTCTTGGAAGAGTAGACTCAGGTTAAATTCACTGAGCTGTAGATTCAAAAGAAACTGTAGTCCAGGCTTAGCCAAGTTAAAACCCATAGGTGAAAGTAAACATAACTTGAAAACCATTAGAAAAATAAATGCTGTTGTTTTATAGAACATTTGTAGAAGCAAATGAATGATACCCCAGTCCAAAGGTCAGGATTTTCAACAGCTTGCAGCAGAAATCTTACACTTATTAAATGTCTTCACTAGGGGTTTTTGTGTTAGTGGATGACTGAGGTCTTTTGTTTCTTCTGTTTCCCTCATGGCAGTAAAGTTGAAATTTAGAAAGCTTTCAAAATGAAATTTCTCATAGAAGTTATAACCACAGGTTTTAAGTTTTCATCACCTAAATTTGGAACAGAACAATTGAAAATTTGGGGGCAGGGGAAAAGAGGTTTGAGGACACATGTGGTGTGTATCAAGAATCAGTGTAAATCAGGAAGGTGTGGTATGAGGGATTTCCTGTGTTACAGAACTGCTGAAATAGTGCTCCCGCACCCTCCATCAATACATTCCAAATTAAGGTGCTGGCCTTTTCTGACACCTTGCAGAGATGGTGCCCCTTACCTGACACATTGTAGTTTCCTTGAAGCTTCAATCAACAGTTGGTTGCTAAGAGAGCTCATCCCGGGGATAATGAGTTCTTTGATTGTGTCCTTTCTTTTGTACCTCATGAGTTTGGCAGGTACCTACCTGTAGGATGGGACCAGACTAGTATTTTGAGTCTGTTCTTTTTTATCCCTGCTATAGGACAATTCATTTCCAGGTTTCCAGGTCTGATAATAATAACTACAAATTATCGAGCACTTATACATCCCAAGTACTGGGCCAAAAGCTCTTCAAAGGTGATCAGATTTTTTCCTCACAACCCCTTGAAGCAGGTATAAACTGTCCCATTTGATAGCAGCTTAGAGAAGTTAGTCAGTGATTCTGGCTGCATTCCCCTAGCTAGGGGAGCTTTAAAAAATGTTGGGTCCGGGCTTCCCTGGTGGCACAGTGGTTGAGAGTCCGCCTGCTGGTACAGGGGACACGGGTTAGTGCCCCGGTCCGGGAAGATCCCATGTGCCGCGGAGCGTCTGGGCCTGTGAGCCATGGCCGCTGAGTCTGCGCATCCGGAGCCTGTACTCCGCAACAGGAGAGGCCACAGCAGTGAGAGGCCCACGTACCGCAAAAAAAAATTTGGATCCTAGGCTAATTAAATCAATCTCTGGGGGAGCTAAGGCATTGTGATTTTTAAAAATCTCCCCAGATGGTTCTAAAGTGTACATCACGTTAAGAACCTCTGGGTGAGGTGATTTTCCTAAGGTACTTCAGCGCGTTTGTTGTGGAGTTCAAGTCTAGACAGTCTGAATCTAGAGACCAGGTATAGCCAACTCTACTGAAGTAAAGCCTAAACTTTAATGTGCATATGAATTGCCTGGGGATCTAGTAGTTAAAAATGAGATTCTGCTTTTCTAACAAACTCCCAGTCTTGCCATGCTGCTGGTCTGGGGACCACATTTGGAGGAACAAGGCTTTCCTACACTGGTTACTAATATTAATACTTATGGTAGCCAGAAGGGGGAAATGTTCACTGAAAGGCAGCAGCAAGATCGGGAGCTGGGAGGGGCTTCTCATCCATTTTACTTTAGTAGTGACGGCAGGGATCATGGGTTGATTATGTAAACTTTTCAGGGTTTTCCTAGGGCTAAGTAACCTGTTTCAGGTTATTTCCCTGTTCCTGAGATCCTTGGAAGTTTAAGACTGTGGCAAAACTAGTAAAATATCACTTGTTGAGGTGTTTTCATTTGTTAGTCATGTAGAGATGTGAGTTTTAATTGTTCAGTCGGTCACCTTTCAAAACCCTCTCCTCCTCTTTTTTTAGGGAGGCCGAAACAGGAGTTCAGGCAAAAAATCCACGAATTTTCAGTTAAATGCTCATTCAATAAACATTTATTAAGCACTTACTGTGTACCAGCATTGCAATATGCTCTCCCAAAGGATACAAAAACAAATGGACATAGTCCTTGCTCTGATAGAACTCACACTTTAGTGGGAAAAATGTCATATACAATAGATAATGATGTGATGGAAATACAAATAGATAAATTACAGAGGAAGAAGCAGTAAACTTCACCTGAAATAGTTGAGGAAGACTTCATTGGTATCACCGTTATTATTTCTGATTGTTATAAATGTTATTATTTCTGATTGTTTTAAATATTTATCGGAGTTTAGGTTATTAGACCATTGCTGAGATTTCTTAATGTTTCCTCTGTATTACATACTGGTTTTATAATTTTGAGATTAAGGGTGTAGATGATTCTCATCAATTACATGCATGAAAAAATTGACATTAAATGTATTTTCTTCTGGAAACAACAATATTAATAATATCAGCCTACATTTATTGAACACTTCCAAGGTGCTATAAGCATTGTCTTATTTAATCTTTTTAAAATACCTTTATTGTTATATAATTCACATTCAATACAATTCACATACCACTTAAAGTATACACTTCAATGGCTTTTAGTATATTCACAGAGTTGTGCAACCATCACAATCACATTTTCATTACTACAAAAGGAAACCTCACATCCTTTAGTTATCTCCCCCAATCTCCCCCACCCCCCAGATGGAGGCAACCACTAATATATCTCTGTCCCTGTGGGTTTGCCTTTTCTGGGTATTTCATATAAATGAAATTACACAATAGATGTTCTTTGGGAATGATTTCTTTAATTTAGTATAATGTTTTAAAGGTTCATCCTTGTTGTACATATATCAGTACTTCATTTCTTTTTATTTCTGAACAATATTACACTGTATGGATATACCGTATTTTGGTTATCCCTAAAAGAATGTCTTTTAGTTTGTGAGTATAATAAAACCTTTTTGATGCAATGCTAAATGTCCTTCCTGCCTGTTTGACTGCCTTTGGTATTTCTTACTTTTCCTTTGGTCTTACTGTTGCTGTCCTAGTCTAGACCATCTACTAAAGTGGCAATCTCTTTTTTTTTAATTTTTTTTTTATTATTATTTTTTTTTGCTGTACGCGGGCCTCTCACTGTTGTGGCCTCTCCCGTTGCGGAGCACAGGCTCCAGACGCGCAGGCTCAGCGGCCATGGCTCACGGGCCCAGCCGCTCCGCGGCATGTGGGATCTTCCCGGACCGGGGCACGAACCCGCATCCCCTGCATCGGCAGGCGGACTCTCAACCACTGCGCCACCAGGGAAGCCCCTCTTTTTTTTTTATTATTAAATTTTACTGGAGTATGGTTGCTTTACAATGTTGTGTTAGCCTCCACTGCACAACAAAGTGAATCAGCCATACACATACAGATATCCCCTCCCTTTTGGACTTCCCTCCCATTGGCAATCTCTTAATTGGTGTCAGTGGCCCTAATTTCTTTGAAAGAAAGACAATAAACAGTTCTTGAGCACCTACCCTCTGCAAGGCACTTTATATTATATCTCATTTAATCCTTACCAGGCAGGTTTTCTCATCACTTCAAGTTGAGGAAGCTGAAGTTCAGGGAGGTTAAGTAACTTGTCCCAGCTTTACAACTAGGACTTGATAGAGTCAGAGTTTATGATTCTAAAATCTATGTTTTTTCAACAATACGTGGTTGCTTCCAGTACATTTTAGAATTTTATCATATCTAGTTCAGTGATGAGTACGTAGTGGGTGGTCAAAAATGCTTGCTTCCTTGTATTGAATTCCTGTTTTAACACATCCTTACAGCATTTAAAAGCCAGAGAAGAACTAATGATCCTCTTACTATAAAATAATGATGCCTAAGGACTCACTCCACACTTCATCTTAGAGTAGACCTCTGTCCCTGATATCTCTGCCCTTGACTGTGTGGTGGTGTTTTTTAAAATCACTATATACCCTGTGCCAAGCACAGGCCTGGCACATAGTAGGTGCTCGATAAATATTTGTTGAAAGAATAATGAATGAGTTAGGTTTTAGTGGTCTCGAATCCATCAAAATTGAAAACAAAGGTCTTTAATTCACATACCTTGAGGGTAGTTGTCCTTCCAGTGGTTGTTTCTGGATCTGTGTTTGCAATCACCCCAGAGACTGCAGAGAATCTATGAATCTAATGTAATAAAATATTCACATGCAGAAAATAGAGATCTTGAGGAGTTAACAGCTTGCATGTGAAGAAGGAGCCCTCACATCTTGAGAGTCTTGCTGTCTTAGAGCAAGCTTGTTGATTCAGAAGGAAAAAAAAAATACAGGGAGAAACTAAAAACAGACAAAAGCTAAATGGATAAATCTTAGTAATGGGATCATATCCTGGATTCTGTTCCCAGCCTGGCAGCTGATTTACTTGGCTGCTCCCAGCACCTGGTTTACTCCCCCAGTAGTCTCATTTGCTTTACTAGTATAGGAGAGGGCTGTGGTGAGGGCATGAAGTGAGCATTTTGAAACCTTGATGACATTGGTAGGCTGATGAGGTTACCACCATAGAGACCAGTGTCATGCTCATCCTCTGGCAGTCTTGGTTTATTGGAAGTTGGAAGGGCTCTGGAAATACCTGTGAGCATAGTTTGAAAAGTGAAATTTTCTTGAGAATGAAGGAATATAGGGTGGGTTTTTGTTTCATGAATATTAACCATTGATCCCTTTTCTGGGGTTTTTAGTCATGGTCAGGAGTATTTGGAGATGAAGGAATGCTATTCTTTTATCTTTTGCTTGTTTGTTTGTTTGTAAATGCTTAATATTTGGGAATTGATGAACTAAAAGTAATGATTATGTGCCATTGGGCCAATACCATTTCCAGTATACCAAGGCCATTTGGGAACCAGTTGTAAAAGGCATTCCTTGAGAGATGAAATTGTATTGGGATTTGGGATTCGATCGTTGAAGGCAATCTGAGAGTTAACTTGAGAGTTAAGTCAAGGAGTTTGGGTTTTATCCTTTAGATAACAGAGAAACAAGGAAAAATTGTGATTAACAAAATTATATGTCATATTTTAGGAAGATTTATTTCATAGCTCCTTACAGAACAGAACAGTGGTAGATTCCTAGCTGAAGAGGGATCAAGGAGAGGCTAGTGAAGATATCCAGGAGTGAGATGTGGACAGATTACATTAGTGAAGCAGCAGTGGGAAAGAAAAGGAATAGTTAGGGAGTCATTACAAAGGAAAAACTGACAGGACATGGTAATTGATTTGATATGGATAGTATCCTTTGCAATTACTTTGTGCTGTAGTTCTAACATGAAAGGGAGACTTTTTTTTTTAAAAGAGATTCATTGGGATCAAACAGTGTTTATAAACTGAGGGATTAATAGCGCTGGCATGAGCCAAACTTAATTTAAAAAAATTTAGTCAATGCAAAGCAGGCTTTTGGTTGTCAGTTCAACTGGAAACAATCCCCCTTTTCACTTCTTTTTTTTTTTTTTTTTTGGCCTGACTTTTCTTTCAAAAGTCAAATAAAGCCAGACAGTTGGATAGTTGAGGATGGGGTTAAAAATGTTTTCTAAGTATTTGTACGTAAGCAGAAAACACTTTTGTATTTTTCATTCTTCCCCAGGTATTTGTGACGTATCTGTGTGACAGTTATGAATCTAGTTAACATATAGGGGGAAAATCTTTCCTATAGGTAATCTGCACTCTTAAACCTGCCCCGTTGTCCTACAGTTATATATTCTTGCTTATAAATAGGGACTAGGGTGAGTGAGTGGATAGCTCAGTTAATTGTCATCATCATCATCGTCATTGTTGTTGTCATCATCATCTAGCTATTTTTATTACTAATGACTTGTATTTAACATTTAATGTGACTCAGACATTGTACCCACATTATAACTACTATTTTATTTAATTCTTATAACCATCTTATGAGGTAGGCACATTTTTATTATGGACACAGATGAGGAAACTCAGGCTCAGAGTTGTTAAATAACTTGTTCAAGATCACACAGCTAGTAAGTGGCAGAGCGAGGACAGGAAAAAGAGATTACGTTAACCCCAAATCTCTATTATACATGCCAAAACATTTCCAAGTGCATCTCCAGCAGACATGTGGGGAGCATCAGTTTTAAAGCTAAAAATCAACAGCATAATATTATTATATCTCCTAAAGAGAAATCTGGTTATAGGAGCAAGGAATTATTTACAACCTGTTCGACATCATTTTCCTAGGTGCCTATCACTTTGCTATATACTGAACACATTTCAATAAGTCAGTGACTAATAGTAATGAGTTACTATCTGCCCAGGTAGGATTTTAAAAAAAATGGTAAAAAACATATACAATTTACCAACTTAGAGCTAATATATTTGAATTTAGTAAAGTTGAAGAATTCAAAATCAACATACAAAAATCAGTTGCATTTCTATACACTAACACTGAACTATCCAAAAAGGAAATTAAGAAAACAATCTTATTTACAGTAGCATCAAAGAGAATAGAATGCTTAGGAATAAACTTAACTAGAGAGGTGGAAGATGTTTCACTGAAAACTACAAAACATTGATGAAAGAAATTAAAGACACAAATAAACGGAAACGCATCCTGTGTTTATGGATC
>NW_006794277.1:54080-64260 GCF_000442215.2 Lipotes vexillifer | reverse complement strand
CGGAAGACTTAATATTATTAAAATGTCCGTACTGCCCAAAGTGATCTGTAGATTGAATGTAATCCCTATAAAATCCCAATGGCATTTTGGCATCTATTTCTATATAGAAATAGAAAAAACTGCCTTAAGAGTCATTTGGAAAAACAAGAGACCCTGAACAGCCAAAACTATTTTGAGAAAGAAAAACAAAGGTGGAAACATCACAGGTCCTGATTTCAAAATATATTGCAGTAATTAAAACAGTATGGTACTGGCATAAAGACAGACATATAAACCAATGGAACATGGTAGAGAGCCTAGAAATAAATCCATGCATGTACAGTCAGCTGATCTTCAAGAAGGGTGCCAAGAATACACAATGGGGAAAGGATAGTCTCTTCAACAAATGGTGTTGAGAAAACTGGATATCTTCTATCCATATGCAAAAGAACAAAGTTGGACCCTTATACTGTGAACAAAATAAACTCAAAATGGGTTAGAAACTTCTAAGTAAGACCTGAAACTGTAAAACTTCTGGAAAAAATCATAGGGGAAAAGCTTCATGAAATTGGTCTTGGCAGTGATTTTGTGGGTATAACACCAAAAGCACAGATGACAAAAGCAAAAAAAAAAGACAAGTGGGACTACATCAAACTAAAAAGTTTCTGCAGAGCAAAAGAAACAACAGGGTAAAGAGGCAACCTACAGAACAGGACAAAATATTTGCAAACCATATATCTGATAAGGGGTTAATATCCAAAATATATTAAAAAGGTCCTCACTCAATAGCAAAAACCAAATAACCCAATTAAAAACTGGGCAAAGGACTTGAAAAGACATTTCTCCACAGAAGATATACAGATGGCCAGCAGATATATGAAAAGATGCTCAACATTACTAATTATCAGGGAAATGCACATCAAAACCACAGTGAGATATCATCTCACAGCTGTTAGGATGGTTATTATCAAAAAAACAAAAGATGACAAGTGTTGATGAGGATATAGAGAAACTGGAACCCTCATGCACTGTTGGTGGGAATATAAAATGCTGCAGCTGCTACAGCTGGAAAATAGTATAGAGGTTCCTAAAAAATTAAAAATAGAACTATCAGACCTTACAGCAATTCCATTTCTGGGTATTTAACCAAAAGAATTGAAATCAGGATCTCAAAGATATTTTCACTCCCATGTTCATTGTAGCTCAATAGTCTAGATATGGAAGCAACCTAAATGTCTACTGATGGATGAATGGATAAAGAAAATGTGGTATATACATACAATGGAATATTATTCAGCCTTAAAAAGGAAAGAAATCCTGCGATATGCAACAACATGTATGAATCTTGAGGACATTACACTTAAAATTTTAAGAGAGTTGATCTCATAAAAGTATTTCCATCTTAAAAATATTACAAAACCCTAAAATTTATTATATGAATACATTAAGGTTTTAAAGTATTCTCTGTGAATATTTTGGCATCCTTACTCAATTGTAAGATCTATGAAAGTGGAGTCCATGTCTTGTTTCTTCCATACCCCATGCTTTTAAAATGGTAGAGGACTATACAGTAGATAGTTAATATTTTGATTAACAGCTAGATTTTTTTTTTTTTTTTTTTTTACGGTACGCGGGCCTCTCACTGCTGTGGCCTCTCCCGTTGCGGAGCACAGGCTCCAGACGCGCAGGCTCAGCGGCCATGGCTCACGGGCCCAGCCGCTCCGCGGCACGTGGGATCCTCCCGGACCGGGGCACGAACCCGTATCCCCTGCATCGGCAGGCGGACTCTCAACCACTGCGCCACCAGGAAAGCCCAACAGCTAGATTTATTAAATATGAGGAAGGTCAAGACATTAAAACTAATGGAAACTGATATTTTCAAACATTTACTGTGTGCTAGACAGTGTGCTAAATGTTTAGTATAGTTTGTGTCATTTATTTACAAAATTCAAGATTATGATGTTGATAATGACAGCAACAAGGATGACGGTACTGATTCTGGTGACAGTTAACATTTTTGGGTGCTTAGTATGTACCAGGTCCTGTGTACTTTACAGGTATTTGCTCACTGATTTATCATAATAACTCTATGAGCTAAGCACTTTTATTTCCTTATTTTCTGTGTAAGGAAACTGAGGCTTAACTTGTACCATAAATCAACTATAGTCAGGTCATGAGTGGTGATTTGGTATTTCAATAAAATGATACCATCACATTAAATTGATGATGGTAGTTTAAATTTTATGGATTTTGGTGTGGGGGTGTTCTTTCTATTTAATTTATAAATTTGTTTTTTGTAGTCGTTAAGAACTATAGGCAGAAGCTGATTTTTATGTTTTTAGATATTTAAAAACATGATGATGAAAATAATTTAACTTAGAGAGTGGTCCATGAGCGTTTCTTTTCCCCCTCTTTGTCCTTAAAAGGAGAGGTATATGTGAAAGGCACTACAAGGAAACGTCATAGATATTCTGATGTTCTGTCCTCTGTCACAGCAGCATGCTACTCTCTGGGTCTAGAAATTAAAATAGTGGACTCCTGGCTTTTTTGACAGTGTACTTCTGTTAGTAAAAACTTTTGAACACACCCACAAATTTTGTTTGTTTATTTATTTGTAAATTATATATTTGTATCATTGTATTAATTATATGCTATGCTAATATATCAACAAAAACAGAAATTAAAACCAATTAAAATGAATAAATAGATGTCACTTTATCCTCACATTCCTGGTGCACACATAGTCCATTATGGAGATTTTGGTGTAGAAGACAGAGTGTTTAACTACGATTCAGAAGACCAGGTTTTATTCCTGGCTCTTTTGCCTCATCCAAGTAATTTATTATTTCTGGGCCTCTATTTATTCTTAAAGCTTGAATGTTGTAAACTGTTTTTTTCTGTAAATAGGTTATAACTTTGCTCTTTCTTACCATAGAGTTGGTCTAGGATTGTAGGTAATAACTGGTGCACTTACTATTTGTAGAAGTCAAGACATTTGAACATAATTCTTGCCAACAGTACCGACATTTTATTTGTGATGGGTTAATTCCTTGGGTTTTTTGGCAAAGGATGTTCCCATGATCCTGAATATCTATGAAATAAAGTTTAATTGTCAAATATCTTTGTCAAACAGCAGGTTAAATAGGTATTTTAAAGGAGCTTTTAATATACTAGTATGCAGTGTAAATCTCGGAGAGAGGGATAAAATATGTATTTCATGAAGCTAGTGTTCCACAGAACATGCTTTGAGAAACTCTGGAGTAAATGTGGTATAGTAGTTAAGGATATTGACTTTTAGAGTCAGACCCATAACTGAACTGTAGCTGTATGATCTTGAAAAAGTCATTTAATCTTGCTAGGTCTTAGTTTGTATATCTGTAAAACAAATAATAAATAGCTAAAATTTATTGATCACTTCATTTAATATTCACAGAAATTCTGTGAAATAGATTCTCTCGTTATCTCTACTTTATAGATGTAGAAACTAAGGAACAAAGAGATTATGTAACTTCTCCAAGGTTACTCAGCTTATAAATGGTGAAGTTAAAAAATCTAGGTCACATCGTCTGACTCTAGATCCTGTGATCTTAATTATTACTCTATACTGCCACGTTGTGTTATTGTGTATGACATGATATTATGTCATAATATTAAATGGGATGATATGTAAAGTATTAACATGGTGCCCAGTGCACAGTAGATACGTAACAAATGGTAGTTACTCTCTTCTTTTACATGAGTCGTTACATGACTGCCCCATTAAGGGATCTGTGACAGGAAGGACTCTGTACTGAATGAAGTTAGAAAAAAGTCCATAGGGAGGCAAGCATTGGGGGGAATATGGGGTAACAGAAACATTTACCTAGGCTAGTTCTCAGAGGGTTGGAGGTACTCTCTTTGCTTCCTAAGCTGGCCAGAGCATCTCTTGAGCCTTCTGTGACTAAGAGAACAGTAAGAACTCCCCATTAGGCAGTGTGGTCAGTTAATTCAGAGGAAGGCAAGACATTCCTAGGATATTTCAAGGGTTTCCCTCTATCTCAAAAAAGACCCACATGCTACTCCCTTTAGAGCCATAGTCAGAGCTCATTAAGAAGAATATTTTCAATATTAACAAAAATAAACAGGCAAACAAAACAACAGAAAAAATCATGCTTGACATGGAATTGGTTATCTGTACCATCAGTCAAGTGAGTTCTTTCGGGATACTAACTTAGGTTTAAGCTGCACTATTCATGTGGGTTTGATGTCATTTTGTGTATAGGCCTCACTAGGCAATCATCAGACATTGCAGCAGAGAACATTTTATTAGAATTTTCGCACAATGTTTTTTTTAACAAGGGCCTCTCCTCTCCTCCCAAACATGGATCTTTTCTTCCTCAATTGCCTATATGATATGTAGAAAAGGAAAGGTAGGTGTCTCTGCCTTTTGGGGAAATGGAGAATCTACCATTTAAACTTGCTCTCATGTGTGTTTTGCTTTCTTGGCCTCTTTATACAAATATAAGAAGCCAGAAGCTAGTGAAAATAAAAGTCATGAAGCTATCCATGAGACATGAAAAAGCAGCCCCCTTGAATGGTAAACAAGCTCAGCTGCAGGAAGAGCTGTGGTCTGATATTCATTACTGAAAAACTTCCATTGGATGGACAGTTTGTCTAGATGAGTTAATTTTAAGAGCTCTCTGTCCTCTTAGAAATATACCATTCCAGATTGGCTGAAAACGTGTTTACTTTGAACATTCGTCAGTAATTCTGGGTCAGCCACCTCACAGCTTGGTTTGCTTTGGTGACAGCTGCATGTGTCAGAAAAGTTAGTTAGATGTCTCTTGTTGCGTTAAAAGGAGGAAAAGTCATGTAGGGGAACAGGACTCTTGAAGAGAGAAGGGAGTGTGGAGTTTTCAGTTCTCCTCAGGATTGGGATGCTATGAGGGAAGACTAGTCCATATTAATCTGTAAGAAATTCAGGGGCTTTTTCCAAAGATAGCTTCTCATCTCTGCAAATGAACTTCCATTTTGATATTCCAAAAATATTTAAACAAATTATTTCACTTGTTCAAAGGCTCTTTTTCTACCCCAGATTTACTCAGCCTTCCAAGTCCTATTTGAATCCTACCTTTACTCCTAAATTTTCTCTTACTGCAGTGGCTTTGTTAAGCCTTCTCTTGTCTGAAGTTCTGAAGCAGTAGGAGATAATAACCATTGTTCTTTTCCAGTTTATTGTACTATTTGCTGGTGTTTCAAGTGTATTTAGTAGGTCTCTCAATTAGATTTAGGAGAGGAATTACCTTGTGAGTGGGTAGAAAAAGTGACAGCCCTTGCAAATGATTTTGTAAAAAATGTCTTCTTCCTGCACCTCCTCTCTGTCTCCCTTTTTGGAGATTCATCAGTGCTGTTCCATTTTTCAGTAGTTTGTTCCTTTTCAGTCTTTTTTTTTAAATTTACGTGGTCAGTTTTTTAAATTTGAGATATTCTAGTGCATGTACAGTGGTAACTCATTGTGTTTTCTTTTGCATTTCCCTAATGACTAATGATATTGAACATTTTTTTATATATATGTATTCACCTTATATATTTTCTTTGGTGAGATTTCTGTTCAAGTCTTTTGTCTTTAAATGGGTTGTTTTTCTTATTAAGTTGTAAGAGTTTTAATATATTCTGGATACATATCCTTTGTCAGATATTTGTTTTTTAAATATTTTCCCCCTGTATCTAGTTTGCCTCTTCATTTTCTTAAAATATGTCTTTTGAAGAGTAAAAGGGTAAAGGCGGGGGGGTGGGGGTCAAAAGATAAAAATAAATAAATAAATAAAATAATAGTAAAAAAAAAAAAAAGCCATGCATCCTTCAATTAGTTGAATTCAGGTATGCATCACAAGGTTCCACTTTTGCCTTTAGGACAAAAGGAAGCTCAGAGCCAGATTCACTGCTACATCATACTAAGCCATCCTTTCCTTAACTTTCTGGGATGATCCATGTGCTTTGTGAGGGCAAGTGCTGATTGTGTTTTTGTATGTATTTTCAGCATGCCTGGTACTGCATCTGGTAATAGTAGTAACATTTATTGAGTGCTTACTCCATGATAAGCAGTGTGCTAAGCATTAATTAAAAAAGAAGTTTTTAATTTGATGAAGTCCAACTTATTTAAAAGCTAATTTGTGCTTTTTGTGTTCTAGGGTTTACAAAATGCATTTTAAGTGGTCAGAATCTACTTTCAATTAATATTACACAGTTACATGCATGGTGCAAGTACTATATTCTCCTTCCTCTTCCTCATGCCATCGATATCATAATTTCATTTTAATATATGCCATGCACAAAATCTGTTGTTCCTATTTTTCCTTGAATCATTCAGGTATCTCTTAGAATAACTAAAAATATTTATTCCTTTTCTGACACTCATCACCTGTTTTTTTACATCCACTTTTCTTTTTTTCCTTCTGCCCAAGTACTTTCTTTAACATTTCTTTAAGAGTAGGTATGCTGACAGTGAGTTTGAGAAGGTATTTCTCCTTTACCTTTGAAGGATATTTTTGCATAGTTTAGAATTCTGGGTTCTGGGTTGACCTTTTCTTTTAACACTTTAAAGATTTCAATACATTTTTCTTCCACAGTTTCTGATGAGAAGTTTGCTGTAATTCTTGTTATTTTTTATTTTTTTGGCCGTGCTGCACGGCATTTGGTATCTTAGTTCTCTGACCAGCGATCAAAGCCGCGCCCCCTGCAGTGGAAGTGTGGAGTCTTTAACCACTGGACTGCCTGGGAAGTCCCCATAATTCTTATTCTTTTTGCTCTGTAAGCATTGTATCTTTTTTTTTTCTAACTGCTTTTCTCTTTGTCTTTGGTTTTTAGCATTTTGACTTTGATATGCCGACGGGTGTGTTTGTGTGTGTGTGTGTGTGTGTGTGTGTGTGTGTGTGTTTGGTTATTGTTATTTATCCTGTTTAGTGTTATCTGAGTTTCTTGGATCCAGGCCTTGGTTTGTTGTCTGTCACTAATCTTGGAAAATTCTTAGCCATTATTCTTCAGCCCTGTTGTTCCTTTTTTTGCCTTCTAGGATTCCAGTTACGCATATAATATACCATTTGATATTGTTCCTCTGCTCTTGGGTTCTCTGGTTTTTTTGTTGTTGTTATTCTTTTTTTTTTTCTCTTTGCATTTAATTTTGGTAATCTGTATTTGACTTGTCCTCTCTTGCTGGCTTGCATTGTTTCTGACAAAAAGTCTGCTGTTCCTAATGTGTCTTTTTGCTCTGTCTACCTTTAAGATTTTCTTTTAATCTCCATTTTTCAGCAATTTGATTGTGATGCACTTTGATGTTGTGTTCTTCCTGTTTCTTCTTTTTAGGGTTGTCTGGGTTTATAGTTTTCATCTAATTTAGAAGTTTCGACCATTATTTTTTCAAATATTTTTTCCTTTTCTTCTCCCATCCTGTCTTGGCACCAGTTACTCAGAGGTTAGGCTGCTTAATATTGTCTGATAGCTCTGTGATGCTCCATTAAAATTTTTTCAGTCTTTTTTCTCCCTATGTATGTCATTTTATGCCATTAATTTTTTGCAGTATCTGTTACTGAAAATCTAATTCATATGCTTTTCATTTCAGTTACTATATTTTTTATATCTAGAAATTAAATTTGTTTCTTTTTATATCTTTTATATCGCTCATTTTCACTCCTGTGCTTTCTTTTATCTTCTTAAACATATAAAATATACTTTTAAATAGTTTTTTCATATCTTTGGCTACCACCTTAATCATCTGTCTCATTTCTGTGTCTGTTTATATTTATTGATTTTTCTCCTGTTTATGGGTTATATTTTCTTGTTTCTTTGTATGATAGTAGTTTTAAACTGGATGTCAGACATTTTAAACTTTACAGTGTTGGATGCTGGCTATTTTGATATTCCTTTAAATATTATTTGTCTTTTTGAGAGATGAAGTTAAGATCCTTGGGATCAGTTTGATTTTTTTTTCAAGGCTTTCTTTTAAGTTTTGTTAGGGTAGTCTAATTTGGCTTCTCTATTGTGGCAATACCTTTCTGAGGCAGTACTTTCTATATCTATACCCTTCTTACTCAATGCCTTGTGTGTTATGAGGTCTTTTCAGTCTGGCTGCCCAGAACATTAATTATTCCTGGCCCTGTGTGTACTGTGGTGATTGTTTTACTTACTCCTTCCTGGTGGCTCTTTTCCTTGCCTTGGTAGTTTTCTCACATTTGCAAGGACGGCAGGAGACTCCACTGCAGATCTCTGGAGCTCATGTTCTTTGTGTAGCTCCTTCCTCTCCTCTACTCTGTTCTGTAAATTTTAGTTGCCTTGGCCTCTCCTAGCTCTGAACTCTGTCTCAACAACTCAGGAAGACTGCTGAGTTCTGTTTGGGTTTCCCCTTCTGTACTACAGCCTGAAAGCTCTCTCCAGGTCGTGAGATCAGGCACGATAGGGCTCACCTTGTTTGTTTTTCCTTCTTCAGGAATCACTGTCCTGTACTTTATGTTTTTATGTCTGAAACCATTGTTTCATGTATCTTGGTCCTTTTGTAAAGTTATTTAAGGTAAGAAGAGTTAATCTGGCTTCTGTCATTCTAACATGGCTGGATACTGAAATTTGTGATATGATTCTGAGTTTACCAGAATGTCTCCCTGTCTCCAAATATCTTCCTTGCTGCCTTTCAGGAGGCTTATAATTCCACTGTTAAATAATCATTAATTTGGATTTTTCGATATTTAAATATTCTATTAAGATGCAAACATGTCCCATAGAAAAGGAAGCATAACAGCACAAGTAGCTCGCTAAATATTTATGGGGCATCTGAAAGCATAGAAATGTTATGGAAATAGAACTCTGGGTACCTGGCCTCAGTCTGAGATCTACTTGTGAACACTGGCCAACTTATTTAACTTGTCTGGGCCCAGTTTTATCATTTGTAAGATAAAAGGGAGGTGGATTAGGTGATTAGTTGGAATAAGGATTAGTTGGCCTCTGGCTGAGAGCTGAGAAGTAGGCCAGTGCCTTACTCCTTAAGGAACTTAAATATAGTTGGAGAAATACAACTAAATTACCTTAAAACTCCAGCAAATCATAAAGGACAATGTAGTAGAATATTATCTATGCTAAGTGCTATGAGAGTTCAGATATGTTAACCTAATAGGTTAATGTGTAAGGTCTGAAGGAGTAAGATAAGGCTTTGTGGCAAAGGTGGAACTCAGGTTGTTCCTTGAAAGATGGATATTTTTGGATAAGTCAAAGGGGACAAAAGTAAGGGGAATAAGATGTTCACCTTTGCTAGAAAATTCTCATTGTCTAGAGAGAGTTTAATCTTCTGAGACTGGATCAGTTTCAGGATGTTATTTATGAAAATGGAAGTGATCTTTTTCCTATATCACTGAGATAACAACAATTAACATTTTAATAGTGGTTATAACTCTTGATTATTTTGAGATGGTTATAATTTTTTCAGGGTTAGGAGTTTTGCAGACACTTCCTAGTGTTTCTTAAACAGATATTAGATCTAATTTGTACCCCCAATAAAATTTACTAAAGTTCCTCATTATTACTCATCCTCTTGACTTCTCCTGTGTTCCGTACCTTGGTTAAAGGCATCACTCTCTACCTTGTCTCTTAAGGAAAACTTTGAACTATGTTTTGTTCTTTTCTGAGTCTAATCTCCCATATTCATTTGGCCATCAGGTATAGTAGTTTTTAACTTAGGTCTTTAACATAGGTATGGTAGTCTTTAACTCTGGAATCCTCTTTCTTGCTACTGCTGTGCTGCCAGCCCTTACCTTTCCCTTGGAATATTATGACATATTAATAGTCTCTCTGCTCCCCAGCTCTACTAATACATTTTTCATACTGCTATCAGAGTTATTCTCATGAATAACCTTCAATAGGTCATTTCTCTGATTCAGAGCCTCTGACATCTCTTCAGACTCTGGAAGATAAAGCTAGAACTTTAAAGGCACTTATAAGTTTAGTCCCACCCTGTTTTTTCCAGATTTCTTTCCACCCTACTGTACTCTAGTCTTAGTATTCTAAGTATGATATGTGGAAAAGGGGGAATATTCCAAACAGGAAGTGGAATTAGCAAAGGCATGAAAATATATATGTACTTGGATTCTCTAGCAGATAGACTTCTACTTATCCTTTAGTCAAGACTGGGCTAAGAAGTCATTCTCCTTTATTACACACTCCTGACTTCATCCTCTTTCCC
>NW_006794277.1:34121-54068 GCF_000442215.2 Lipotes vexillifer | reverse complement strand
TTTCCCTATTTATGCAGATTATAAGTGCTTACTACATTGTTTCAGAGTTATTTCTATTCTTACTTGTTTGCATAGTAGGCTGTGAGTTCCATGAGGGTAGGGACCAACATTTATTCATCTTTGCATTCCTGGTGTTTAATATAGTGTGTTGAGCACATTGTAGGAGCTGATATGTTTGTGTGAGTTGATCACCGACACACAAAACGAGCACTCTTTCTTGAAAGCCTGGTCCTTTCCAGGACTTGAGTTCTGTAGGTCCCCTGTGGCTGCCACTAGGAGGCTCCAAAGCCATCCACATGAGGAAATTTGGTTTGCTTCCAAGTTAGGCAAGGAACTGATGACGCTTGACAAATCCTTATCAAAAGTTCGGATGTCTAAACCTTTGTTTTGATTTCTTTAGAATTCTGTTTTGTTTTTTGGTTGACTTTGACATTTAGCAGCTTTGGATTACACATTACCCTTTGGAGAACTTAAACCTAAATGATGTAAGCCAAGGATATAAACATTCTAGTCCTAGTTAGTCTACCCATACCATGGGGGAGGTCAGCTTTCAAAGAAGCTAAGTTAGTTTTTCCAGGCACAGAATGAAAGCAAGTGCTACTGACTCTATTCTAGTGCCTAAATATTTCTTCTCTTCATCAGAAAGCATGCATTAAGTGTAATTGTTGGCATCTGTCCTTGTCTGTCATTTATTTAGCTCAAACGATTTGAATATATCAGATTCCAACAGAAATTGCCATCTAAGATTATTACTGCTCAGTGACCAAATATGTCAGACCATTGGCTCTTACTGGCATCATTACTGCTGCTTTGGTGCAGTAAATTCTAAATCATTTCTTAAAAGGTTATCTCTTCAGGCACTTCTTGTTATTGGGATAATCTTAGAGCTTCTGAGTGGGTTTTACTGTTTGGATATGAGGAGGACGAGAGGAGCCCACTGGTACAGAGCTGCATTGATCTCTTCATGCACCTCTCCCTTCTGTTTCTACATCTAACTTCTGTCTGTTCTTCATGCCTGAGTTCATCTTCTATGAGGGTTTCTCCAGGATGTAACATTCTCTCTTTTTTTTTTCTTTTTCTGAATTTAGACTAACTAAATCTTAGAGTTGGAAGAGCTTTAGTTCATGTAGTCCAGTCTTCTACCCAACATGTGAGTCATACCAAGTGAGGGTAAAAATGGCCCCAGGTACATTGAGTAAACCAGAAAATGTCTTGGTTTTGGCCAAGGCTGATTATGTTGCTCTTCTTGTCTAAGCCCAGTCCTTTTCTGAGAACAACTGCTTTACTTCAAGCTGTGTGTATCACTGCTAACAGCTACTTATTATTACATAGTTCTTCCATGAGGCAATTTATTTAGCACTTTTGTGAAGAATCAATCAGGCCAAACAAAATATCTTTGTGGATGTAATCTTAGCAATTGCAAATGAATGAAAAGTAGATGTTATATATTCTTATACTTTGTATAGATTAATATTAGATCCAGTTCTGCAGGGACTCTCACTTGAAAATAGACTTCAGGTTGATTGGGTATGAGCCCTGTTGTGCAGATGAAAAATCAGGGCTGTGGTCAATACTGTGAGGATAGACTTAGAAATGTCTAGCAGATGAATGATTTATGCTGAGTTATTGTGGAAAGTCTCTGCTTCTGGGTTCGACCTTCAACCCAATTGTATTGCTTGTTTTCATGAACATTCTTGGAATGGAACAATGGTGTTTTCATCTGGGAATGATGTAAAACTAGAGAAACACTGCACACCACAGAGGAGGGAGACAGCTGGAGCAGAGACTTAAATATTCATGGACATCTGCCAAGTATCCATATATATTTGCATACATTTAGTAAAAATGGATAAAAATACTTGCTGAGGCAGATTCTGCCACGGTGTCATTTATTCTGTTGGGTGACCTAGTAGGAAGAGCACCAGTAGTTAGGAGGCCTGGGTTCTAATCTTTGCTTGATATAAAGTACTGTGAAATCAAAATGCTGGAGAAATCACTTCATCCCTGACCCCATTTTCTTTATCTGTGAAATTTGAGGGATGGGATCTATCCATTTCCCTAGAGTGGGAGTCAGCAAAGTACAGCCTGAAGGCCAAATCTTGGCACCACTTGTTTTTGTCAAGTTTTATTGGAACACAGCCATGACCATTTATTTATGTATTGTCTATGGCTGCTTTTGCATCACAGTAGCAGACTTGAGTAGTTGCAACAGAGGCTGTATGGTCCACAAAACCTAAATATTTGCTGTCTGGCTCTTTATAGAAAAAGACTGCCAACCCTGGCTCTAGAGCACATTTGAAAAAATTGGTGGGGGAAGAGGGGGTTCCATCACTGAGACTAGGGATGCTACTGGTATCTTGTTGGTTGAGGCCAAGAATGTAAAATGTCCTGCAGGGCAGGACATAAATCTCAGTAGTTCCCTCCTAGGGATTTCTTTCCTATTTTTGATTCTAAGGAGAGCCACTTTTGAGAGCTGTGTCTCAACTTTGTAGGCCAGTAAGGCAGCAGTTTCCCAAGTTAAGTAGTTTAGGAATTTTTTTTAACCACTTCTCATAACGTGAAAAAGAGTATCCACCAAGAATCTAAATCAATTGTTATGCTTAATGGTAAAGTGTTAGAAGCATTTTCTTTAAAATCAGGAAGAAGACAACAATGCCCGCAGGTCACCATTGTGCTGGAGGTTCTAGCCATTAGAATAATGTCAAGAACTTTGAAGGTTCTGAAGTTTTAACCTACTTGCAAGCTAATGAGGTAGCCTGCCAGTTTCATGGATGCTGGCAAAAGATATGAAACTCCTGTGTCAGACACAAAGGGGTTTATTTTTTACAGCAATAGCAGTGGCCAGAGTATCAGCAAATGTTTTGCATTGCTTTCTTGAGTCCCATTTCCCATAGGACAACAGCAAGACTGCTAGGTGATACTTGAACATGCAGTGGGTTATATAACAGGAGGATAACCCTGAGATTAGGAAACCTGAATCGTTTATAGTGAGAAGTAACAGGCCTGCCCTTTATTCTGGAGGGAAATATTATCTTTATTATATTGGGCATTAAGCATGCCTCCTCTTTGCTCTGAAGGGAGGCCCTATCTCTATCTTCTAAGACTGTTTAATATACAAACATCTTTGAAAAGATAACCTGGGAAAAAGGCAGCCAGTGTCTCTGATTGTAAGGTAAGCAGAAATGCAAGAGTTCTGTGTCTTCCAACAAATAAGAAAAGTAAATAAATAAAATATATACGAATTAAAAAGGAAGAAGCAACCTTGTTTTTATTAGCAGATGTGTAATTATTTACCTAGTGAATTCGTAACTTCAAGTCACAGATAGCTAGAAATAATAAGAGAGTTCATCAAGATTGCTGGATTCAAGTTCTATATAGCAAAACCATTTGCATTTTTATAAACTATGTGCAAAAATTAGAATATATGATAAAAATGGTACTCTTTATAAAATTAAAAGCCATAGTACCTTTGAACATATTTAAGAAATGTTGCACCAAATTTAAATAGAGGATATTGTAAAGCTTTATTGAAAAACATAAGAGAAGGTTTACATGGAGATGCAAAATGTCATGGGTAGGAAGACTAAATACCTTGAAATTGTCTCGAAATTAATTTATAAATTTAATGCAGTTTAAACTCCTAAACTCCTACAAGCTGTGTGTGTGTGTGTGTGTGTGTGTGTGTGTGGTGTCTAACTTAACAGGTTGATCATCTCAATGTATGTAGAGAAAGCATTTGATAAAATTTAACATTCATTCATGATATAGGCTCTTGGTAAACTAGGAAGAGTAAAGAACTTCCCTAACCTGATAAAAAGCATCTATAAAAATGCTACAGTAACATCATTCTTAATAATGAAAGACTGGAATATTATCCATCTGAGATTGAGAAGGAGGCAGGATGTTCACTCTCACCACTCCTATTCAACATCATACTTGCACATAGTGCAGTAAGGCAAGACAAAGAAATAAAAGGCATGCAGTTTGGAAAGGTAGACATAAAACTGTCTCTATTTGCAGATAACATGATAATCTACATTAGAAAAATCCAAAGAATCGATAAAAAATTCCTAGAACTAAAAATGAGTTTACCAAGGCTGCAGGATAGCATGTTAATGTACAGAAGTGAATCACGTTTCTGTAGAATGAACATTGGAATCTGAAATTTCCAAAAATACCATTTATAATAGCTCCAAAAGGTATAAATCTGACAAAATATATGCAGAATATTTATGCTGAAAACTATAAAACAGAGGTGAAAGAAGTCAAATAAATGAAGAGAGAGAGTGATAACACGTTCGTGGATTAGAGGACTCAATGTTGTTAAGACATCAGTTCTCCCTAATACGTGATCAATATATTCAACTCAATATAGAAAACCAAAGAAAACTCTTCTATAGGTGTATGTGTGAATGTATATGTACACACACACACACACACACACACACACACACACACACACACACACACACATATATATATATAAAATAATGTCTTGTCAAAATAAAGCTACTTAGGTTAGCTGCTTTCTTTTCCAGGCCTTTAGTGTGGTTGTGTCATTCATTGTAATAGATTCATTTGTAAATCTACATTCCATCTTTATACATCTATCTATATATATATACACACACACACATATATATATAATATATGTACATATATATTCTAATACACACAGACACACACAGGAATTAGAATAGGCAAAAAGTTCTGAAAAAGAAGAACAAAGTTGAAAGATTCACATTACCTGATTTCAAGATTTATTATAAAGCTATAGTAATCAAGGGAGTATGGTATTGGTAAAGGAAAAACACATAGATCAGTGGAACAGAATAGAGAGCTTAGAAATAGATGCACACAAATGTTTTTGACAAAAATATTTTTGACAAAAATGCAAAGACAATTCAAGAGAAAGGAAGTCTTTTCAATAAATGGCACTGGAACAGTTGGAAGTTCTGCGAAAGATGAACCTTGATATATATCTTGTACTTTATACAAAAGTTAACTCAAAATTGATCCTATACTTAAATATAAAACACAAAACTTATACAATTTCTAGAAGAAAAAGTAGGAGAAATCTGTGTGGCTTTGGAATTAGTGAAAAGTTTTAAAATAACAATATCAAAAGTATGATCCATAAAAGAAAAAAATTCATAAATTAGACTATCAAAATCAAAAACTTGCTTTGTGAAATATGAAATACCCTGTAAAGAGAATGAAAAAGTGAAGCCACAGACTGGAAGAAAATATTTTTAAAAATCACACATTTGATAAAAGAGTTACATCCAGAACTTATAAAGAACTCTTAAAATTAAAAAAATTAGAACCTGAATTAAAAAATGGACAAAAGATATGAACAGATACTTCACCAGAGAAGATATTTGGATGGAAAGTAAGTATATGAAAATATGTTCAACATCATTATCATCGGGGAATGGAAATTAAAACCACAATGAGATACTGCTACAAATCTATTAGAATATGTAACAAACTAAGCTGACAATACTGAGTGCTGTTGAGGATGTGGAACAATAAGAACTCTCATACATTGCTGGTGAGAACGCAAATTAGCATACCCACCTTGGAAAAGAGTTTGGCAATTTCCTATAAAGCTAAACATACACTTATCATATGACCTTCTAGTCTTGCTCTTAGAAATTTACCCAAGTCAATTGAAAACTCATGTTCACAGAAAAAGCCGTATGTGGATGAATGGGTAAACAAAGAGTGGTACATCCATTCAGTGGAATACTGTTCAGCATTAAAGAAGAATGGACTATTGATTCACAGCAACATGGATGAATCCTAAATGCATTTTGCTAAGTGGATGGAGACATATCCCAAAGGCTAAATATTGTGTGATTCCATTGATACATGACATTCTGAAAAAAACGAAGCTATTTTGGTTTTGGGACACAAACTCCAAACCAAAAAACAACAGAACAGTTTGCTAGGGGTGAGAGTGGAGAAAGGGATTGATAATGAAGGGGTGGCATGAGGGAGCTTCTTGGGTAATCAGACTGTTCTGTGTGGTGATGTGCTAATGGATACTTGATTCTATGCAATTGTCAAAACTCATAGAAATTTTACACCACAAAGAGTGAATTTTACTGTCCTCAAATTTAAAATAATCAACCAGGATGGTGGGAAACTAAAGATGGAATGTGGATTTACAAGTGAATATTAATTCTGTTACAATGAATGACACAACCACACTAAATGCTCGGAGAAGAAAGGATTTTAAATAAGATGCTTTACTTTGACTGGATTCTGGAAGGCTAATGAAAAAAGTACTGAACAGAAACACTGTACTGTAGTTGATAAATTTGTTTTTCATAGGAGTATGGAATAGCAGTTCTGAAACTGCATTTTTTTTTTTTACTGCTGTTGAACAAGTAAGTAAATATAATTGATGACAAGGAGGTTTCTCACTATTAGAGAAAGAAATGACAAGCAAATGGGAATTCTAGAATGAACCCTTTGGTACTGGATTGGATTTGGAGACGTCATTATGAACTAATGTATTCCGTTTTTCCCCCTTTTAATGGTTATACAGATAGATACAGAAATAAATATAGACATGTGGGCATATATCAGTTAGTATGTACATATACACCTCCTATCTGTGTCTACTGAGAGGACCTAGAAGTAGTGATACCCCGATATCAACAAGCACATGTTGTGCCCAGATCTTGATTTTTGTTTTTTTGTTTTTTTGTTTTTTGTTTTTTGTTTTTTTTGCAGTACGCGGGCCTCTCACTGTTGTGGCCCCTCCTGTTGCGGAGCACAGGATACGGACGCGCAGGCTCAGTGGCCATGGCTCACGGGCCTAGCTGCTCCACAGCATATGGGATCTTCCCGGACCGGGGCACGAACCCGCGTCCCCTGCATTGGCAGGCGGGCTCTCAACCACTGCGCCACCAGGGAAGCCCCAGATCTTGATTTTTAAATACTATTCTCAAAAGGAACCAGGGCTCCTTGGAGAAGTATATGATTCTAGAACTGGAGCAGGGAAAATACAGGGTGATCCTGGAACACTTGCAGTGTTAGAAAGTAAGGAAGTGCTTTAAAAAAAATGATGGGGGGACTTGAAGGGAAAGGGAGAGAGAGAGGAATACAAAGTGAGTGGGGATCAGAGACTAGAATATTAGGAAAATATATGGTTGACTAAATCAGGGAAATTATAGGACAAGCCAGTGCGGGGTTATGAGGGAGTTTGGTATATTCTATAAATGTCAGTAGGTCAAATTGGTAGATAGTATTTTTCATACCTTTGATACTCTTACTGTTTTTCTGTGTAGTTCCATCAAATACTGAGCAGAGTAGTGTGATCTCCAACTATAATTGTTAAATTCCCCTTGCAATTTAGTCAGATTTTGCTTCATGTATTTTGGAATTCACTTGTTATGTGTATATACATTTATGGTTGTTATATCTTCCTAATATATTGACTCTTTTATCACTATATCTGTCTCTATGTGTCTCCAGTAATATTTCTTGTCTTAAAAATAATTTTGTCTTGCACAGCAAAGGAAAGCATCAACAAAATGAAAAGGCAACTTACTGAATGGGACAAAATATTTGCAAATATATCCGATAAGGGGTCAATATCCCAAATATATAAAGAACTCTTATAACTCTGTAACAGACAAACAAACAGAAAACCCCCCAAAAATCTGATCAAAAAATGGACAGAAGATCTGAAGAGACATTTTTCCAAAGAAGATGTACAGGTGGCCAGCAGGTACATGATAAAATGCTTAACATCACTAATCATTAGGGAAATGCAAATCAAAAGCACAATGAGATATCACCTCATATCTGTTAGAATGGCTATAATAAAAAAAAAACAAGAAATAACACTGTTGGTGAGGGTGTGGAGAAAGGGAAACCTCTGCATTTTGGTGGGAATGTAAATGGGTGCAACCACTGTGGAAAACTGTATGGAGGTTTTATGAGGAAACTCCATCCTCAAGTAGCTCTTTTCCTTATAGAACAACTTCTGTTGCTACAGTTTTCTTATGTGTAATTGAATAGTATGTCTTTTGGTTATTCCTATAATGTTTGGCTTTCTGGATTTACACAGAATAAGTCTCTTATGTATGAAAGCAGGTCTTCTTTAGTTTTTTCTTTGCCAAGGTCAACACTCTCAGTTTTTTTTTAGCTATTTGAAAAATAAAATTATTTCCTCTCTTGGTGCTTTTCTTTGGATGCACTCCAAATGATTAGTATACTGCTGAGACTATTACAGCTGAAAGTGAATAATACCACAAGTACCATACTAATAAGAATAATAATACCTACCCTTTATAGAGCTCTTATTATGTTGCATGCATAGTGCTAAGTCTTCTACATCTCTACAATAACAGTAGATGAAGAAATTGAGGCGTACAGAGGTGCCTTTGTCTGTCACTTTTGCAACTAACAAGTGACCTTTATGCCAGAATTTGAACCTAGGTTTGTTTAACTCCAACTCTTCACTATGCTGCCCTTGGCTGGCATAGAATGCAGTATGGCCATGTTACCTCCTATATTCTGGATATTCTAGTTCTGTTAATTTAGTCTGATTGCACTAATCCTGATTACTAATACCATATTTGGTAGCATATCACTGACTTATATTAAGCTTATATTCAACTAAAACCGACAGATCTTAATAAGATCTTAAATATTCAAACTTCTGTCTGATTTGGTCTTCCCATCTATGTAATTAACTTTCAGTATAAATGCAGTACTTTGTGTTCATGTCTTCACCCTACATTTTGGAGATTTCACTCTTAGTTTCTAGGGTCCCAAGATAATTTTGAATTTTGAGTCTACTATCTATGATATTAACTCTTTTCCTGGACCTGTGACCTTGTACATCGTTGATAAGTGTCCTTGCTTTGTGTTTATCTAGTCTTTAACACAATTTCAAACAGATAAGGGTTAAATAAAGAGTCTATAGGGAGTTTGACCAAGATGGTGGAAGACCCTGAGCTCACCTTCTCTCATGGACACACCAAAATCACAACTATTTACAGAGCAACTATTGATGAGAAAGACCAGAATCTAACTGAAAAGATCTTCTGCAACTAAAGATATAAAGAAAGAACCACAATAAGATGGGCAGGAGGGGTGGAGTTGTGGTATGGTCAAGACCCATACCCCTGGGTGGGTGACCTATAAAGGGGAGGATAAATAAAATTTCAGAGGTTCTTCCCAAGGAGCCATGGGTCTGAGCCCTTGCCTGAGGGTCCTGTACTTCCCGGACCGGGGAACGAACCTGCGTCCCCTGCATCGGCAGGCGGACTCTCAACCACTGTGCCACCAGGGAAGACCACAAATGGTTACTTTTTTATATAATTTAATGTGAATCTGAGATTGTCCCCATAATAGTATGAGTCCCATTAACTTTCATTCAGAGAGCCTTTCTTAAGAGGGAAGAAAGTTAGATTTACAGTTAGTATGTTGGTGATAGAATTATGGGATTGGATCTCAAGTGTGAACAGCATTATTTTGAAGCAGAAAAATACTGCATGCCTCTGTTCTAATCATAAGCAATTGTATTTCTCAATAATTTTTACTAAGCACAGAACTAATCATAACTGTCCCTTGCTAGAAAATGTTCAGTGGCTCACTACTGTCCAGGGATGAAGTTCCAGCCCCTAAGGATGGCAAGCAAGATCTTTTTATGATGGGATTTATGCCTGCCTTACCTCTGCAGCCTTACCTCCTCCTCTTCTCTGCCATGTACCATTAGCTTCTATGTTACTGGATATTCCCAATAATAATATACATTTTCATGTCTCTGTTCCCTCCTGCACATTGTTACCTCCACTGAGAACTTTCTTTGTTTTCCATCATCTGCCTGGTAATCTACTGATCTTGTAAAGCTCAGGTTCTGTGCAGACCTGGCCAACCATCTAAAGTAGATTCATCACTCCCTTCTCCCTTGTCTTAGATACAGTATTATAGCTCTAACACCCAAATTCACATGGTTGTTATATATAAAGACCAACCAAATGAAGTTGGGAAATTATTTCTGAAACAACAAACTGCTACAAAATTACTTTGAAATTATCAGTAGGCAGTGCTGGATAACAATCCCAGGAGAACCTTTGAGCTTCTTTGTTTTTCTCCCTTGGCACTGACATAAGGTGCTGTCACACAGTTATATCATATTTATTTAATTTTGTCATTTCGGTCCCTCCCCTTAGTCTGTCTCTGGGAACACAAAGGCAGACTGCTAATCAGAAGAGTCCCAGCTGGAATGAAATTGACAGTGTGGGTGCTGAACAAAGTGTTATTAACACTGTGGGCAGAAGCAAAGGATCAGAGAAATGCTTTCTTTCTAGAAATAGCTCCCTGGGCTCTCCTCCACCTCGTTTGTACCTCTAGGTATGTTATTCATGTGGACTTAAAAAGACAGGACAAAAAATTCAGACCTACCCTGTCTCTTTAAATAAAGGTAATACCAAATGTCTGAGCACATCCAGACCGTTGTGTAGACCCATTCAATTGGACAAACATTTCTTAGCAGGCCCCATGTTAGGTGCTAGGGACACAGAGATGAACGAGGCAAAATCTCTGCCTCAAGTAGCTCACCTTCTAATAGATGAGAGAAAAATGAAACCAAAATTAGCACAGAGTGGGATACATTTCATAATACAGGCAAGCATAACAGATGACATAGCTAATAAATCTTCCCAGGTTGGAAACAAGAAGGAGATCAAGAAAGATTTCTCAGGTGAAAAACCAACAAAATATATTTACCAGTATACTTATACCACTTTCCACCAAAACCTGTTTTGTTTTTTTTTGCCCAGCCCATTAGAGCATATGCTCTATGAATTTATCACTTGGTCAAATAGCTTCTAAATTAAAATAGCTTCTATAACCTATATTTTAAATTACCAGTTAAAGCACTTTTCTCTCTTGCCTTCCATCCAGTCTGAATTTTCGATAAACTTGATGTTTATTTAAGCATAACCTGATGTTATATTTAAACTACTACTCTGCATATTTGTTTTCTTACTAAGAATTTCTTTTCTAGTCAAACATTTTCAATTTTATAGCACTCAATGTCATAATCAATTTTTTACAAGTTAAATTTCATTTTAAGCTGATTTCAGTTTTAAGTTACTTCTATATTCTATTTCTTTCATTTCTGCATCTATAAAACTATTAACACTTTCTAGTCCTTTGAACAGGCTGGAGACTCACTTATGAGCACAGAGGATCATGTTAAGTCCCAGTCATAAATTCAGTAAGTCCGTTCCAGATAGACATTGCAAGGTTAAAGCCAGAACTAAGCCAGGATCAGACCTTGAATAAAAGTCTGTTTTGGGCTTCCCTGGTGGCGCAGTGGTTGAGAGTCCGCTTGCCGATGCAGGGGACACGGGTTCGTGCCCCGGTCCGGGAGGATCCCACATGCCGCGGAGCGGCTGGGCCCGTGAGCCATGGCCGCTGGGCCTGCGCGTCTGGAGCCTGTGCTCCGCAACGGGAGAGGCCACAACAGTGAGAGGCCCGTGTACTGCAAAAAAAATAAAAAAGAAAAAAAAAAAAAAGAAAAAGTCTGTTTTATGAGCAATTTTGACTAGATTCTTAAGCTTCTTATGTATTTCAAGGAATCCTGAAGCATCCTTCTTTAGAACTGATTCGATAAAAATGATTTATCTCCACTGAAACCCATAGCAAACAGATAGGAAATTGGAAATAAACCTCATGCTTATGAAATTTTTAAGGGGAAAGTTGATTAGATAAAACCCAAATGGAAACCAAAATCCCCAGAAAAAAGTCCTCAAAAAAGTATAGGATGACCCTCATGTTGCTGCTGTCATTTGGATAGCTGTCTTATGTGCATGCATATAAGGTTGTCTGATAGCAAATTTCATGGTTAATTTCAACATTAAAACCCTGCTTTTGTTTGAGTTTGGTCATCAATGAAATGAACAAAACCTCTTTGGCTATGCACTAGCCTTGCTTCAACTAGTAGGAAACATGAGAAAACATAGTAAGCCATTGCTTTTAAAGAAGAAAGCAATGAGGTTAAAAACAGAATGAATGCCAACAATCACAGTGTGTCTCCAAGGGTAAAGAGCTGATTCAATATCTTTTCTTTTGGGCTTCCCTGGTGGCGCAGTGGTTGAGAGTCCGCCTGCCAATGCAGGGGACACAGGTTCAAGCCCTGGTTCAAGCCCTGGTCTGGGAAGATCCCCCATGCCGCGGAGCAGCTAGGCCCATGAGCCATGCCCACTGGGCCTGTGCATCCAGAGCCTGTGCTCCGCAACGGGAGAGGCCACAACAGTGAAAGGCCCCCATACCGCAAAAAAAAAAAAAAAACAACCCCCCCCCCCCCCAAAACACAGCAAATTAGGCAAGATGAGGCAACAGGAACAAGTTCCAAATGAAAGAACAAAATAAGACCCCAGAAGAAGAAATAAGTAAAGTGGAGATAGGCAATCTACCCAATAAAGAGTTCAAGGTAATGATTATAAAGATGGTCAAAGAGCTCAGGAGAAGAATGGATCAATAGTATGAGAAGTTTGAAGTTTTAAACAAAGAGTTAGAAAATATAAAGACGAACCAAACAGAGATGAAGAATACAATAACTGAGGTAAAAAATACACTAGAAGGAATCAAGAGTAGTTTAAATGATACAGAGGAACAGATTAGTGAGTTGGAAGACAGGGTAGTGGAAATTATTGAAGCTGAACAGAAAAGAAAAAAAAAAAGAAATGAAGACAGTGTAAGAGACCTCTGAGACAACATCATGTGTATTAACATTCGCATTGTAGGGTCCCAGAAGGAGGAGAGAGAGAGAAAAGGGCAGAGAACATATTTGAAGACTTAACAGCTGAAAACTTCCCTAACCTAGGAATGGAAACAGACATCCAGGTCCAGCAAGCACAGAGAGCCCCAAAAAGGATCAACCCAAAAGGACAACACCAAGTCACATTGTAATTAGAATGGCAAAAATTAAAGATAAATAAAGACTATTAAAAGCAGAAAGGGAAAAGCAACAAGTTACATACAAGGGAACTCTCATAAGGCTGTCAGCTGAATTTTCAGCAGAAACTCTGTAGGCCAGAAGGGCATGTCATGATATATTTAAAATTATGAAAGGGAAGAACCTGCAACCAAGAATACTCTTATCTGTCAAGGGTTTCATTCAGATTTGGAGAGATCAGAAGTTTTACAGACAAGCAGAAGCTAAAAGGGTTCAGCACCACAAAATCAACTTTACAAAACTGTTAAAATTTAAGTGAAAACGAAAAGGTCATAACTAGAAACATGAAAATTAGGAAAAGAAAAAATTCACTGGTAAAGGCAAATATATAGTAAGTGTAGTAAGTCAACGACATACAAAGCAAGTGGGAAGATTAAAAGACAAAAATAGTAAAATCATCTATATCCACTATAAGTAGTTAAGGGAAAAACACAAATGTGGAAGGTAAACAGTATGCTACTAGACAAGCAATGTATCACTGAAGAAATCAAAGAAGAAATTAAAAAACTACCTGGAGACAAGTGAAAATGAAAACAATGTTCCAAAATTAATGGGATATAGCAAAAGCAGTTCTAAGAGGGAAGTTTATAGTGATTCAAGCTTTACCTCAGGAAAGAAGAAAAATCTCAAAGAAACAAACTAACCTTACACCTAAAGGAATGAGAAAAAGAAGAACAAACAAAACCCAAATTTAGTTGAAGGAGAGAAATCATAAAGATCAGAGCAGAAATAAATGAAATAGAGACCAACAAAAAGTAGAGAAGCTCAATGGAACTAAGAGCTGGTTCTTTGAAAAGATAAACAAAATTGATGAACTTTCAGCTAGACTCATCAAGAAAAAAAGAGAGAGGGCCCAAATCAGTAAAACCAGAAATGAAAAAGAAGTTTACAACTGACACCCCAGAAATAGAGAGGATCATAAGAGATTGCTATGAACAATTATACACTGATAAAATGGGCAAGCTAGAAGAAATGGACAAATTTCTAGAAATGTACAATCTCCCAACTGAATCAGGAAGAAATAGAAAATACGAAACAGACCAATTACCAGTAATGAAATTGAATTGTAATCAAAAGTTCAAGACCAGATGGTTTCATAGGTGAATTCTACCAAACATTTAAATAAGAGTTAAAACCCATCCTTCTGAAACTATTCCAAAAAATTGCAGAGAGAGGAACACTTACAAACTTACTCTATGAGGCCAGCATCACCCTGATACCAAAACTGGACAAAGACACCACAAAAAAAGAAAGTTACAATAGTTAACTGTATGAACATAGATGCAAAAGTCCTCAACAAAATATTAGCTAACTGAATCCAACATTATATTAAAGGATCATACACCATAATCAAGTGGGATTTATCCCAGGGATGCAAGGATTTTTCAGTACTTGCAAATCAATCAATGTGATACATTACATTAACAAATTGAAGAATAAAAGCCATATGGTCATCTCAGTAGATGCAGAAAATGCTTTGGTAAAGTTCAACATCCATTTATGATAATAAATCTCTAGAAAGTGAGCATAGAGGGAGCATACCTCAATACAGTAAAGGCCATTTATGACAAACTCATAGCTAACATCATGTTCAATGGTTAAAAGCTGAACACATTTCCTCTAAGATGAGGATCAAGACAAGGATGTTTACTCTCACCACTTTTTTTAAAAAATTCATGTTTATTGAGGTATAATTACATATAAGGAAATTCACCCATTTTATGTGTACAATTCAATGAGTTCTGACAGACCTATATGGTCGTGTAAGTACCACCACATAAAAATACGGCACATTCCATCACCTCCCCCAAACTTCCCTCATATCCTTTTGTGTTCAGTAATCTCCGTTTCTCTTGCAATCACTAATCTGATTACTGCACAATAGGTTTGCCTTTTCCAGAATGTCACTGTGATGGTTAATTCTATATATTGACTTGTATGGGCCAGAAGCGTGCTGCCTAGATACTCTCACCACTTCTGTTCAACATAGTTTTGGAAGTCCTAGCCACAGCAATCAGAGAAGGAAGAGAAATAAAAGGAATCCAAATTGGAAAAGAAGAAGTAAAACTGTCACTGTTTGCAGATGACATGATACTGTACATAGAAAATCCTAAAGACACCACCAGAAAACTGCCAGAGCTCACCAATGAATCTGGTAAAGTTGCAGGATACAAAATTAATATACAGATATCTTTGCATTTCTATATAACAATGAACTATCAGAAACTAAGGAAGCAATCCCATTTACAATCACATCAAAAAGAATAAAATACCTAGGAAGAAACCTACCTAAGACCTGTACTCAGAAAACTATAAGACACTGGTGTAAGAAATTGAAGATAACACAAACAGATGAAAAGATATTACGTGTTCATGGATTGGAAGAATCATTATTGTTAACATGACCATACTACCCCAGGCAATCTATATATTCAATGCAATCCCTATCAAAATATCAATGGCATTTTTTTCACAGAACTAGAACACAATTTTAAAATTTGTATGGAAACACAAAAGACCCTGAATAGCCAAAGCAATGTTGAGAAAGAGGAACAGATCTTGACTTCAGACTGTACTACAAAGCTACAGTAATCAAAACAGAATGGTACCTACACAAAAACAGACACACAGATCAATGGAACAGAATAGAGAGCCCAGAAATAAACCCACACATTTATGGTCAATTAATCTATGACCAAAAAAGCAAGAATATACAATGGGGAAAAGCACTCTCTTCAATAAGTGGTGCTGGGGGCTTCCCTGGTGGTGCAGTGGTTGAGAGTCCGCCTGCCGATGCAGGGAACACGGGTTCGTGCCCCGATCCGGGAGGATCCCACATGCCGCGGAGTGGCTGGGCCCGTGAGCCATGGCCGCTGAGCCTGCGCGTCCAGAGCCTGTGCTCCGCAACGGGAGAGGCCACAACAGTGAGAGGCCCGCGCACCGCAAAAAAAAAAAATAAAAAAAAAAATAAAAAAAAATAAGGGGGGCTGGGAAAACTGGACAGCTACATGCAAAAGAATCAAACTGGACTACTTTCTCACACCATATACAAAAATAAATTCAAAATGGATTAAAGACCTAAATGTAAGATTGAAAACCATAAAACTCCTAGAAGAAAACATAGGCAGAATACTCTTTGATATTAATCATGGCAATATTTTTTGGATCTATCTCCTAAGATAAAGGGAAACAAAAGCAAAACTAAACAAATGGACTTAGAAAGCTTTTGCACAGCAGAGGAAACCATTGCAAAAATGAAAAGACAATCTACTGAACAGGAAAAAATATTTATAAATCATATGACCGACAGGGGGTCAGTCACATGTGAGATTATATGTGTGTGTGTGTGTGTGTGTGTGTGTGTGTGTGTGTGTGTATCACATCACATCTTTATCTACTCATCTGTTGATAGAACATTAGAATATTACTCAGCCATAAAAAGATGAAATATTGCCATTTGCAACAACATGGATGGACCTGGAGAGTATTATGCTTAGTGAAATAAGTCAGAGAAAGACAAATACTATTATGTTATCACTTATATGTAGAATAATCTAATAAACAGAATAATGAATATAACAACAACAAAAAGACACAGATATAGAGAACAAATTAGTGGTTACCAGTAGGTAGAGGGAAGGCGGGGAGGGGCAAAATAGGGATAGGGTATTAAGAGTTACAGACTACCATATATAAAATAAATAAGCCAGAAGGATATATTGTAGAGCACAGGGAATATAGCCAATATTTTATAATAACTTTAAATGGAGTATAATCTATAAAAATATTGAATCATTATTTTGTAGATCTGAAATTAATATAATATTATAAATCAACTATACCTCAATAAAAAATTCTATATTGCAAATGTATGTTTTCCCCAAACATTGTTGAAATGTACTTTTTTAAGTCTAGGACATTTGTTAGGCCATGCCCATTGTTTTCTTTCTTACTATTCTTAATATTAGGTAATTTGTTCACTTTATTTCAAGGTTCTGGCTTAAATGACATTGAGGATATCAGTTGTAATTATGCTTCTTCTACCTTCTGCGCAATACATTTGTTAGATAGGAAATAGAGAGTTTAGTAGATATTCTACCCTTTGAATTAGACTTCTATTAGAAGATATCAGGATAATTGAAACTTCTTTTTCCTCTTTGTAGTATATTTTGGTACGAGTTTTGTAATGTTTTTTTGGGAAAGTATCCATATTTCTTTTCTGGATAGATCAGCTGTGGTATGCTACTATATAGTATAAAAAGGTTTTCTTTCTATTTCCTCAGTTTTACTGTTTACCATACTTTACTATTAAGTTCTTGAGTTTCTATATAGGAGTAACTTCTGGAAAGATCAGTGGATTTGGCTTTGAAAATTTCTGGATTTGGGGACTGACCATGATATGTGAACTTGAGCAAGTCACTTATGCTTTGTGGACCTCAGTTTTTCCATATATAAATTAGGGATAATAATATTACTCATTATCATTTAGGATTACAAAACAGATTAGGATTTCAAAAATACATGACTGACTGTTAATGGTTTATACAAATAGTGCTTTTATGTTACATAACAAGAAACAAAAGATAGGCAGTCTAGCACAAGTATGGTAGCTCAATAATGACGTTAGGGGACTTAAGCTCCTCCCATCTTCCTGTTCACCATCCTTAGTGCGTAAGACCTTTGCCCTCTTGCTTCTTGATTCATTGCCACAAAATGGCTACTATAACTTTGTGTTTTAGGCATAAAGAATAGGAAGGACTAAAGGGCTGAAGGAAAAAAAACTGGTCTTAGTGAAGTTCTGTCTTTTAATTTGGCCAGGGAGGTCCTACTAGGGATGTGTGCCTGCAGCTCATTGGCCAGAAGCATGTTACATGGCCACTCTTTGCTTCAAGGAAAGCTGGGGAATTATATATTTTAGCTCTTCAGTCTCTGTAGTAGAGGAAGGCAAAGGAGAAGGGATTGTGTTTAGGATTTGGGTCAGCTAGTCAACAATGTCTGCTTTCATTGATGGTTGGAAGAATTCAATGATACACTGTATTTAAAAAACTTTACAGAGTGTAACTTAAATAGATGTATACTGTGTTCATTATTCCTCTTATCTTCTATTGATGATCTTATAAACTAGAGTGTATTCTTAAATTTATTCTAATTTTGTATTCAAGGCTTAGAAAATCTATGAGATTATTACTTACTTGATTGTTAAATGCATGCACCTTATTGCCTACATCCTAGAAATTAGTATAAATATGTTTAGGCATAAATATTGCATTATTTCCAACCAGCTCCTCTATTTTTATTTAAGAATGAGTGAGGACCATTCTTACATCTGGCTAATCTTTGTCAACCACACATCCTAATGCTCAGAAGGTAGAAGAAGTTGTCATGGGTTTGTTTTTATATCTGATCTTCTCCTTTAGGGCTCTTTTGATGTGTTTGAAAATCTTTTTGCACAAAGTGATGATCAGCCCTTCATGTCACATGCCCTGTTTTCTCTTAGGTGTCATTGATATTGCTTAAAGAGCCAAAACTTTCCTATTGGTACCATTGACATGGGCGTTAGTTTTTCTTTTCCAAAGCCGTTGGTATCAGTAGTGGCAGAGCAGTTTTTTTATTTTTAGCACTTTTTTCCCCTAAAATCCTTCAGTTTGTTACGTAAAACTTGAAAGTTTCTAGAGTTGTCATTCCAATTGCTGCTGATAATATCATTTGTCCCTATGATAATCAGCTGAGTTATCTTTTAATTTGTAAAAATAAACAAGTTACTTCAGGACATAAAAGGTCCCTGCTTTTTGGGCAGCATTCTAGATGAATGTTTGTTTTTGAGAAGGGCTGTTTTCTGGAGAATACATATGCTTTGAGTGAAAATCATACTGAAGTGTGAAAGGCAGCCTATCACTAATAGGAAAATAATTGGGAAAGAGGCAGTTCTCCAAAGTGACTCTAGCCCTACTCTTGCTTTCTTCAGTGACCCACAAAATACTTTTATATACTTTATATATTTAAAGGGCAATTAATGAGTCTGAATATACTCAGAGGTACATGAAAAATAGCAGTAGAAGTCCTAAGCAGCTATACCACAGAATGGCAGCTTTCATTTGAGCTGAATGGGCTGGGTGGGGGTAAATTTGAAAACAGGCCAAGTATCCTGAATACACATGCTGGTGCTATCACTCAGTCCTACAGCCTGAAGTAGAGGGAATGACCTTCATAGTCACTAGTATTCAGGCAAGGTCGTATTATTTTTCCCCATGGTAAAAGATGTTAAGAAAAGGGACCAGGAGGCACATAAGTCCTAGATGTGAGCTGAGAAGAGGAATGGAGTAGTGAGAATCTTAAATGAGGTCAGAGAAAGCTAAGAAACAGAAATCTCCAGAGAATTTGGAGATGACCAGAGAAACTTGTAGGATGCATCATGAAGTAGGAGACCCTTCAGGTTTATTATTTCTGAATCTCTTCACTTTGATGAAAATGCTGGTAGTTTATAAATTCTGTCATATTGGGTGCAACAGGACTTTGATGTGTATATGGCTTTTGTTTTGTTTTGTTTTTTGCTGCCTGTATTCTTTCTTTCTTTTCTTAGACATTGTTCGAAGTGATGTTGCCTTGGATAAACAGAAAGGCTGCAAGATTGCCCAGCACCCTGATGTTATGCTGGAGCTCCAACGGGAGAAGGCAGCTCAGATGCATCTGGTTCTTCTAAAGGAGCAATTCTCCAATACTTACAGTAATCTCGTATTAACAGGTAAGGCTATTGGCTTCGGCTGGAATCTTAGAGCACTGTAGATTGACGGTCTCCGTCAGTTAGCAACTTGATGCTTGGGAGACACTAAAGTGGGATTCAGATGAGCTGCATCTGTCTGTCTTTTCCCACTTATCCCTTTTAAAATTGTGATGACTCTTATATTCATATAAAATATTTATTACATTTTGCAGATGTATTTTGGCTTGAGGTTGTG
>NW_006794277.1:14450-34111 GCF_000442215.2 Lipotes vexillifer | reverse complement strand
TTCAGCATGTGTGTTCTCAAAAGAGAGAACCAATGAAAACCTAATGAAGCCTTGTAAAAATATGACTTTTTAGATGTGTGCCAATAGATTTGAGAAAATTACTAAATTTGGTGTCTAAGAAGCAGCTATTTTCCTCTTTCTGTGTATGCCCTTTCTGTGAACCCAGTGAATATAAAGATGAAATGTAAAAGAGATAATGATCCACAGGCAGAGCTGAGGATGTTCTATATTCTTGGTGGAGTTTGAAAATATCTAGGGAATTTGATTTACTTTTTAAGAACAAAGAGGCTATGAGACTGAGCCATACTCCTTTACATCCTTGGTTCTAAGAGGGAAGTGAATATATGTGAGAGCTCAAAGGAGAAACAACTTTTTGCAGGGCTGCTGCAGACTTTGCTGGTAAAGAGCATGTGAGTTGCATGCCTTTGTCAAGCTTTGGAAAAAAATTCTAATAGCACACTCTAATGTGAGAATCATGTAGGACTTGGATGAACTAAGAACAGTCTGAGTTACCTCCGTTTTCTTAAGGGAATGCAAGGCAGATCTGCATTATCTTGATTCAAATTTTAATAAATCAAAGTGTATGTTTTCCCTTGTTTATGAATATTAAAAAAATTAAAAGATGGAATGCCTGACAGTCTATGAACATCTCACACTTATTTTTGTAAACTCCAATTTAGGAAAATTTAAAAATTTTTTACAGGCTTCCTGGCATTTCACCAGGTTGCTTCCAGCAACCAGGTTGTTTTGCTTCTGAAAAAGCACAAGTCTCTTCTGACTCTACATCTGTACCTGGTGGAAAACTCAGCAGCATGAGATGAAAGCCAGATTTAAATGTGGCTTTGGAGAGCAGAGAAGAGAATTATAGATTTCATAAGTATAGCCCCTATTTTTTGTTCTTTGATAGGTCATTAAGGAAGGAAAACTTAAAAGTGATTTATGGCTAATAAATCCTAAATTGGTTAGTGAAACTGTGTTTAAGTTTAGATGTTTGGGAAGAACATATTTTTCTCCAAATTTCTTCAGTCTACCTCAAATGTACAAATAGTAAATGTATATAGTATTTTCCAATTCAGTTATTGGAAATGCAGTATTTTAAGCTACCTTATTCTAATATTTTAGGCATACATTAGAGATGTCAGACCCTGTGTTCTTTAATGTGGCATAGAAAGAGCTTAGGGTAATTCTAATCCTAAACTGTGCATCCAGAGTTTGGCTTGAAGGCATATTATCTTTGAAAACACAAGTGCTCTTTTGAGTTCAATGGAATCTTTTCTAATTCTCAGTAACATAATCCCTTTGGATGTTTATTCTCAGTTCAAACTGTTGGAATCAACATTGTCAACTTTTACCCTGACAACTTGCTTACTTTCTACTAAACAAACTTACCCTAGAGAAGAGCCTCTTTCCTGCTCTCACTTCTCCCAAGCTGCTTCAAAGAGCCCTCAGGCATTTTCCACATTTTTCACCCAAATGCCTGTTGCAGAGGTGGTACCTTGCTGCAGACAGAGCATTTGGTGTGCCCTGGGTTGTTTACGTGAAAGTTCAAAAGGTTTTGGTGCCAGGTGTTGAGAAGAGATGGAGTCATTTCATTTTAGCACCAATGGTAAAACTATTTTACTATTCTTTAACTAAGTCTTTGATTTTACACAGTGTAGTTTTATAATTGTTATGAAGTTTAATCCTTGATTTCTTGTATAAATTTTGAGAACATGGTCTCCAGACAGCTAAACATAATATTTAAACATAACTAAACTAACTTCTGTAAATATTTCCCTTTTCGGTGATGAATGTATATTGGTAAGGAGGGTGAGGTTGAAGGGGCAGAGACCTCTCAAATGAAGTGACTTTCTTTACCAACATGTTCAGAACACCTACCCTAGGATTTCTGCTTGGTGATGTTTTACTTATTTTGTATAACTCTGGCATGTTTGAAATGTCTGCCATGAAAGTATGTGGGAACAGGATGAGGAAACAGGGCCTCCAAAATCTCAGAAAGAGATCACTTTTTAATGTCTCTGCTCTCCTCTCAACCCCTCTCCCCAATTATTTACAGAATTTCATGTATATGTGTAGCAGTGTATCATGATTGTTTCCTGTTAGTGGTCAGTTAGTGGTATGGTCTTTATTTTTAAATTGGACAACTAAGTTAACAGTAGAGGAAAAAAATTAATAAAGTGATTGAAATGTCAGTATAGTAAGAAATTAATAAAGTGATGGAAATGGCAGCTGCTTAAAAGCTTATTAAAAATGATGGCTCTTGCCCTTCACCTCACAAGCAAGCCCTCATTCTTAGGTGTTCCATCTTTAGGTGATCTGTCAGCATTGAGGTGAGAGGTATGCCTTCATATTCTGCATTCTAGCTTGTGATCTCTCTTAAACAGCCATCCTTCAGAGGAGGGCAAATGATATTCTAGCTTTGAGGATCTGAACATTTAATAAAAGGAAAACAACTCTACAGTTCTAGTGACAACCCATTTAATGGAAACAAGTAGTTCTCATTGTATAATATTTTTTAAAAAATGGATTGTATTTTTGCATGATATTAAACATGTCTTAATATCTTCACGTGAATGATTTACATGGTATTGGAAATAATGTTAGCCTCACCTAATCTGGAGGGTTTTTGAAGTAAACTCTTAAGGTTTTGTGAAGGTGATGGAGGAATTCCAGGAGAACATCAATGATAGAACTATTTTAAATATGCTGCACTTTTTTACACTGACTCACCGAGACATGCATGTAATCTTATCCTGTAGCTTCTTGAATCTGAGAGTATTAAATGTCACTGTGCATGTTACTCAAGGAGTGATAAATGAAAGGGAGAGTTTGGTAGGTGACTTTAAGAAAGAACAGTGATCATGTCTTCTGTATCTTTGTGCTCTCATGATTCTTAATGTGATAATGCTCTGTAAGTTTGTTGAAAATGTTCTGCCGTGTACACATTGTAAGTTCACTCAAAGACTACTTTTTAAGGGTTAATTTGGACATCTATTAAATAACTGTTTATAGGTTTGAATTTAGTTATTTGTCTCCCCTACCTTGGCAAACCCCCCTCTTTTGAGGTATTAATTGAACGTTTGTGGCAGATGCCTGTACTATAATCAAATGAAAAACAGAAAATAAAAAGTTATAAGCCAGCCTTAAGGGGAAATACACTTTCTAGGATTTTCTTTAGAACATAAACTCCCAGAAGGCAAGGAATATTATATTTGTGCTGCATTCTGTATAGTAATTAGAACATAGTGAATGATCCTGTAATGAAGTCAACTTTAAAAAAAATTGTGTTGTGAAGTCATCTAGTCAACTCTTGTTTCCAGGTAGCCTGAACTGTATAGCCATTATAAATGGATGGCATTACTCAAGATGCTTTCCAGAATTCCTTTATGAGGACTCTTGTTATGTTATTGTCTGCTACTTATGGTTTTGTACCTCTTCTTTCAGTCATTAGATTCCAAAATATACTGAGATTCCTGTGGTTAGCTTTATTGTATTACTGTGGTAAATGAATTGAGCAAAAGAGGCTCATACTTCCTTGTTGTGGCCAATCTTTCTAACTTCAGTTGAGCAAAGGGCCCAAATAAGTGTTCTTTCAGTTCTCAAAGGACTATATCCAGGTCTGTTTAATTATTTGCATTATATTCCATAGTATTGAATGTAACATACTTTATTTTACCATTTCCCTATTAATGTATATTAATTTCTATGCATATTTACACATTTATTTCTGTAGAATAGATTTCTGAAAGTGGATGTCTGGGTCAAAAAATACATATTTTTAAATTTTATGAATTCAGGTTTATTGAGGTGTAATTTACATTATAGTATAAATAAATTTGGACAGGTTAATATATTATAGAGTCATATAGCTGTCATCACCATCAGATATAGAACATTTCCGTTACCCTAAAAATTCTTTTGTCTCCCTTGGCAGTCACTCTCCTTTCTCAACCTTAGCTGTGTCTGATCTGATATTTGTCCCTAAATGTCATGTCAATGGAAAAATAAAGTAGTTGTGTGTGTTTGATTGTTTTCACTTAGCATGATGTTTTTGAGATTCATTCATCTTTTTGCATATATTAGCAGTTCATTTCTTTCTGTTGCTGAGTAATATTTCATGTTAAGAATATCCTACAATTTATTTATCCATGCATCTGTTGATGGACATTTGGTTTATTTCTAGCTTTTGGTGATTGTGAATAAAGCCACTGTAGACATTTACTCTCAGATCTTTGTGTTGACATATGTTTTCATTTCTCTTAGGTAGGTACCTAGGAGTGGGATTGCTTGATTTTATGGTGCCTGTTTATAAGAAACTGTCAGACTGTTTTCCAAAGTGGCTGTACCATCTGGCCTTCCACCAACAGTGTGTATGAGTTCTAGATACTCCATATCCTTGCCAATAATTAGCATTGTCTGTCTTTTAAATTTTAGCTATTTTAGTGAGTACGTAGTAGTAGTATCTTTTGGTTTTAATTTGCAGTTTACCTTATGACTAGTGATATTGAGTATCTCTTCTTTGCTTATTTGCTATCTATATATCTTCTTTGGTGAAGTGTCTGTTCAAACCTTTTGCCCATTTAAAAAAAATAATGACTTTTGTTTTCTTACTATTGAGTTTTGAGAGTTCTGTATATATTTTGGGCTACAAGTGCTTTATCTGACATGCCATTTGCAAATACATTTTTCCTGTGTGACTTGTCCTTTTATTTTTTAACAGCTTTTTTCAAAGAGCAGAAACTTTTAAATTTGATGAAGTCCAGTTTTGCTTTTATGGTTTGCATTTAAAATTATAATGCATTCTGCCAGATAATTTTCAGAAAAGATTGTAGCAATTCCCATTCCCACTAGCCGTGTATGAGAGCAGTTATTTCCTAGCATTCTCATTAGTGCTGGGTATTAGTGCTCTTTTCAATCCTTTCCACTTTAACAGGTGAAAAATACTATCTCATTGTTGCAATTTTCTGGCCATAGCCAGGGCGAGTATATTTTCACATATTTATTGGTGATTTATATTTTCTGTTTTGTGAATTACCTATTCATATCTTTGCCTTAAAAAAAAATTGGGTGTTAATCTGTTTCTTATCAGTTTATAAGTGCTCTCTGTGTGTTACGAATGTTAATCCTTTGTCCTATGTATTGTAAACCATTTTCTTCCCTGAATGTCATTTATTTTTCAACTCTTTTTAGTTTATAGCTTTAATCTTTTACTATGACTGGAATTTATGTTTATATATAGTGTGATGTAAGCATGTAACATTGTTTTCTTCCAAGTAGCTAGCCAGCTTTGCATACACTGTTTTTTTTAAAATAAAACATTCTTTTGCCCCTGAGTTGAAACATCATATATGTTATATATTATACTCCCACATATATTTGTACCTATTTCTGAACTCTACGTTACATTATTTTTTTATTTTTTATTTCTGTGCCAGTGTTATACTGTTTTCATGTCTGGTAAGGCTTATTAACCTTTGTTTCTCTTTTCTAAGGTTTTTACAGCTATTCTCATATAATTACTTTTTGAAATGAACTTTCACTTTCTCTAGTTAAAGAAAATTCATTGCTGGATTTTGATTGGAATTACATTCAATCTGTATCCTAATTTGGGAAGTTTTGATATTTTTCTGATGTTAAGTCTTCCACTTACGATGATATATCTTTTCACTTGCTCAGTTCTTGTTTTATGTTGTTTGATAATATTTTATAATTTTTCTGTACCTTTCTTGTTAAATATATTCTTTAATATTTTATACTTTTGTTGATATTGAAAGTGAATTTCTTTCTCTTTATAACTTATTTCCAGTATAAAGAGAAACTATTGATCAAAGACAAAGGTAGATTTTTTCCATTTTCTAAATTTTTACCTACTGTTTTCCTTTTCTAAAAACCTCCCCAAAATATTGAAAAATAGTGGTGATAGCTGCTTTTCACATGATTTTAATGAAAATGACTTCACTATTTCATGTGTATAAGCATCTGAATATTTATCCACTAAAACCAATCCCTTGAAAGTCAAAATATATTTTTTTCAAAATGAGAATGACTTTATTATTATTTATCATTATGATAGAGGAAAGATATTTTGATTAACATTCTTCTAGGCATCTCTCTATCCATACACACACATATACATAAGCCATAAATGTATAGGAAACATATAATTTTATACAAACCAGTTGTATACAATATACATGCCTGTTATTTTGTAACATCCTTTTTCTTTTTTTTTTTGGGTAACATCCTTTTTCTTAGCAATATTTTGTAGACGTCTTTCTATATCAAAGAACATAGGTTCATATTCTTTTTAATGGCTACATTAGAATTGCATTATTGTATGAATATTTTGTAATTGTTTAACTGATCTTCTATTGATAGACATCAGGGTTGTCCCTAATTTTTAATGATTATAAATAATGTTGTGATGAACAACATTGCATATCTTTGTGCAATTACTGTAAGTATGAGCGCTATGTCAAATGAATACACATTTAAAATTTTGATGCATTCAGTAAATGGACTTTCAGAAGGGTCATGCCAGTTTATACAGTGTATGAGAGAACTCACTTATCTTGTCTTTTGCTCATGCTGATTATTTTCCGTTCTTTTGTCTGTGTTATTGTAATAGACAATGAGGGATATGGCATTGTTTTAAATACATTTCATTGCTTACTAGTGAGGTTAATGATCTTTTTACATTCTTTGCCATTTTTATTTCTTCTGTGAATTGTACATTTCTTTTCTTTCCCTTTTTTTTTTTTTTTTTTTTTTTTTTTGCGGTACGCGGGCCTCTCACTGTTGTGACCTCTCTCGTTGCGGGGCACAGGCTCCGGACGCGCAGGCTCAGTGGCCATGGCTCACGGGCCCCGCCGCGCCACGGCATGTGGGATCTTCCCGTACTGGGGCACGAACCCGCGTCCCCTGCATCAGCAGACGGACTCTCAACCACTGCGCCATCAGAGAAGCCCGAATTGTACATTTCTTTAGCCTTTTTTTGTTATTGAGTTATTGGTCTCTTTCTTATTCAATAATAAGATCATTTTATATATTAGGGATAGTAATCTTTTGTCATGTATATTGCCAAAAATGTATTCTTGGGCTTTTTAAATTTGTCTTTGTTGTATTAATAGTTTAGTTATTAAATATCGTATATTAACGCACGTATGTGGAACCTAGAAAAATGGTACAGATGAACCGGTTTGCAGGGCAGAAGTTGAGACACAGACGTAGAGAACAAATGTATGGACACCAAGGGGGAAAAGCCGCGGGGTGCGGGTGGGGATAGTGGTGTGATGAATTGGGCGATTGGGATTGACAGGTATACACTGATATGTATAGAACTGATGACTAATAAGAACCTGCTGTATAAAATATTAAATTAAATTAAATTAAAAAAAAACTAATACTAAACTTTCTTTGGGTTTTTTGTATGGAAATATGTTAATATTAATGTTTCAGACATTACATGAAATTCCTAAAAATCAAAAAAAAATAGTTTAGTTGTTTTTCCATTTTGTTTTTCTTTTTTCTCTCTCCCTCCCTCTGTGCTTATCCTGCCAGGCTAGCAGTTTGGAGATTGTCTCTGTCCTGCCCTTGGTGTTACTATTCTAGAACCAGGTATTATAGTGGTGTTTGATTCTGCTCTGTGATGGTATTTGGGATGTTGTACATCTAGTTCCTGGGCCACAAGGCCTGCCTGAGTCCTAGGTGTCCTGTAATCCCTCTCACTCCTTCTTTCTGCGACTTCCTATCAACTGCTGCCTCTGGCCCTAGGCCAGCAGTGCCTTTTTAATTTTTTTCCCTCTATTTAGTGAATCTGGCTTTAGTCCTCCATCTCTCCCAGGGCACCTTTTTATCTGCATTCTCTGTTAAGTAGTTAAACTACTGGCTGCTACTGTGACAGTGATGAGGTTGGCAGGTTTGGAACATGGTGGTCCCTTGGTGCAGAAATGTGCAAGTGGTTAGGCAGCTTTTAATTCCACCTACTGTATTGATTCAACATGTGAGTTTTGGAATCAAACAGTCTGAGTCTGATTCTAGAACAGCCATTTATCAGCTCCCTTATCTCTGGAAATTTTTTTTATCCTCTCTTTAGCTTTAATTTCCTCAGGCGTTTGTATCTTACATACTTCAGAGAATTGTCTGAGGGTTAAATGAGGTTTTGTACATAATTCCTTAGTGCAGTGCCTGAAACACAGTAAGTATTCAATATATGTTAGATTTTATTATTGTGATTAATCTTACTGTGCTTTCAAATGCAAATGTTACTCTTGGGTAGCTTAGTTGCTTTTCTTGTACTGAAATCTCTCTGCTTTAAGACCTCAACTGACACAGTGTGGTAAGATAAAACCAATCAGAAACAATTAAAAAAATTTTTTTAATATCTTTATTGGAGTATAATTGCTTTACAATGGTGTGTTAGTTTCTGCTTTATAACAAAGTGAATCAGCTATACCTATACATATATCCCCATATCTCTTCCCTCTTGTGTCTCCCTCCCTCCCACCCTCCCTATCCCACCCCTCTAGGTGATCACAAGCATGGAGCTGAGCTCCCTGTGCTAATTTTGAACTCTGCTGTTAGCTTGTGGTAGTTTCATGATAAATCTCCCAACCACTCTGAACCTTAGATTTCGTAGTTATCTAGGATGTGTGTAAGAATTAGTAAAATAAAGCATGAGTCACTAAGTCCCCTGGAAGATAATGGTCTGAAAATGTGTCATGTGTGGGAAGCATTGTTCAGAATTTTTTGGTCAAGCATTTTGAGTTCCTTGAAGGCATGATATTAACTAGATGAATATTAGTTGGTATTATAATTATTCCTGAATACCCTAAAATGAAGATCTTAAGCTGAGCAGCACGTAAGTTAGATGATACTTTACGTATTTAGAATGAGCCCAGTGCTATTAGCAAAACAGTGAAACGTCTGCGTAAAAGTCAGTGGCCATACACAAATGCATAGTCATGAGGTTATATAGCACATGACTTAGCAGTTCTCCTTTTCTCCAACTTTTGGTTTTAAGTACAAAGATATTTACTCTGTTACTTGTAAGTCCTCTTATGAACCATCACATAAGTGAAGTTTTCTTCAAACTCAGTTCTTATTATTATATTCAGCAGACATAAAATTACATTTCAGTAAACATGATCAGAAAAAAAGATAACATGGGAGAAAAGGATATAATTGCAAAAACTTCATTTTGTACATTAAAATCATTGTATTGGCAATAGTATAGAGAATCACTAAAGAATATAGTTTTTTAAAAATAGTGGTCATGTTCTGCTTCTCTCAAAATTAAACTTGGGAGCATTGATTGATTTGTTTCAAGTTGACGGAATCTTTGTCTTTATGAATCACAGAATGAACTTCCTTGTTTTCAGGAGTCTTTGTGTTAGGAGACTTGGGGGAGATCGTGATTACTTCTTGCTTTTCACCTATACTCTGCAGAAGATGACATTGGAAGGAGTCCTTTGAATTTATTTATACTTTAGCTTTCCTGTTTTCCACTATGAGAAGCAGTTTCTCATAAGTTCCTTCAGTTAGGTTGATGACATCATATCAAAACAGAATTGAATAAAAACAATTTTTTGGACAGTGAATTAAGTGCAGACAACTCTCTGCAAGTCTGGTTGGATCCAACAGTGGATTTTAGAGTATTTAGCTAAGTGATATTTCAGGTCCAGGTGGGTGTGGGAGAGGATGTACGGGCACTCCAGGAGATGTGCAAGGAAATCCATTGAGTGGAGGAGTTTTGCTGATTAGTAATTAGACAGTCATCTTGTCAGAAGATTATTATAATCTTACAAGATGCCCAAAAAAATGCCTGAATTATCAAGACTATTTGAAAATTGAAGTTGCATGTTATTTTTAACAATGTATCTTATTGAAAGTTTATATAATGCCCAGACATTATTATTAATACTATTTTAAAAATAGGAGCAAAAAGGTTTTGAACCATTATAAACAATAAACACAATTTAAAAATATTGCTGAGTAATTTAAAATTTCTATTTTGACCTCTGTTTTATAATGTAACTAAATATTACTGCAGTAGGTGCATATGTATGTATTACATATATGTAATTTTATGTTATTATACATATGAGTTATGATAAAAATATTTTACCGATATGCAATAAAAAAATTTAGGGACCAGAAACCTATGAAGTCCTTGGTTCCTCACAGCCATGTAGGAGAGTAGATATGAGCAGGAACTTTAGGGTTCAATAGACCGAGGTTTTGATCCTACACTTACCATGTACTAGTTGTGTGAACTTGGGCAAACTACTTAATTTCATTCCCATTTGTAAAATAGAGAAAATATTATCTTACATGGTTTGTGAGGACTAGATTAACTAATGTTATGAAGGGCTTAATAGAAAGCCATACACTCAATGAATGTTAGCTATTTTTGTTGTTATTATTTTAATTATTATTATTAATAAAGAGATTGTCCTTTCGGCAATCTTCCATAAATAAGCTCATGTCTCAGGTACTATCACAATGCAAAGTGAGGAAGAACTAAGTAGATTCCAAAAGAGGTAAGTCCTTAATTTCATGATTATTGTCCGAAGTAAAGTTTTCCATGCATCTGTTTTGTGTGTGTGTGTGTGTGTGTGTGTGTAAGGGTCTAGTTTTTGGAGGAAGTAGAGAGTTTATTGCAGAAATTATAGGGGCAAGAGCACACAAACACACTTGCCCACTTGCCACACTTCTTCCCCAGAGCAGCTCTTGTCTCTGTCAGGGTTCTGAAGAGGAGAAATGCAACCATTCTACAATTTCTTTAGTCTTTGGACCATTTCCTTTGAATGTAATGGCTTCAGCCCTTGTAGGTTACCTGTTCCTTTTCTTAGTATGAAGAAAAGTTACAGATTTGCAGGTAAAACTTCATGCATTATCTGGGTAAGTGTGGAAGTATGGTGGGAGTAGTAAGTGATAAATTGTACTATGCAGCAGGGAAAAGTAACAATTTGTTCATTCGAGTAGACATTTGATTGTCCTGTGGCTTATATTGTAAAATATATTGCTATTACAGTGATTGACGGTTGATGTATTAGGGAGAAAATTTCAGAGTTGAGAGATCTGGATTTCAGGTTTACCATTTGCTTCATGTGTATCCAGGGCAAGCGTCATCTTTTTCTTTCATGTGTTTGGAATCACAGTATCTGCCTTTTGTCAGTATTCTTTCAACTCATATCTGAACATCTATCATTTGCTAGCACCATGCTAACCACTAGGGATATGTAAACTATAAGACTTGATCTGATACCTACCCTCCCTGGAAGTATAGTCCAATAAGGAGATAAACATGCAAACAATTATAGCTCACTGTGATTAGGGCTATATTAGAGGAATAGGAGTGTGAGTTTACCTAGGGGAATCAGAGGGACCTTTATGAATGAAATGGTGCTGGTCATCTCTGTTTCCTACTCTTACATTAAAATTCTGGTTAGCATGTGTTTCAGAAATTAAGACCCTTTGGCAAACTAAAAGGCATAGGCACAGGAGAAGTTTTCTTCAAATTTGTTGGTAGCCTTTGATGCCTTCAGAAAAATGATTTAATCCATTTTGAGTTTATTTTTGTGTATGATGTTAGAGAATGTTCTAATTTCATTCTTTTACATATAGCTGTCCAGTTTTCCCAGCACCATTTATTGAAGAGACTGTCTCTTCTCCATTGTATGGTCTTGCCTCCTTTGTCATAGATTTGTTGACCATAGGTGCATGGGTTTATTTCTGGGTTTTCTGTCCTGTTCCATTGATCCATATCTCTGTTTTTGTTCCAGTACCATACTGTTTTGATTACTGTAGCTTATCAGTATAGTCTGAAGTCAGGGAGCCTGATTCCCCCAGCTCTGCTTTTCTTTCTCAAGATTGCTTTGGCTATTTGGGGTCTTTTTTTTTTTTTTGGTATGTGGGCCTCTCCCGTTGCGGAGTGCAGGCTCCGGATGCGCAGGCTCAGTGGCCGTGGCTCACGGGCCCAGCCGCTCCGCGACATGTGGGATCTTCCCGGACCGGGGCATGAACCTGTGTCCCCTGCATCAGCAGGCGGACTCTCAACCACTGCGCCACCAGTGAAGCTCTATTTGGGGTCTTTTATGTCCCCACACAAATTTTAAAAAATTAAAAACTTTTTTCTAGTTCTGTGAAAAATGCCATTGGTAATTTGAAAGACCTAAATGTAAGACCAGATACTATAAAACTCTTAGTGGAAAACATAGGCAGAGCACTCTTTGACATAAATTGCAGCAATACCTTTTATGATCAGTCTCCTAGAGTAATGGAAATAAAAACACAAATAAACAAACTGGACCTAATGAAACTTAAAAGCTTTTGCACAGCAAAGGAAACCATAAACAAAATGAAAAGATGACCCACAGAATGGGAGAAAATATTTGCAAACGATGCGACCGACAAGGGATTAATCTCCAAAACTTACAAACAGCTCATGCAGCTCAATATAAAAAAAACAAACAACCCAATCAAAAAATGGGCAGAAGACCTAAATAGACATTTCTCCAAAGAAGACATGGAGATAGTCAACAGGCACATGAAAAGATGCTCATCATCACTAATTATTAGAGAAATGCAAATCAACACTGCAGTAAGGTATCACCTCACACCAGTCAGAACGGCCATCATCAAAATCTTCAAACAATAAATGCTGGAGAGGGTGTGGAGAAAAGGCAACCCTCCTACACTGTTGGTGGGAATGTAAACTGGTACAGCCACTATGGAAAACAGTATGGAGGTTCCTTAAAAAATTAAAAATAGAGCTACCATATGATCCGGCAATCCTACTCCTGGGCATATATCTGGAGAAAACCATGGTTCTAAAGGATACTTGCACCTCAATATTCATTGCAGCGCTGTTTGCAATAGCCAAGACATGGAAGCAATCTAAATGTCCATCGACAGATGAATGGATAAAGAAGATGTGGTACATATACAATGGAATATTACTCAGCCAGAATGAAATGCCATTTTCAGTAACATGGATGGACCTGGAGATTATCATACTAAGTGAAGTAAGTCAGAGAGAGAAAGACAAATATCATATATCATTTATATGCAGAATCTAAAAGAAAAATGATACAAATGAACTTATTTACTGAACAGAAACAGACTCACAGACATAGAAAACAAACTTATGGTTACCAAAGGGGAAAGGTGGGAGGGGGTATAAATTGGGAATTTGGGATTGACATATACACACTACTATATTTAAAATAGATAACCAACAAGGACCTAATGTACAGCACAGGGAACTCTGCTCAATATTCTGTAATAACCTAAATCGGAAAAGAATTCGAGAAAGAATAGGTATATGTATATGTATAGCTGAATCACTTTGCTGTACAACTGAAACTAACATAACATTGTAAATCAACTATAGTCCAATATAAAACAAAAATTAAAACAAAGAATTAAATAATTTATAGGTAAGTAATATAATTTTGTTTTTGTACACTAAGTTTAGAGATATTACATGTAGGTACCTGCAGATATCATTTAGAATTAAAATTGTTGAGCAACTTGGAGGATCTCAATTTTTCTTCATTCTTGTTCTTTTTCCTTATCTCTTTCTTTTGCTTGTGTGAGGATATACATCAGGGCCTCACCCTCTGCTTTCTCTCTTCAAGTTTTTATCCACCCTTATGGCTTGAGCTGTCAGTAGAGGTGGGTCCTGATTTTGTGGTCTCTGTAGGTTATAGAATTTTATTTTCCTCCCTTTAAGACAAAGGCTACAACATTATAAACTCAAAATTACACACAAAAATTTATATGGAAAGGCAAGAGACCCAGAATAGCCAACACAATACTGAGTAAGAACAAAGTTGGCGGACAGATACCACCTAGCTTCAAGACTTGCTATAAAGCTACAGTAATCAAGATAATGTAGTGTTGGTGAAAGAATTGACAAATTAGGTAAGGGATAGAATAGAGAGTGCAGAAATAGACCAATACAAATGTCAATTGTTGAGAAACAAGGAAAGATAATTCAATGGAGAACAGTTGGTCTTTTCAACATATTGTGCTGGGACAACTGGACCCTTCACCTTTCACAAAAGTTAACTCAACGAATCATAGACTTAAATGAAAAACGCTAAACTATGAAACTTCTAGAAGATAACATAGAAGAAAATCTAGGTGATCTTGGGTTTGGTGATGAGTTTTCAGATATAACATCAAAAGCATGATCCATGAAATAAAAAATTGAAAAGTTGTACTTCATTAAAATTGAAAGCTTCTGCCCTTTGAAAGACACTGTTAAGAGAATGACTATGTTGCTTCAGAAATACTCTGAATTCTTTTTTTTTCAAATTTCTTTTTTCTTTTTCAATTAAAAAAAAATCCTTATTGGAGTATAGTTGCTTTACAATACTGTGTTAGCTTCTTCTGTACAGCAAAGTGAATCGGCAATATGTATACATATATCCCCTCTTTTTTGGATTTCCTTCCCATTTAGGTCACCACAGAGCATTGAGTAGAGTTCCCTGTGCTATATAGTAGGTTCTCATTAGTTATCTATTTTATACATAGTATCAGTAGGGTATATATGTCAATCCCAGTCTCCCAATTCATCCCACCCCCCACTTAACCCTTGGTATCCATATGTTTGTTTTCCACGTCTGTGTCTCTGTTTCTGCTTTGTAAATAAGATCGTCTCTAATTTTTTCAGGTTCCACATATATGCATTAATATATAATATTTGTTTTTCTCTTTCTGACTTACTTCATTCTGTATGACAGTCTCTAGGTCCATCCACGTCTCTACAAATGACCCACTTTTGTTCCTTTTTATGGCTGAGGAATATTCCATTGTTTATATGTACCACATCTTTATCCATTCCTCTGTCGATGGACATTTAGGTTGCTTCCATGATCTGGCTATTGTAAATAATGCTGCAGTGAATAATGGAGTGCATGTATCTTTTTGAATTATGGTTTTCTCTGGGTATATGCCCAGTAGTGGGATTGCTGGGTCATATGGTAATTCTATTTTTAGTTTTTTTTTTTTTTTTCTTGCGTTATGCGGGCCTCTCACTGTTGTGGCCTCTCCCATTTGCGGAGCACAGGCTCCGGACGCGCAGGCTCAGTGGCCATGGCTCACGGGCCCAGCCGCTCCGCGGCATGTGGGATCTTCCCGAAACGGGGCACGAACCCGCGTCTCCTGCATCGGCAGGCGGACTCTCAAGCACTGCGCCACCAGGGAAGCCCCTATTTTTAGTTTTTTAAAGAACCTCCATACAGTTCTCCATAGTGGCTGTATCAATTTACATTTCCACCAACAGTACAAGAGGGGTGCCTTTTCTCCACACCCTCTCCAGCATTTGTTGTTTGTAGATTTTCTGATAATGCCCATTCTAACCAGTGTGAGGTGATACCTCATTGTAGTTTTGATTTCATTTCTCTAATAATTAGTGATGTTGAGCAGCTTTTCATGTGCCTGTTGACAAACTCCATGTCTTCTTTGGAGAAATGTCTATTTAGGTCTTCTGTCCATTTTTTAATTGGGTTGTTTGTTTTTTTTAATATTGAGCTGGATGAGTTGTTTATATATTTTGGAGATTAGTCCTTTGTCCGTTGATTTGTTTGCAAATATTTTCTCCCATTCTGAAGGTTGTCTTTTCGTCTTGCTTATAGTTTCCTTTGCTGTGCAAAAGCTTTTTTTTTTTTTTTTTTTTTTTTTATACACAATGTATGTATGTATTTATTTATTTATTTATGGCTGTGTTGGGTCTTCATTTCTGTGCATGGGCTTTCTCTAGTTGTGGCAAGTGGGGGTCACTCTTCATCGCGGTGCGCAGGCCTCTCACTATCGCGGCCTCTGTTGTTACGGAGCACAGGCTCCAGACGCGCAGGCTCAGTAATTGTGGCTCACGGGCCCAGCCGCTCCATGGCACGTGGGATCTTCCCAGACCAGGGCTCGAACCTGTGTCGTCTGCATTGGCAGGCAGATTCTCAACCACTGCGCCACCAGGGAAGCCCCTGTGCAAAAGCTTTTAAGTTTCATTAGGTCCAGTTTGTTTATTTTTGTTTTTATTTCCATTACTCTAGGAGGTGGGTCAAAAAAGATCTTGCTGTGATTTATGTCAAAGAGTGTTCTTCCTATGTTTTCCTCTTAGAGTTTTATAGTGTCCGGTCTTACATTTAGGTCTTTAATCTATTTTGAGTTTATTTATTTTTATTTTTTATTTTTTTATTTTTTGTGGTATGTGGGCCTCTCACTGTTGTGGCCTCTCCCATTGCGGAGCACAGGCTCCAGACACGCAGGCCCAGCGGCCATGGCTCACGGGCCTAGCCGCTCCATGGCATGTGGGATCTTCCCGGACCGGGGCACGAACCCGCGTCCCCTGCATCGGCAGGCAGACTCTCAAGCACTGGGCCACCAAGGAAGCCTTGAGTTTATTTTTATGTATGGTGTTAGGGAGTGTTCTAATTTCATTCTTTTACATGTAGCTGTCCAGTTTTCCCAGCACCACTTATTGAAGAGACTGTCTTTTCTCCATTGTATATCCTTGCCTCCTTTGTCATAGATTAGTTGACCATAGGTGCGTGGTTTTATCTTTGGGCTTTCTCTCCTGTTCCATTGATCTATATTTCTGTTTATGTGCCAGTACCGTGTTGTCTTGATTACTGTAGCTTTGTAGTATAGTCTGAAGTCCAGGAGTCTGATTCCTTCGGCTCCGTTTTTTCCCCTCAAAATTGCTTTGGCTATTCAGGGTCCTTTATGTCTCCATACAAATTTTAAGATTTTTTGTTCTAGTTCTGTAAAAAATGCCACTGGTAATTTGATAGGACTTGCATTAAATCTTTAGTGTACTTTGGCTAGTGTAGTCCTTTTCACAATATTGATTGTTCCAGTCCAAGTACGTGGTATATCTCTTTGCCTGTTTGTGTAATCTTTGATTTCTTTCATCAGTGTCTTATAGTTTTCTGAGTACAGGTTTTTACCTCCTTAGGTAGGTTTATCCCTAGGTATTTTATTGTTTTTGTTGAAATAGTGAATGGGATTGTTTCCTTAATTTCCCTTTCTGATCTTTTGTTGTTAGTGTATAGGAATGCAAGGGATTTTGCGTTAATTTTGTATCCTGCAACTCCACCAAATTCATTGATTAGCTCTAATAGCTTTCTGGAGGCATCTTTTAGATTATCCGTGTATAGTATCATGTCATCTGCAAACAGTGACAGTTTTACTTCTTTTCCAATTTGGATTCCTTTTATTTCTTTTTCTTCTCTGAGTGCTGTGGCTAGGACTTCCAAAACTATGTTGAATAATAGTGGTGAGAGTGGACATCCTTGTCTAGTTCCTGATCTTAGAGGAAATGCTTTCAGTTTTTCACCACTGAGAATGATGTTTGCTGTGGGTTTGTCATATATGGACTTTATTATGTTGAGGTAGTGTCCCTCTATGCCCACTTGCTGGAGAGTTTTTATCATAAATGGGTGTTGAATTTTGTCAAAAGATTTTTCTGCGTCTTTTGAGATGACCATATGGTTTTTATTCTTCAGTTTGTTAATATGGTATATCAATATCAAATTGATTGATTTGCCTAGATGAAGAATCCTTTCATCCCTGGGATAAATCCCACTTGATCATGGTGTATGAACCTTTTAATGTGTTGTTGGATTCTGTTTGGTAGTATTTTGTTGAGGATTTTGCATCTATAGTCATCAGTGATATTCATCTGTAATTTTCTTTTTTTGTAGTATCTTTGGTTTTGATATCAGGGTGATGGTAGCTTCATAAAATGAGTTTGGGAGTGTTTCTTCCTCTGCAGATTTTTGGAAGAGTTTGAGAAGGATAGGTGTTAGCTCTTTTCTAAATGTTTGATAGAATTCACCTGTGAAGCCATCTGGTTCTGGACATTTGTTTGTTGGAAGATTTTTAATCATAGTTTCAGTTTCGTTACTGTGACTGGTCTGTTCATAATTTCTATTTCTTCCTTGTCAGTCTTGGAAGGTTATATACCTTTCTAAGAATTTTTCCATTTCTTCCAGGTTGTCCATTTTATTGGCATAGAATTGCCTGTGGTAGTCTCTTATGATGCATTGTATTTCTGCAGTGTCCATGGTAACTTCTCCTTTTTCATTTCTAATTTTACTGATTTGAGTCCTCTCCCTCTTTTTCTTGATGAGTCTGGCTAAAGGTTTATCAATTTTGTTTATCTTCTCAAAGAACCAGCTTTTAGTTTTATTGATCTTTGCTATTGTTTTCTTTGTTTCTATTTCTTTTACTTCTGCTCTGATCTTTATGATTTCTTTCCTTCTACTAACTTTGGGTTTTGTTTGTTCTTATATCTCTAGTTCCTTTAGGTGTAAGGTTAGATTGTTTGAGATTTTTCTTGTTTCTTGAGGTCGGATTACATTGCCATAAACTTCCCTCTTAGAACTGCTTTTGCTGCATCCCAGAGGTTTTGGATCATCGTGTTTTTGTTGTCTTTTGTCTCTAGGTATTTTTTGATTTCCTTTTTGATTTCTTCAGTGATCTCTTGGTTATTTAGTAATGTATTGTTTAGCCTCCATGTGTTTGTGTTTTTTACGTTTTTTTCTCTGTAATTTATTTCTAATCTCATAGCGTTGTGGTTGGAAAAGATGCTTGATTTCAATTTTCTTAAATTTACCAAGGCTTGATTTGTGACCCAAGATGTGATCTATCCTGGAGAATGTTCCTTGGGCACTTGAGAAGAAAGTGTAATCTGCTGTTTTGGGATGGAATGTCCTGTAAATATCAGTTAAATCTATCTGGTCTATTGTGTCATTTAAAGCTTGTGTTTCCTTATTAATTTTCTGTCTGGATGATCTGTCCATTGGTATAAGTGAGGTGTTAAAGTCCCCCACTATTATTGTGTTACTGTCGATTTCCTCTTTTATAGATGTTAGCATTTGCCTTATGTATTGAGGTGCTCCTATGTTGGGTGTATATATATTTATAATAGTTATATCTTCTTCTTGGATTGATCCCATGATCATTATGTAGTGTTATTCTTTGTCTCTTGTAACATTCTTGTTTTTTTTTAACATCTTTATTGGGGTATAATTGCTTTACAATGGTGTGTTAGTTTCTGCTTTATAACAGAGTGAGTCAGTTATACATATATATATGTTCCCATATCCCTTCCCTCTTTGTCTCCCTCCCTCCCACCCTCCCTATCCCACCCCTCCAGACAGCCACAAAGAAGCGAGCCGGTTTCCCTGTGCCATGCGGCTGCTTCCCACTGGCTATCTACCTTACGTTTGTTAGTATATATATGTCCATGTCTCTCTCTCGCCCTAACACACCTCACCCTATTTATAATAGTTATATCTTCTTCTTGGATTGATCCCATGATCATTATGTAGTGTTATTCTTTGTCTCTTGTAACATTCTTGTTTTTAAAGTCTATTTTATCTAAAATGAGTATTGCTACTCCAGCTTTCTTTTGATTTCCATTTGCATGGAGTATCTTTTTCCCTCCCCTCACTTTCACTCTGTATGCATCCCTAGGTCTGAAATGGGTCTCTTGTAGACAGCATATATATGGGTCTTGTTTTTGTATCCATTCAGCAATCCTGTGTCTTTTGGCTGGAGCATTTAATCCATTCACATTTAAGGTAATTTTTTTTTTTTTTTTTTTGCGGTACATGGACCTCTCACTGTTGTGGCCTCTCCCATTG
>NW_006794277.1:0-14354 GCF_000442215.2 Lipotes vexillifer | reverse complement strand
GGACTCCCAACCACTGCGCCACCAGGGAAGTAAGGTAATTATTGATATGTATGTTCCTATTACCATTTTCTTAATTATTTTGGGTTTGTTTTTGTAGGTCCTTTTCTTCTCTTGTGTTTCCCACTTAGAGAAGTACCGTTAGTATTTGTTGTAGAGCTGGTTTGCTGGTGCTGAATTCTCTTAACTTTTCCTTTTCTGTAAAGCTTTTGATTTCTCTGTCAAATCTGAATGAGATCTTTGCCGGGTAGAGTAATCTTAGTTGTAAGTTCTTCCCTTTCATCCCTTTAAATATATTGTGCCACTCCTTTCTGGCTTGTAGACTTTCTGCTGAGAAATCAGCTGTTAACCTTACGAGAGTTCCCGTGTATGTTATTTGTTGTTTTTCCCTTGTTGCTTTTAATAATTTTTCTTTGTCTTTAATTTTTGTCCATTTGATTACTATGTGTCTCGTTGTGTTTCTCCTTGTGTTTCTCCTGCCTGGGACTCTCTGTGCTTCCTATTTCTTTTCCCATGTTAGGGACGTTTTCTACTATAATCTGTTCTAATATTTTCTTGGGTCCTTTCCCTCTCTCTTCTCCTTCTGGGACCCCTATAATTCTAATGTTGATGAGTTTAATGTTGTCCCAGAGGTCTCTTAAGTTGTCTTCATTTCTTTTCATTCTTTTTTCTATTCTGTGGCAGTGAATTCCACCATTCTGTCTTCCAGGTCACTTATCCATTCTTCTGCCTCAGTTATTCTGCTATTGATTCCTTCTGGTGTATTGTTCATTTCAGTTATTGTATTGTTCATCTCTGTTTGTTTGTTCTGTAATTCTTCTAGGTGTTTGTTCTTTAATTCTTCTAGGTGTTTGTTAAACATTTCTTGGGTCTTCTCGATCTTTGCCTCCATTCTTTGTCCAAGGTTCAGGATCATCTTCACTACCATTATTCTGAATTCTTTTTCTGGAAGGTTGTGTATATCCACTTCATTTACTTGTTTTTCTAGGGTTTCATCATTTCCTTCATCTGGTACATAGTCCTCTGCCTTTTTATTTTGTCTGTCTTTCTGTTTATGTGGTTTATGTTCCACAGGCTGCAGGATTGTGGTTCTTCTTGCTTCTGCTGTCTGCCCTCTCATGGATGAGGCTATCTAAGAGGCTTGTTCAAGGTTCCTGATGGGAGGGACTGGTGGTGGGTAGAGCTGGGTGTTGCTGTGGTGGGCAGAGCTCAGTAGAAGTTTAACCTGCTTGTCTGCTGATGGGTGGGGCTGAGTTCCCTCTCTGTTGGTTGTTTGGCCTGAGGTGACCCAGTAGTGGAGCCTAGAGGCTCTTTGGTGGGGCTAATGGTGGACTCTGGGAAGGCTCATGCCAAGAAGTACTTCGCAGAACTTTTGCTGCCAGTGCCCTTATCCACGTGGTGAGCCACAGCCGCCCCCCGCCTCTGCAGGAGACCCTCCAACACTAGCAGGTAGGTCTGGTTCAGTCTCCTATGGGGTCACTGCTCCTTCACTTGAGTCCTGATGCACACACTGCTTTGTGTGTGCCCTCCAAGAGTGGAGTCTCTGTTTCCCCCAGTCCTGTCAAAGTCCTGAAATCAAATCCTGCTAGCCTTCAAAGTCTGATTCTCTGGCAGTTCCTCCTCCTGTTGCCAGACCCCCAGGTTGGGAAGCCTGACGTGGGGCTCTGAGCCTTCACTCCAGTGGGTGGACTTTTGTGGTATAAGTGTTCTCCTGTTTATGAGTCACCCACCCGGCGGTTATGAGATTTTATTTTACTGTGATTGCACCCCTCCTGCCGTCTCATTGCAGCTTCTCCTTTGTGTTTGGATGTGGGGTATCTTTTTTGGTGAGTTCCAGTACCTTCCTGCCGATGATTGTTCAGCAGTTAGTTGTGATTCTGGTGCTCTCGCAAGAGGAAATGAGTGCACATCCTTCTACTCTGCCATCTTCTCAGGAAAGTTTTAGAAGACATCCACTTTAGAACACATAATAGTAACTGGTTTTCGCCTGCCCACTGCCATGCCAAGGGGAGAGGGCAGGTGGGCGGACTGGCGGCACTGTGTGCTCTGAATTTTTCTAATATTGCCATAATCACCAAATGCCCCTTAAAAGATAATGTAGCCTTTGTTTGCTCTGTAGGGATTCAGGTGCTATATAAGTTTTTTAATCAAAGAAGGATGACTTTCTTTCCTATGGGAAAGAAAAACATTTTATTCAAGTTTCTACAATTTATGAAAAAACACAAGTACTGGAAAATATTTCGATGTCCCCAGTATGGATTGTCCCCGAAGGCAAAAGTTTGATCAGTTAACCCAGAAGTGATACAGTAGGAAGTGTGTAAAATCTAGACTATATAGAAGGATGAATTAACAAAGTAGAATGGGGCCACATATTAAGGGCATTCTTAGTTTTAACAAGAAAGTTATTTAGCAACGTTGGACCTTATTTTTTCATTTGTAAAATAGGCAAGAAAATATTACCTACTCCACAGGATTGTTGTGAGGAGTAAATAAATAAAACACTTAGAAAAGTGCCTGACACATATTAAGTACTCAATAAATTTTAGTATTGTTCAAATTTAGTATTATTTTCATACTAAAATAATATACTAGTGTGCTGGATAAAAGAACAATCAAATTTTAAAATTACGTACTATTTGTGTAATTATTCAGTGGAGTGTTCTGCAGCTGTTAAATTCATGGGCTTGTTTTTTATGAAAAGAAAAAATACTTATGGTATGATACTAAGAAAAAAAGCACCATACACAAAACCAACTGTTGAATGATCTCAACTTTGCTTTAAAAAGGAATGTATATAATTTTGTGAAGATTTCAAGAAGATAAATAAAAAATACTGTGTATATCTGAGTCGTACATTATGGGTGATTTTAAATTTCTTCTTTATGTTTTTGCTTATGGACTTTACTCATCCATTAAGAAAATATTGCACCATAAGGCAAAACCACATTATGCTGTATACAAGAAAAGTATTTTAAAATGTGATTCAGAAAGATTGAAAATAAAAGCTTGCAAAAAGTATACTAGGATGTCCACAGAAAAACTTGTACACAAATATTCACTAGTCATAATAGTTAAAAAGTAGAAACCAAAATGTCCATCACATGAGGAATAGATAAACAAAATGTGATATATCCATACAATGTAATATTATTTGACAATTAAAGAAATGTATCATGAACTTTGAAAACGTCATGCTAAGCTAGTAACAAATGACCACATTATTGTCTGAGTCCCTATATAGGAAACGTCCAGAATAGACAAATCAACAGAGATTAAAAAGTAGATCAGTGGCTACCTGGGGCTGGAGGCTTTGGAGAAAATGGTGAGTAACTGCTCATGAGTACAGAGCAGTACTTTTTGGGGTGAAGAAAATGTTCTAAATTCAAATGTGGTGATGATTGCATAATTCTTTCAATAAACTAGAAAACCATTGAACTGTATAATTTAAATGGGTGAATTTTATGGTATGTGAATTATATCTCAATAAAGCTGCTTAATACTAGGAAAATAACAAGAAAAAATTAGGAGACACAATAGAAGTAGCATGAAAAAGGAATGTTTGGCCAAAATTTATTAAATGAGACAAAACAAACGTTATCATTCTAATAGATACAAAATGCAGTGACAGTTGTGAATGTCTATGTACCAAATAACCCAAAACAGTTTTCCTAAAGCAGAAAATTAAAAGACAAGAGATTTAAGAGATAAAAGAAAAATAATCAGACCATTAGTATTCATGACCACCTTTGAGTTCAACATAGATCACATAGACACCAGAAATATGTGTGGATATATATGTATATGTATACACATACACTTTTACTTTGAAATAGAGAATATATCATCTTTTGAAGTGCCCCAATGAACATTCTCTGAACTTTATTATAAAATGTTCACAAAGAAAATCTCAGAATAGTCCCTAAAGGGTAAATAGTATATAATGCAATAAACTAGAAATTAACAAGAAAAACAAAACCCTGCCCCAATGTGGAAATTTTAAAAAAACAAAACAAAACCCAAGAAATCTCTTCTAAACAATTTCTCAATCAAGCAGAAAATGCGACCAAGCTAAAATTATAAGATTTCCAGAAAACAATGATAATGAAAATACTAGATGTCAGAAACTATGGGATATAGCTAAAGCAGTGCTTGTAGGAAAATTTGGACCCTTAATTATCTCAGTAAAGAAAGAATGAAAATCAATGTACTAAATACTTAACTCAAAAAATTCAAGAAAAGAAAAATATATCTATACACATTAATAATATTATGTATTTGCATAAAGAAATTAAAAAACAAAAACATAAGAAACAAAGTGGTTAGAGATGGACACAGGCAGGGGCATGGGATGAATAAAACTTGAGAGGGAAACTTTATATGTCATTTATGATGTTTTGTGTCTTAAACTATGTGAATGCATAATTTATTCAGAAGTTTAAGGAAATTTTAAAAGTTTGTGTTATTAGTCTTTTTTATTTCAGGAAAATATTTTCATGTAAAAACTCTAACAAGACAGCTATGATGAATAGCTAGTTAATAGATCTGAGAGAGGAATTCTTGAGAGGTGGAAAGGGCTGTACTTTTTAAGAAACATCCTTTTTGGGACTTAACCTGGTGGCACAGTGGATAGGAATCTGCCTTCCAATGCAGGGGACACAGGTTTGATCCCTGGTGTGGGAAGATCCCACATGCTGTGGAGCAACTAAGCCCGCAAGCCACAGCTACTGAAGCCTGCGTGCCGCAGTACAGATTGGAACTTCTAATGTTTACCATATAGTAAATTTTATGGGATGTTTTAGGTGTTGAGTCAGGGGGCTAAGGTTGCGTGGTTAAGCTGGTTTGGGAAATACTGAGTTAAAACCATTTTCCACTGAAGGACTTATCAGAGCCTTCAGTGTGCTTATATGCATATGAATTTCAATGAAGGGATATTGATTATTGTTTTCCCTCAACTTATTTAACCAGTACCCCTTTCTCTACCCTCTTCCTTACCACTTCCTCTACATGTCTTGAGACTTGGATGATCTGAAGAATGTACTTTCAAAAATACCATCTAAAAGTATTTGTTTGGAAACTTCAGGATTCTTAGCATTTGAAGCTCACGCGTGTAACAAAGATGAGAGCAACTTTTGAGTTAAAGAGCCTCTAAAAGGAAAGCTCATAGTGAATTAAAAACCCGTAGTGAATTTTAAGTTAATGAACAAAGTAACATTTCCTTTATTGGAAGCGAATATGATAAAAGGACCAGAAAAAAAAGTTGATATAGCAGAACTGTGACATCAAGAACATTTGAATTCGGGGGCATAGTAATGACATTCACACCCCCATAAAAAGGTAAATTAAAAGCATCTGGGGCAGAGGAATATACAGGCAGAACTATCAAGAAACATCACAATAGGGAATGGAGCACAGAATACCAGATGGAACATGTATAGGAGACTTTGTGCCCTTCCTTTTAAAATTTTAAATTAGAGCAACTCCACTTTATAAGGAAACAGAGAATTGGGCCAAAATTATAAGCAAGTAGTGGTTGCGACTTTAAAGAATTTTGTTATTTATTGATTGACAAAATAATCATGGAGTCGGGGGTTTACTTTTTGCTCTGCAGGTACCAGCGAAGTGATTCTGGACTTCGTAAATAATGAAGGTAAATAACATAATGTTATTTACCCTTATTTCACAAGGTTCAGGGTCAGTGAAGTAGTGAATGTGATTCTCTGTGCTACATAGTAGGAGCTTATTAAATTTAATTGTAGCTCTGTGTCTCCTTGAGTACATAAAAGTAGGTTAGGGTATTTTAAAACTTCTATTTCATTTTCTAATTTTATGGGATATTACAAGAAGTTGCTAAGGACTAATAGTTTAAACAGAACAGTTTTGTCACTGATAGACATGTTGGTCAGTAGATAACATCTCTGAAGGATTATTACCATGAAAAGAAGAAAATATAGTTTTGGTTTTTTAATCCCTAGTTAAAGTAAGATCCAGGTGTTTGAAATAAAAGATCATCTTGATTTAGGGAGAGTCCTCTGGGAGGGAGGCTGAGACAGATGGCTGCAGTGGGTTTTGAGGACTGATGGATTAAAGCAGTAGTTCTCAAACTTAAGTAACCATAAGAATCTACTAGGGAACTTGTTAGAAAAATACAGATTTATAGACCGTAGCCCCAGAACTCTTGAGTGGAGGCGGGAAATTCCATTTTTACCAATAAACACCTCAGATGTTTTTTTATGCAGATAGATCTTTGATCACACTTTGAAAAAACTGAGCTATAGCCCGTATAAAACTGTCATAATAATGGTGAAATAAGATACAATAATGATGTACAAGTGAAAGGATGGTTTTTAGAAAATTTATTAATATTTTTACATATTTGATCACGATGTTAAATTCTTTGAAATAGTTTTCTTATGCTACTCATCTATTTATTGATTTATGTATTTCTCATTGAAACATGTATACTTAAATTTTGTGTAGCATTTATAGATATTTAAATTTATGCTTATGATGGGAGATTATTCTGATAATGATTTATTGCTTTGGGGAAGTCTCATTGCAATAGAATTTCCCAAAGGCTCTAGGTTCTTGAGCAAGTTCCCTCATTTATTCAGAACATATTTATTAGGGATTCAGTATGTGCCGGGCACTGTTTTATTTATTGCAGAATATAACAATGACCATATTAGAAAGGAAGAGAAAATAAGCTAAATGAATAAAATATATACTCTGTTAGATGGTGATAAGCGCTATGGAGAAAAATAAAAGCAGAAGGGAGCTGGGAGTGCTGAGATAGGTATGCCATTTTAAGCAGGGTGTTGAGAGAAGTACTCACTGAGAAAGTGACATTTGAGGAAGACCTAAAGTAGTTAGGAAGCAAGTCATACAGGTAACAGGGGAAGAGTGTTCCAGGCTGATGGAGCATCATGGGCAAAGACCCTGAGCCATGAGCATGTCTCCTGTGTTCCAGGGACAGCCAGGAACCCAGTGTGGCTGGAGAGGTGTGAGCAAGGGGAATGTAGTAGTAGTGGGATATGTTCAGAGAATTAATGAGAAGGGAGGTTAGGGAATTAAAGGATGGGAGGGGACAGATAATTTATGGTCTTGGGAATTTTTCAAGTTAAAATAGTGATCCTAAAATAAACAGAAAGCATTGCATCATTCTGAGTGGGTTTTAATAATCTGGTTTGCCACACAAGATCGTTACTGCAATAAAATAATTTTCAAGGGCACATAAAATGTCTTATTCCTCTTTGAAAATCTAGTGCCTACAAAGTAAGCATTTAATAAATATTTTGTTGAGCTGAATTTCTGAAATGGATTGTCAGAAATGCAGTTTGGGATTGAGATCTCCACATGAAGACTTTTTAGAAGAAATTATTTACAAGTTGATTTTGATAATAAATGCCAAAGTTCAGTCAAGTTTTGATAATCATTTCTTGATGTGAACTCCTGGTCCTCAGATGAGTTAATTCAAGGCCTGCACAACCACAAAAACATTCCTTTTGGGTAAAAGATATGCCTTTCCCTTAGTAATTTTTTTAAACATTGTGTTTATTTTAGTTTTTATATTATGTATTGTACCCATTCTACCAAACAGCATGTTTATGATCACTCAGGTTTGTTTTTTTTTTAAGTCTGGAACTTAAAAAATTGTAAAGAGATCAGAACTTAATTTTGAGTTTCTAAATCTTACTGAACTTGATGAATGGGTTAGTTGAGGGACCTATGTAACTTTATTGATTTTGCAGTTTGAGACAGTTCAAATAATGGACTGTTAGATATTGCCTGAAGCCAATGGAAAGCCATTGGATTATATTCATGAGAGTATCATTCTTAGATTTAGAATTTAAAAGTATCATTCTGCCACCTGTGTGAAGAATGGATAGTATTCAAGATAGGGGGACAGGAGGCCAGAACAATGAGACTATTGCAATTGTTTAGGAAAAAAATGAACAGGGCTAAAGATAGTGGAGCTGAAGAAGAAGGGAGAAACTCAAGAGTTAAGGAGATAGAATTGAGAAGTCTTGGTGACTGAATGCATATGTGTTTGTGTGTGTGCATGGGGGGGAATGTGGGTGGAGATCAGGCTAGGAAGAGTAAGGAGTATAGGATGAGTCTCGGGTTTCCAGGTAGTTCCAGTTTGCCACTTTACCAGTTTGTCTCCATTTGTATGCAGTTTCATAAATGTCCTGGAATTATTAGCATTTACAGTTCAGTTCAGTGAAAAATAAATAAAAAACAGGAAAACTATAACAACTTAGTAGCTAAAGACAATCAAGTTTCGGAATTGAGTGCAGCTTTCATTCTAAAACTTCTAAAAACTGTTTTTAAAATTATCAGCATTAATTGTAATCTTAGTTTGTTTCTCTTTAACTAGGACATGGGTCTGGAAATAAATCTTCCTTTGGGCTGGTCATCAGGGTAATAGTACACCAGGGAACTTAGAGGACTTAAAATCTAGTTCTTTCCTTGGGTCAAAAGGCTACACAGGAACCCACCTGGCTCTGAAGCTCTTCATTTGATCACAGCCTTCATGCATCATTTCTGGTGTTGTGTGCACATTGAAGAGAAAGAGAGCCAAAATCAAACAGTCTTAACAAAGAGAATTTCAGCAGTCACATTAGGAGTATGCAGAGGACCATCGTCTGCCCTCAGATGCATACCCAGAATTTGCATTGACGTCAGTACTTATTGCTCACACGTATCCAAGGGCAGGATCTGGCCCTTAGAAATTAAATTAAATAATTCCCTGTGTGGGATGCCAGAAAGTATCATAGATCTGTGGAGAGGGACTAGCTACAAACCATGAAAGGGAACTTTTTCTGTGGTAATGTCAACATTGATGGATTAAGATGGCCCAGGGATGCAAAATATGGGCCTGGCTCATTACTGTTTAAGTTTACAAATATTTATGATCTGTAAACGTGTTTTCAAGAGTATGCATGAGTTTTCAAACATGCAGGAGATGGCTCTAGTGAAGTTTTGATCCTTTGCCTGTTGTATGCTTTTAAATACAATGAAATTAAAATTCTAAACCCAAACATTCCAAAATCATTCTCATTTTATAATTGAATTGGAATAATACAGAGAAAGAAAACTAACCATTCTCCAAACTAGTGCTACATTTCATCTGTTGTTAGATGTATTTTCTACAATGAAGGTGTCTAGAGTTCGAGAATTGCTAAGGATCTTTTGGACTCTGGGAACAAAATGGGAAAATGGTACTCTGCATGGAAAATGGGAAACTGGTACTCTGCACGATCTTCTGATTTGCAGGTTGGTTGGAGATTGAGCTCTTGTCAGTACTCAGAAGGAGAGAAATTGTCCTTTTTTTTTACATAGTAGTAAATAGAAGGGAGTTTTCATTTTGTGATACAGATACAAAATGTGGAAAACACATTTGTTCTTTGAATGAAGGATTAGATTAGGATAATTTGTTTTCTGTAAGAAATTCAATTCAAATATGTACAGAGGTCACTATTTAAACTCTTCAGATGAAAGTACTCTTGTATATTACCATATTTAAGCTGTTTAATGCTGATTAATAATACTTCCTTTTCCCCAAATCTTCAATTCAGTTAAAGAAACATTTTTTGTGTGACTCCTTTAGGCCAGTCGCAGGGCTGGTACTCTGGGCTGAAAACCCAGTTCCAGCTGTCCAGGTACTTAGCATCTGTTGATGGGGCAGACACAATACACTATGCACAGAAGACAAATGTGATAAGTTCTATAATAGACATATAAACAAAATTCCAGGACAGAATAAAGTGGGAGGGGAAAAGTTCAATTTGCCTGCTATTTTGGAAGGGCCTCAAGTAACTCTGATCATCTGTGATGCACTTTGAAAGTAAGCGTGTTTTTCACTGATGACAGAGGTGTGGATAGGATAATGAGAACAGTGTTCCAGGTGGAGTGATAAGCCTGAAAAAATAATTATATGAGTGCTTGATATGAGTATCAGGGAACAGTGAGGCATCTTGTGTGGTTAGAACATAGGGTGTATTGAGTAGTTATAATAGAGATGAAGTAGTTGGGACCAACCTTTGGCCCCTGAATGCCAAGCTGTGGAATTTGGATTTTGCTCTGAAAGCACTTCACATTTCTTAGTGTTTTTTTCCCAATCTCAGTCCATATCAGGATAAAATTCCAGTCATTTCTCTTAATAAAAATATTTCAGATGTTATCTTTAAGCCTCTTTTACTCAATCCAGTTTATATTTTCTCTTTTTCTTTTAATATTTTTAATAAATGTGATTCTCTACCCATTCAGGAAAGTTTTAATATTGAATAAACAGGCTTATGAACCAGAATGATGGATATCATAGAAGGGATTCAAGGTGAAAACAGTGATGTGAAAATCTCTGGGTGAGAAAAAGAGACGCATGATGCAAGTAGAAACGGATTTCAGCTCTTATCTTCTCATTTTAGAGATGATGTAGATTACTAGCACAGGCATGCGACTAAGCTCCAGCCTGGCATACTGTGGTGGTGGGAAATAATCTTGGGCCTCTGTGTTAGCCCCAGTGCACACACTTGGACAAATAACTCCACTTCTCTGGGCTTCACGTTCTTTATTTTGAAAATGAGGAGTTGGTCTAAATATTCTCCAGGATCCCTTTCTCTGCCATGATTCAATACTGAACAGTCATGTAGCAGTCTGTGTGTATATATATATATATGTATATATATAAAATGGTTGTTTTAAGTTTCTGGTCTCTTAATTTCAAATGCAGTTCCCATTTCCTACATTTGTGCTCTCCTCATGGTTGCTGGTTTTGAATCATATTTGTGTGTGGATGGTTTCCTACTTTTACTGTATGTTTACCTTTACTGGTGAGCTTTCCCATTTGTGATTTTCCTGTTTCTAGTTGTGTTCTCTCTCTCTCTCTCTCTTTTTGCCCCCTGCCTAGAGAAGTTCCTTTAGCATTTGATTCAAAGCTGGTGTGGTGGTGCTGAATTCTCTTAGCTTTTGCTTGTCTGTAAAGCTTTGATTCTCTGTCAAATCTGAATGAGAGCCTTTCTGGGTAGAGTATTCTTTGTTGTAGGTTTTTCCATTTCATCACTTGAAATATATCATGCCACTCCCTTCTGGCCTGCAGAGTTTCTGCTGAAAAATCATCTGATAACCTTATGGGGATCCCTTGTATGTTATTTGTTGCTTTTCCCTTGTTGCTTTTAATATTTTTTCCTTGTATTTCAGTTTTGTTAATTTCATTAATGCATGTTTTGGCATGTTCCTCCTTGGGTTTATCCTGTTTGGGACTCTCTGTGCTTTCTGGACTTGGGTGACTATTTCCTTTCCCATGTTAGGGAAGTTTTTGACTATAATCTCTTCACATATTTTCAGACCCTTTCTCTTTCTCTTCTTCTGGGACCCCTATAATGTGAATTTTGGTGTGCTTAAATGCTGTCCCAGAGGTCTCTGAGACTGTCCCCATTTCTTTTCATTCTTTTTTCTTTATTCTGTTATGTGGCAGTGATTTCCACCACTCTGTCTTCTAGCTCACTTATTCATTCATCTGCCTCAGTTATTCTGCTATTGATTCCTTCTAGTGTATTTTTCATTGCAGTTATTGTGTTGTTCATCTTTGTTCTTTAAATCTTCTATCTCTTTGTTAAACATTTCTTGTATCTTCTCGGTCCACACCTCCATTCTTTTTCCGAGATTTTGGATCATCTTTACTATCATTATTCTGAATTCTTTTTCAGGTAGATTGCCTATCTCCTCTTCATTAAGTTGTTCTTGTAGGTTTTTATCTTGCTCCTTCATCTGCAACATATTTCTCTGTCATCTCATTTCGTCTAACCTATGGTGTTTGTGGTCTCCTTTCTGCAGGCTGCAGGATCATAGTTCCCCTTGCTTCTGGTGTCTGTCTCCTGGTGGGTGAGGTTAGTCCAGGGGCTTGTGCAGGCTTCCTGGTGGAATGGACTGGTGCCTACCCTCTAGTGGGTGGAGCTGAGTCTTGTCCTCTGGTGGGCAGGGCCACGTCAAGGGGTTTGTTTTGGGATGCCTGTGAGTTTAGTACAACTTTATGCAGCATGTCTGCTATGTTCCTGTCTTGCTGGTTGTTTGGCCTGAGGCATTCCAGCCATGGGTCCTGCAGGCTGTTGGGTGGGGCTGGGTCTTGGTGCTGAAATGGGGACCCCTGGGAGAGCTCATGCTGATTAATATTCTGTGGGCCCTCCACTACCAGTGTCCTTGCCCCCACAGTGAGCTACAGCCAACCCCTGCCTCCCCAGGAGACCCTCCAAGACCCCTAGATAGGTCTAGCTCAGGTTCCTATGGAAGTACTGCATTTTGCTGGCTTCCAGTGCATGTGAGACCTTGTGTGCCCTCTCTAAGAGTAGAGTCTCTGTTTTCCCCAGCCCTGTGAAGCTCCTGCACTCAAGCCCCACTAGCCTTCAAAGCTAAATGCTGTAGCGTTCTTCTTCCCAATGCCAGACCCTCAGACTGTCTTGGAGGGCTATTTTTATGTGGGAACATCCCTGTGTAGCCTGCGTGGGTTTAATTATTTTTTTTAATTTGGTGTGAGGGCAGTTTTTAGTATGGATGACTGTCACCTCTTACCTCAGTGTATGCTGGCCATTATCCCCTTGATAGGGGGTTTGACTGATATTATGGTGAGCTGAGCCTGCCCTCCTACACTGTTGGTGGGAATGTAAATTGGTATAGCCGCTATGGAGAACAGTATGGAGTTTCCCTAAAAAACTAAAAATGGAGCTACCATATGATCCAGCAATTCCACTCCTGGGCATATATCTGGAGGAAACCATAATTTGAAAAGATACATGCACCCCAGTGTTCATTGCAGCACTATTTACAACAGCCAGGACATGGAAGCAACCTAAATGTCCATTGACAGAGGAATGGATAAAGAAGATGTGGTACATATGTACAATGGAGTATTACTCAGCCATAAAAAGAGTGAAATAATGCCCTTTGCAGCAACATGGGTGGACCTAGAGATTGTCATACTGAATGAAGTAAGTCAGGCAGAGAAAGAAAAATATCATATGATATCACTTATATGTGGAATCTAAAAAAAATGATACCAATGGACTTATTTACAAAACAGAAATAGAGTATCAGATGTCAAAAACAAACTTATGTTTACCGGAGGGAAAAGGGGGAAGGAGGGATAAATTGGGAGGTTGGGATTGACATATATACACTACTATATGTAAAATGGATAACTAATAAGGGCCTACTGTATAGCACAGGGAACTCTAGTCCATACTCTGTGATGGCCTATATGGGAAAATAATCTAAAAAAAGAGTGGATATATGTATATATATAACTGATTCACTTTGCTGTACACCTGAAACTAACACCACATTGTAAATCAACTATACTCCAATAAAAATTAAAAAAAAAATACTGAGCAGTCAAGGCTGCACCTAGCAAGAGAGACCCCCTTCTTGGATTTTTCTTTGCTGCTGTGTGCAGTGTTGGGGCACATTAGCATTTCACTGTGGATGCACTCACAGATCCCTGCCTCTGGCCTGCTCTGCTCCCTCCCCTTGTCTCATACCATACAGGCCAGGTAGGGTGGTGGAGGAGATGGGAATGAGACATCATAGAGAGATGATGTACTAGACATAGAGGGGAAAGTTGGTAGTCAAGGTGTACTTTGAGCTGGAGGTGTGAAGGATATGGACTGGTAGAGGGAGAACTACAAAATAGTTCTGATATTTCTCACTGCTGAGTGTGTTCCTTTTTAATGTACCTTCTGTGTGTCAGGCAATATTGACAGGGGCTGGTGGTGGGGGACAGTTTGTCCATTGGCTTGTTTTTGCAGATTCTACTCTTAACTTCTTTGGATACAATCTGCTGGCAACCAAAGGCATGCATTTATAAGAGGTGCTATCTCTGGGGTTACCAGTTTTTTGTTTTTGTTTTTTGAATTTTAGTCCTTGAGAGATAAAATTCAAATGGTTGGCCTCATTCAAATCAGTTTCTAACCAGTGGAGCCAACCTGCCCAGCAAAAGTGGTTCCCCAGGGAGACTTAGTTTTGGCTTGTTTGCAGAAATATCTAACTTTAAAAATAACCCCCTGAGTAAAAGGAAAAACCCATGCCCTGTGAACATTTGGATCCTTCTTCTGTGAGGACCTTTGACCTACCTGGGAACTAATGGGCACCAAGTGGTTTGTTAGTGAAAGGGGCCAATACATATTTGCATAGAAAAAAGGCCACTTTGTATCTTAATTTCCTCCAGCATTTTCCATATGGTGAAAAAAGCCTGAAATCATTGTCATTGTCCTTAGTTCTTTGGAATTAAAAATATGGACTTCAGGGCTTCCCTGGTGGCGCGGTGCTTGGGAGTCCGCCTGCCGATGCGGGGGACGCGGGTTCGT
>NW_006794276.1:0-1387 GCF_000442215.2 Lipotes vexillifer | reverse complement strand
CCCGCGTGCCTAGAGCCCGTGCTCCGCAACAAGAGAAGCCACCGCAATGAGAAGCCCACGCACGGCAACAAAGAGTAGCCCACGCACCGCAACGAAGAGTAGCCCCCGCTCGCTGCAACTAGAGAAAAGTCCGCGCACAGCAACAAAGATGCAACGCAGCCAAATAAAAAAAAAAAAGACAGCCTCAGCATAAATTCGGGGTGGGTGGGGTGAGAGTGTAGAAATAATAAGTGATCTCAGAGAATTTGTTTACATATAGATTGTTTTAAAATTATTTTATGCAAATAAGCTTTCTTTTCCCTCAATTAGAGTCTAATTTCCTTAAAGGCAAGAGGACTAAATCTACCTTTTCTTGGTCCTCTGTAGTACCCAGTTCCTTAGTTAATATTTAGTTAATTGACTGAATGTGAAGAACTTATCCTTTAGTGTGGCAAAGGGGAGTTACAGTTCAGTGCAGTTTGATTTAGAAGTATTCACTTTGGGTTACATCTCATAGCCTGTGAGATTTGCAGGGGGACATTTTTGTCCAGGTGCTGTTTCAGCAGTACCCAAATGAGTACATATGATCTTCCCTTTCTTCCTAGTTTATCCATGTGCTGTTTTGACTGCATGTGGCTTCGGAGCCAGTGGCCAGCAGACCTCCATCTGGTTTAGGAGATAAAGAAGCAGGGACCTTAACACAAGTCTTTGTAGTTGAACAGCCACCACCCCAAGATGGCCTTTCTCCCCTGACTTTGGCACTTTGAGGAAAGGAGGAGGTCTTTGGCCTTCTCTGATAACTGACTGCTGCTTCCCCCCCGCCACCGCCTCGTGCCCTGCTGCCTGGGAGAGATGAAAGATGGTTGGAATGTGGGCTGGAGTCATCAAGTGTTCTCACCCCTTAGAACACAACACATGACAGACGCCATTCCTTTCTGCCCAGCAGCGGGCCATCATGTGACTTGTGCCACTTGACCTTTTCAGTTCCAGACTTGAGGAAAAGGACAGTGCAGATAGGAATGATGTATGAAGATATTTAGTATTTAGTTCTCCCCCTTGTTGAATTTCTGGGGAAAATGTACTTTCAGTAAAAAGGAGATAGCTTTCGTGGTTCTATTGTTTCTACACATTTTAGACATTGCGAGTTGCTTGTTTCAGAATCTGGGGCTCATCTTGATGGCTGTCCGACTGCAGGTCTGTTTGGGGAAGGCGTCAGAGCTGCTGAGTCCAGACTTGCTTCTTAATAAGTCATGATGACCTAATAAATTGTTTCGGCTCCTAAGGGTAAGCTGGGATGAAGTGAGAGAGTAGCCATGACATATATCCACTACCAAATGTAAAATCAATAGCTAGTGGGAAGCAGCCGCATAGCACAGGGAGATCAGCTCCGTGCTTTGTGACCCCCTAG
>NW_006794275.1:0-10141 GCF_000442215.2 Lipotes vexillifer | reverse complement strand
GAAAGAGTACAGAATTTGGCTGAAGACAAGATTGAAAATGATTCCAAGCTGAAAGTAAAGCACAAGCAAAGGCAAAACAGTGGAAGCACTGGGCTTAAATGAAGTGGCAAGATCACCCTTGGGATGAATAAGAAAACTTAGCAGGTAAAGAGGGAAGGAAAACTAATGGAAGACCCATAAGGCAAAAGTTATGTATTTCATATTGTACTGCCATGGATTCTTGAATAAGTTTTCCATAAATATTCCCAGAGAAAAGTCCAGGGGAGATGAATTAACATTATAAATCTGGAGAACAGAGGAGGGAGAAAGAATGCTTGGCTTGGAGTCAGCAGAGCTGGGTTTGAGTCTGGCACTGCCTCTTTCTCACTTACAACAAAAGGTAACTCAACCTCTCTGATGCTTTATAGATGTTTTCTCATCTATAAAATGGATATAATAATACTTATTTTAGGAGTTTCTTGAGAAAACAAATAGAGTAATGTATATAAAAGTGATTAGTTAGCACAATATCTGGCATGTGCTTTGAGAACCAGTTTTCCTGTTACTGTTCTTCTGGGCACATTGTGAGCCCACAGAAAAATAAAGGTTCAAGTACTAGAGGTAGAGGGCCTTGAAAGATCATTCTAGTCCATCCCTCACATTGTAAACATAAAGAAAAGGTATTTAGAGAAATTGTGTGATTTGAGAACAGGTTCCTTATCTATTCCTCACTGTGCATCCCCAGTGCTGGACATAGTGTCAGACACAGAGTGGCTGCTCCATAAGTGATGAATGAATGAATGTTCCTGAGTCACACCATGACTCTGCAGCTCTCCACCGCAGAGCCAAGGATAGAGACCATTTCTCCCATTGTGACTCACAACTCCAGGGATGGAAACAGTTGTTTTTCACAACACTTCTAAATTCCTCCCCTTTATCTCAGCCCTAGTCTATTACCCTAACACTAGCCTCTCCAATAATGGCTTCCCCAAAACAAGCGAAAACCGTTTTCTGTCTTGCTTTCTCAGAGACCTGCTCATGAGAAGATTTCCTGAACAAGGGGAAAAAATGAGAGAAGTAATCAGCCACAGCTGAGTGGTTCCTTGCAATGTAGCCAAAAACTGGGTGCTATCAACCAATAAGATTGTATACAGAAAAGGGGGGGCAGGGAGACCTCTGAGAAAAGCTTTTTAGTTTTGTCCTGGCATGAAACGCTTAGTTCTCTACACAGTTTATTTTAGAATATCCAAAGAGTTGCTTGGCTAATATTTCATGACTCAAGTATTCCTGCCAGAATCCTTTAGGGTAACCAACTATTAGTTGTCCTTTCTCTTCACTGAAAGAATAGTGATATAAGCCTGAAATTAAAGATTCCTCTCTAGGAGGAAAAAGCAAAATATTTTACCACGTTAAAATACCGGGTTTCACCACGTCTGGTATCTGTGCATTTTCTGTATAGTATTCTTACAAAACTTGGGATCTAATATCTTGTTGTTTAGTTTTGAGGTGATTTGGGCTTCAATTTGGGCACCAACTGGAGCCCTGCCACTCTGCTATTTTCTGGTTTAAGTTCCCATTGATTTAGGAACTTGGGGAAGTTGGCCACACCAGTGGTGTTCCAGTCTCAAGTCCCAGCAGACTGCTACTGCTGCTATTGGGGGCAGAGAAACCTTGGTGATCACAGGGAAATTCTCTCCATCTGCCTCGTGTGTCTCAACCCATCAGCACAACAGGACAGAGCTGTCTGTGTGGGAAATGAGCTATCAGTGAACCATACAAAATGAAGACGAAAGTGCTGTGCATCAAGGTCTAGCTCAGATCCCTCCTAGCCACTCCAAAGTGGTAAAAAGAAGGAAGAGACTTACCTCAGTGAGGATAGCATCTTACCAAGCTCCCACTTTCCACTTAACGACAGTGTCTTTGAATCAGTTAGCTCAACAGCACAGAAAAGAGGTATATATAGGGCCGGACCCTCTATGACAGCTAGAAATATCCATCTTAGGTAGACATGGCCCACATTGTGTTCCTGTACCATTTCCAGCTGTTTATCTCATTCTAACCAGCACTGCAGCCAGTGACTAACGTGTAATGTGATGACTTTAGTCATATCCATATATCCTTCATGACTTCTTGGTGACCTCAGAGAAGCCTGGCTTAGCAAGTAGAATGAATTGTTGGAGAGAAAGACAAAGATTTCTCCCAAAGCATTATGGAATATTATGTTTTATTGCATTCAAATGTGCCACAAGCTTCAATAGGAGCACTTCCCAGGATCTGTGTTAACAGGGCTTGACAGGCTTTCAAATATTGTGGCCTCTGTGATGACAGAAAGAGAAGTCTAATTATTATCCCTGCCAATCTCTCTCTTTGAATGATGCTGTACTTTCCAGTCTATATATTCTTCATGGCCACGCCCCCCTCTATGTTCACTAATGCACCTCTCCCAGGTAGCCCTGGAAGAAGCTTCAGATAGAGCTGTCTCTTTGTCTTACATCTCAGAGCACCAACGACCAGAGCCCTCACTTTGCATTTTGCATCTTCTGCCTTATATGCACATGTCTAATATCTATTCACATGTCTAATATCCCTGCCAAGGAACATGAACAGTATCTTATCCATCATGTCCTTTACAGTACAGCACCATGCTTAGCGCAAAGTATGATGCAACAACCGTTTGTTCATAGACCAAGTCGTTGTCAAATAAGTTGTTTGTAGAATGTAAATTTGTAGTTCCAAAGTGTGTGTGGGGGTGGAGCATAGTCAATACGGTCATTTGTTAAAGATTGCCATATATATCTAAAAACACTGAACAGCCAAACAAGAAAAAAAAGTTTCATTTTCCAGTGTGAGTAAGGAACTAGAACACAAGATTAGTAAAGCCTGCAGATGCCAGGAAGGCAAGCATGCGTGCCAACTCTGCATGTACTCACCGCGCAATGACTCAGAGCTGTGATCCGCAGAAGCAGGCTGACCTTTCCTAAACTTTACCATTCTTGTCTAGAGCATACTATGTTGTTCTCTTCCTCACCCACTGGCCAAATTACTTATAGCTTCCCCTGTATTATAACGGAGCTGTATCTCCTTCTTTTTTTTAAGATTTTTTTTTATGTGGACCATTTTTAAACTCCTTATTGAATTTGTTACAATATTTCTTCTGTTTTTTATGTTTTGGTTTTTTTGGCTGCGAGGCATGTGGGATCTTAGCTCCCCGACCAGGGATCAAATCCTCACCCCCTACACTGGAAGGCGAAGTATTAACCACCAGACCACCAGGGAAGTCCCTATCTCTTTTTTAACCAAGAGAATCACAACTATGATACTTTATTTTTACAACACAATGATCCATAGAGCTACTTGGTTTGTCTAGATTTATTGAGCTAGATGGTGGCTTTACAGCTACAATCCTAACTATGGGCTTCACCCAGGTCCAAAGACCTAAGTAGAGTTTTTTGAGCAGTTCATGAAATTCTGTGTGTAAGTCATTTCCTATGATAGGGAGCAGAGGAGAAGCTAAAATAAGTATGGTTTTTCAGAAAGCATTAAAATTTTTTTCAAACCTTTTCTCCAGAGGGGTGAATATGATTAGTCCCCTGAGACTCATCATTTTGTCATCTGATTCTTCAAGATCTAAAAATTGTTTCCAGATGTTTTATTTTTTTACTACTTAATGTAATAAACATCCTTATACATTTTGGCTGCAAAGAGATTGCATTAATCTATGGATGCTAAACGATAGGTGTTTGTTATATTTCTTTATATTTTATTTTCAGTATGGCTAGTATAAAGTTATATTCAAAGTAATAATAACAACCATTTAAATTTCCATGAGTCCTGTCTACAAGAAACATAAAAAGATGTTAATAAATTCTTCTATTTTTTTTCCCAACGCGGGTTGAAGTGCGATTCAAAAAGGACACAAAGCATTCCTTTAACAGGGAAACTCAAGCACAAGAACTGACCCAGAAAAGCAGAAATTGCACTGTGACTTTTCTGATTCATGGCTGCTTTTCCACTAGAACCCCTCCTTATTGATGACACTTAAGACCACATAACATTTTTTTCAAATACGAAATGCAGCAATAATTTTTTACCATACACAGTATATAGCACTTTATAGTTTTACAGATGATAGTCTAGTGGTTAAGAGCCTGGTCTTCAGAATTAGGTGGATCAAGGTTCTAATCTTGATGCAGACATTTTCTATGTGACCTTAGGCAAGTTACTTACTCTGTCTTAACATCATTTTCAGTGGTGTGTGGAGCCAGCTTATACTAGCTTGCAAGAGCAGATTGTTAAAATTTTAGGAACTATGGAAGCCAGTTGTTAAACACAGCTAGTTAAAAGATTAAATCATATAAACTTAAAATTAAATAAACAATATTAACAAGTATAGTGAATACCCAAACTCATGACCTTCTAATTATTTTACCACGTTACCATTATCTATGCTCTTGAAGATTTGTATGTTTATTACATCTGTATGGTGACAGTATTACATAAGGCACATTTCTTCCTGTCTCTCTGTTCAGTGACCTCTTGTTGTTACCTTGAAATAGGCCATGGTGAGAGTTTTTACACCATGGAAGTCAACACCACTGTAACTCAGGGATTTGCGTGTTCCTATCCAGTTGTTAGATGTTTACCAACAGACCAGTGTTCAGTTTCCACATCTCAAAAATGGGAATAGTGATACTGACCTCATGTAGTTATTTATAAATATTAAATGAGATAATAAATGTAAAACACTTTCTTCAAAACCTAGCTCATAGCCAATACCCAACAAATGGTAGCAGTTATTATTACCATCCATTAAAATATAGAATAAGGGAAAATGTAATCAAATAAATATTAAATGAATTATAATTTTGAATTTGGCTGTTACCAAGTTATTTTGGTACATAACTGTTTATTCACAACTGGTTTAGCTGGTCACATAACTCTTATTGTTCCATTTACCTCCTGCTGATAAACTACCAAATCTGTACCTCCACTCCCAGCTCTGCTCCAAGGACCAGACTTCCACTTTCAATTAGTTCTTGTCATTGACAACCAGGTATATCACAGGAACCTCAAATTCAGCTTTTCCAAAATAACATTCATTATTCTTTTCCCCGTCTTACTCCTTCTTTAGTTATGTTGGTTAGTCATCATACAGAAACACAAAATCCTAAAGCTGAAAAAGATCTCAGAGATCATCTAGCTAACCTAGCCATCCTACAGAAGAGAGAACTGAAGCAGAAAAAGCAAGTAAATGTCCAGGGTTGCACAAGTGCTTAGTGACATAGCAAGGACTAGATCCTGAGTCTCTTAACTTCAGTTTGGGGCTCATTTCACCATCCCACTGCCTTCTGCTGTATGAGAGAGAGTGAGAGAGATTTGCTCTGCTTATGCAGTCTCTGTTCCATTTGGCTAATACATTCATCCCTGGATGTGCCTCCGTGGCTTTCTCCCACCTCCACCACAAACCCCAGGGGTGAATAAGTAAGACCTTCCATGATCTTTGCCTCTCTGAAAGGGGAGGTTGGAATTTATGTAGCCTAGAGAGAACTGAAATGACCTTAGAATCTTCCAGTTTGCAGTTTACAGAGTGTACCTTTAAGATTCATGGGTCCCAGAGAGATTTAATAGTACAGGAATTACTGATAAACCATTATTACTATATTGAGTATCCCAATCATTTGAACATCTCTGGGATGCTGTCCCTTTTCATTTCTGTTGACTTGTGTAGTAACTGAAAAATAATTGATGAAAACATACTTTCACTTTAGTATTTTGTAGTTTCCTAGGCTCTTTTCTCCCTGTAAGTCGAAAGAAATGTCAGACCCAACTCTTACCAAGAAAAGATCATCAGACCTTGCTGTAGCAAGTTGCCAACTTCTCAGATACCTAACAAGCCTCCTGAGCTTCCACCTGAAGAACCTGGCTAGCCATACCCTGAAACTAGCTGCAGTTTCATTCACTCATTCATGAAACATTGATCAAAGTCCTACTATGTGCCAGGTATTTATTATGCCCTGAGGATACAGATACAGATAAATAAGGCACCATCCTGACCATCAAGGAGCTCACAGTGGGGTGGAGAGCAGACAAATAAGCAGACCATCACATACATAGAGAATTCTTAGTGGAAGTGGAATGAAGGGATTTTAACCCAACTTGGGTTAGGGGAAATGAGGGGTCAGCAAGGGGTTCCTAGAGAACGCTGTGATTGAGCAGAGCCTCAAAGGGTATGTGAAAGTTAACCTGGTGAATGGGAGAAAGGGAAAGTATGAGGGTGTTTAGTCAGCAGGCAAAAAGTGAGCCTAGTGGAAATACTTAGGCTGGAAATGAAGAGCACGGGAACAGAGCGGCAGAAACTGTTGTAAGCTCTCTTGCTCTCTGGTTTAAGTTAAATCTTAAATCTGAACATGTAAGTCTATACCTTGGCCCACTCTTCATCTGGCTCCTTTTCCCACTCCATATTCAGAGTTACTGGTTTCTGGGCACTTGGGTTTCAACCAGAGATTGGCTTCAGCCTAGCCTTCCTTCCCAGCATAGCTGTGATTATTCCATGCCTAGCTATAACCCACTGCTAAACACAATTGGAGATATGTGAATCCGTAGGAAAAGTGGCTACCCAAAGGCAATATCAACATGAGAACCCTTGGAGTTACACACAAACAGAGCAGAGGGTAAAGGAAAAGCATAACCAGGAATCACTGCCCTCCTAATTGGCACTTTCTCATGTACATGTAAGATAGACTTATCCTTTCCATTAAAACTCTTAATCCTACCCATATTTTCTTCTTTGAGATTTTGAAAGAAACAAGATCATATGTTAGAGAGCTCTGATATGAACATGGAACTAATATGGATCTTTTTGGAGCATTTTAGCTGATGCATTTTTATCCACTTATTCATTCATTTGGGGGTATGTGAGAAAGACTTAAAGTAGGTGAGAAAGCCATACAGGTAGCTGCAGAAAGACTGCTCCCGGCAAGGAAAACAGCCAGTGCAAAAAACCCGAAGGCAAGAGCTTGTGTGTTGAAAGAACATCAAGGAAGCCAATGTGGCTGGAGCAGAGTTGGTAAGAGGAAGAGTAGTAGGAAGTGATGTCAGAGAGACAACTAGGGAAGGAGGCAAATTATATGGGATCCTGAAGGTCCTTCCAAGGCTTTTGTTTTATTGAGTAAATAGGAAGACTTGCCAGGTATTTGAACTGAGGCAGAACATTGACTTGGGTTTTCAAAAAACCATTCTAGATGCTGCTGTGTTGAGAGGAAAATTAGAGGTTGAAGTGAAAGCACAGAGACCAGTTAGGAAGCTCTCACAATAATCCAGGCAAGAGATGATGGTGACCTGAACTTGGGTAGTAACTGTGAAAATGGTGAGGAGTGGTCAGATCCTGGAGAGATTCTGAAGTAATAGTCGACTGGACTTCCTGACAGAGTGCATGTGGAGTGTGAGAGAAAAAGTCAATATTGTATTAGTTGGCTAGGTCTGCTGTAACTAAGTACCACAAACTGGTGGCTTAAACAACAGAAATTTGTTGTCCAACAGTTCTGGAGGCCAAAAGGTCCAAGATCACAGTGTTAGCGGGGTTGGTTCCTTCAGTGTGAGGGAAGGATATGGTTCAGGCCTCTCTCATTCGTTTGTAGATGGCTATCTTCATGTTTACATGGCGCTCTCCAGTATGCATGTGTAGGTGTCCAAATTTCCCCTTTTTGTAAGGACATCAGTCACATTGGATTAGGGCCCACCCTAATGATCTCATCTTAACTAATTACATCTGTAATGACTTTATTTCCAAACAAGGTCACATTCTGATACCAGGGGTTAGGGATTCAACATATTAATTTGGAGCAGATACAATTCAGTCTGTAACAGATGACTCCGAGACTTTTGGCCTAAGCAGCTGTAAACATGGAGCTGTCATTAACTGAGATAGGAAAGGCCGAAGGTGGAGCAAGGAGTTACATTTTCGAGCAGGGATTTTTTTTTTTTTTTAAGATTTAAGAGTCTAGGGACTTCGCTCGTGGTCCAGTGGTAAAGAATCCGCCTTGCAATTCAGGGGACGCAGGTTTGATCCTTGGTCAGGGAAGTTAGATCCCACGTGCCGCGGGGCAACTAAGCCCACGTGCCACGACTGCTGAGCTTGCGTGCCTCAACTAGAGCCCTCATGCTGCAAGTAAGACCCGATGCAGCCAAAAATAAATAAAATAAATGAATAAATTTTTAAAAAGATATGAGTCTAAAATTTGAGAGAGAACTCTGGGTTGAAGATATATATTATCTATCATATATATGTGTCTGTGTATGTATACATAATATGTGTATATGTATATATATGTACATGCATATATACATATATTACTTCTCTATATATAACATATATAAGTACTCCTGTATACATATATACTCCTATAAACACATATACATGCACATGTATATATGCATATATAAACACACTCCTATGTGCATACATTACATATATATGTATGTGTATATACGTATGTGAGCATATATTTGTATGTGTGTATATTATGCATATACATATGTAATGACTTTATATATATATTATATATATTTTATATATATACATATATGAGCGTTTGTTGTTGGGTTTTTTTGGCATAATTTTAGATTTATAGAAAATTTGCAAAGATAATACAGAGATTTCCCACATACCCCTTACCCAGCTTCTCCTGATGTTAACATCTAAAATAACCATAGTACATTTGTCGAAACTAAAAAATTAACATTGTTACAGTGCTATTAACTAAACTACAAATTCTATTCCTGTTTCACCAGTTTTTCTATAATGTCTTTTTTCCTGTTCTAGGATCTAGTCCAGGATACCATATTACATTTAAAAATTTCTAATTGACATGTGTTGAATTTTTGACATCAGATGGTACAAAACTAGATACAGTCCAGGATTTATATATGATATAAAGCAAGGATTAGCATTCTCTGAGGCCTGTATATTAAAGATTTCTATGATTATGAGGGCTGGTTGGCTGCAGCGTATTTCCTTCCCTTCCACTTTTAAGTCGCTGTCCATTGCCGTACTCTGTAGTCCCAGTAAAAGAACAGGAAATAAAACTATATATCCTACTTTTGAGATGCTAGTGACCTCTGGTCTGAAGACATGCATGGCACAGACCAGTGTCCTCTAAAGAAAGAGGGAAAGTCAAATTGACCACAAGCCAGAGCTGACAGATCACGTGAGAATGAGGGGTTTGTCTGGATATTCACTACTCAGTCTTCTGCTCTCATTGGAACTGCAGATCTTGGCTTTGTAGAGCCCATGGCAACAGTTTTCAGCTAGGGTGCTTCTGTAATTCTCACTACCCACTTTCAATAGGGCACAGCCATGTTGTCATAAAAGGACCCGAGACACCCACATGAACAGATTCGTTGGTATTGTAGAGTGTCTCTGGGGGAGCACCTCAGACAGGAAGTGGAAAGTCGGACCTTACATTCTGGTCAGGAACCTGTCCACTGAGCCTTCTCCCAGTGATGGCTGTGTTCCTGATGCTGAGTGCTGCAGCAGAGGTTGCTGGAAGCAGGTGGCTAACTCTGTATGGGTTTCCAGGCTTGTCTGAAGGAGGGGTCCTTGAGAACAGGAGGCTAATGGTTCATCTCTCACCACGGTTTGTCTAGTCAGGGATTCATTCCCTGGCTCCAGCTCTGGTGATAGTATACTGAAATTCCACACCTTCGCCTTACTCTCTTCTGCTAACTCTGCTCATAGCAGTTCACACACTTCCTTTGACTGGCTAGGAAGGCAGAGAAGAAGGAAGCCACTGCCAAAAAAGGTCAACCTGAGCCATACAGAGAACAGAAAATGAGTATAGATAAAGGAAAATTGTTCTGCTACTGGAAGGCAGTTGAGGATGATGACATTATTATTGGATTATCTTTATTGTACCTAGATGCTGTTAATACCTTTTTCACACTGTTGTTGATGGTAATTGTTGGTCTTTCATCTCTATTTTGCTGTGATAGATCTTTTTTTTTTTTTTTGCGGTATGCGGGCCTCTCACTGCTGTGGCCTCTTCCGTTGCGGAACACAGGCTCCGGACGTGCAGGCCCAGCGGCCATGGCTCATGGGCCCAGCCGTTCCGCGGCATGTGGGATCTTCCCGGACCGGGACACGAACCCGTGTCCCCTGCATCGG
>NW_006794274.1:0-4025 GCF_000442215.2 Lipotes vexillifer | reverse complement strand
TAATTTTTATTGGAGTATAGTTGCTTTACAATGTTGTGTTAGTTTCTGCTGTACAGCAAAGTGTATCAGTCATATGTACACATATATCCCCTCTTTTTTGGATTTCCTTCCCATTTAGGTCACAACAGAGCACTGAGTAGAGTTCCCTGTGCTACACAGCAGGTTCTCATTAGCTATCTGTTTTATACATAGTAGTGTATATATGTCAGTCCCAATCTCCCAATTCATCCCATCCTCCCTCCCCCCCTTGGTAACCATAAGTTTGTTCTCTACATCTGTGACTCTGTTTCTGCTTTGCATATAAGTTCATCTGTACCATTTTTCTCGATTCCACATATAAGCGATATTATATGATAAAAAACTTAGTTCTTCTTAAGCCTTAAACTGCACATATGGATTTTATTTATAAATTAGTAATTTCAGTATAAAAATGATGATCATTTTTAGTTAATCTTCATTTTAGTTTCCATTAAGTCATAAGCTGAACAGATGAAATCCTTATACATTTGTCACCAACTAATTACATAATTAAGCGAATTCCCTTAATGCAAATTCCTGCAATACAAATGCAGTGCATAGGAGTCCCTCAAACTTAACATCAAATCTAAAACAGGATTTTCCTATGCACTTACATTTCTTGTAACTCTAATAAAATATAAACATTAAGTTATCAAATTTTCTTAAACATTTCAAAGATCTTCATAAACAATTGAACATACTGAAGAGAGTTCAAAGTTTACAAAACTCGTTACCAGGTCAAGTACACATACACACAGGCACATTCCCACACACACAGCTAGCACACGTGTATCAGTAATATGGGTTTGATTCATTTCTTCATTTCTGTACTGTCTTTTTAAACCTTCCTGGGGCCCCAAATTTAAGCATTCACCTAAGGGGAACAAATACAATTTCAGGTTGGATGAGAGTGCTTCTTTGAAAGCTTCTGACCCTGAACAGATCATAGATTTTTAAATGACAAAAATGAGTTGTTTTGTATTAGACATCACTCCCAGCTTGCTTTTTTCCTTAGCAACGTACAGTGGACGTCTTCCCAGTACCTATAGATCTTCTGTGTATTTTCCCCCTGTGATTAAAGAGTATTCCTTACTTGGATGTTTCACAATTTATCAAGTCAATCTCCTATTGATTGTAATTTAAGTTGTTTTCAGTTTTTATGACTATGTAAAATGGTCTAAGAAACATCTTTTTACCTCCGTGCAGTTTACTGGTATGTTTCTAGATGCTAAGCCTCTGGAAGTATGATAGATGGTACATTAATAGGTACTTCACCTTGATCTCAAAAAGATCGTATCATTTAGCACTCCTATTGTATATGAAAGGGCCCATTACTCCATACCTGTATAATACCTTATATGGCGTCTAGTCAATTAGAAAAGATTTTGGGGGGGTCAATCTGGTGAGTGGAAAGTATCTCCTTTTAATTTATAATTTTCCTGAATATTTTGTCAAATGTTTATAAGCAACTTGTATTTCTCCTCTTCTGTGGATTGCCTTCTTTCTAGTCGGGTTGCTTTTTTTTTTTTAATGGGAGTACGGAGTATAATAGATACTAACCCTTTATTTTTTTGCATTTTAGTTTCTGTTCACCACTTTTATCAGACTTCGTGTATTGTGTCTTTTCACTGTTCCATTTGAAATTTTAGGGAGTCAGAATTTTGGTCTTTTCATCTATGATGCTTGGATTTCGGTGATGCCTGGAATATCCTTTCCACCCCAGTATTTCAAAATATTCTCCTGCACAGTTCAGTACTTTTACAGTTTGTTTTTGGGTCCATATTTTTAATCCTGTATGTAGTGTGATGTATGAATCTAACTTTATTATTAATTTGCCAAGTTTTAACCAAAAAAAGAAAAAATTGAAAGTGTGATAGGCTTTGAATTACTTTTGCATGTTAATTGGGGGAGGATTTACATATTTCCAAAACTGAATTTTCCCATCTAGGAATGTGGCTTTTCAAGTATGTATTGTACATTTCTCATAATATTTCTTCCTCGTTATTGCTTATTTTTAAATTGCTGCTCTTATGAGTGGGATCTCCTTTTCCTTTAAAACATTTTCTTTTGGGCTATTGATGGTATAAAGTAAAGCTGTTGAAATGTGCATAGTTAACTTTTATTGTATAGTCTCACATTCATTTTCTGGTTAACCAACAGCCAGAGTATCCAGGAATGGTTTTGAGGAAGGAAAGATTCAGTCTTAACCTGGCAGGGAAAGCTTTGTTGTTAACATCTTCTGCCCACAGAACAGAAGAATATGTATTTCAGTGATAATATTGATACTAGTGATGATGATTCTTTTGTCGTTGGCTTACTGAGGTAGTTTCTCATGTGAATCCTTATTATGGCATCCTTATACAAGTACAGAAATTCAAGTTCACCCAGCAAATAAGGAGAGTTTGGCTCAGAAATGTCTAGTCTTGGTTTTGAGAGACCTTCAAGCACAACCAATAATCTAGTGGAGCATAATAACTTGTCCAAGTTTCCTAAATATTACATTAATATTCATTTTAATGTTGAATAAGAAGTTAGTGTTCTCCACCATCATTGGGAGGAGCAATCATTGGAAGGATGTCCCAGAATCAAAAAGTTAAGAAAATATTACCTCTTCCAAAAAATGTTGAAAATGTCCATTTGGATTAAAATCATTAAGTGGTGTTATAAATATTAAATTGATCAAATTTATTTCTCTGTTTGTTTTTCCGTAGAAGTCACTGTTTGTCATTTACCAATATCTTCATGTTTCTCTTTTTTTTAAGAAAATAGACATTACCAATAAAGCTGTTGCAGAAATTCTTTCAAAAGCTACAGAATATCTTCAGCCGAATCCAGGTAAAGTTAGAAAATGTCTTGAAATATTCAATTGTTCATTTGCTGTCACAGATTCTAATAACCTAGGTTTAATGAGCGTGTGGTTGACGTGATCTAGAAACAATGTCCTCTGTGTCCGAATAATGAAATTCAGTTTTTTTAAGTTGAGTGACTAAAGGTAGTTGCAGTGAATCCTAGCTGATGACAAACAGAACAGACACTTCTGTGAACTATGGTGACGTTATTTGGGTGGAGTCTTGGTCTTAGCAGCAAGACACTGCTAAGCAAAGACATTTTTTATGAGATGCTTCGGAAACCCACTAAATATTTTGTCCATGTTTTCTTATTCAGCTGTTTCCTCTTTTTTAAAAAATTTCTGCCATCCTGTTCTAACGGTGCCTGTGACTTTGAAATGGCTTTCACTTCATGGCTTAAATGCTGATGAAGTGAGGTATGAGAAACATGAGAAACATGAGAAGGTCCAGTGTTACCACAGCTTCTGGACAGGAAGTCTTTTCACTCCTAGGTATTGAAGCAGCATCCCTTGGTGAAGTTTTCCTAAGTTCTAAACTATAGAAACCAATAGAGGGCATCCAAGCTTTGAATTCTGTGGCTTTCCAAATCTGCCTTTACTTTGTATGAATTTATTATTTGCACATAATTATCATGATTGCCTCGGCTGTAGGAATCAGCACACATCCAACCATCTGAAAATCTAGAAAATAAATTTTAAATCATACATTAAATAAAATATTATGTCCAGGCAGGATGGCAGGTATAGAATTCTTTAAAACTGTACAGCTGATTATAGTTCTAAAAAGCATAATTATATATCTCTTCCTGGGCCTCGTCAGTGATTGAACCACACAAGTCCCTTTTCCTGATGAATCAGTCAACGCATGTTTAGCAAATGCTCCCTCTAGGCAAGGGGGTTTCCTGGGTCCTGGGATATACGGTTGAGTTGGAAGGGAACCTGCCCTCAATGAGCTGACACTGGAATGGGTAGGGAGGTACCGGCCAACAATGAAAGTGTCCACTTGGCCAGACACCTCTGGTTATTCCTGGAGAAGAGGAAGGGAGGCCTAGCAGCCTCTCATTCCATTTAGTGGCCCTCAGTCACAGGACTGCTGCATCCCACATCCCACCCTGACAGTGGGGAAGAGGAGCAGAGAGAGAGAGAGAGAGAGAGAGAG
>NW_006794273.1:0-353 GCF_000442215.2 Lipotes vexillifer | reverse complement strand
CGAACCCATGTCCCCTGCGTCGGCAGGTGGACTCTCAACCACTGCGCCACCAGGGAAGCCCTCATTATTGATTTTTAATGTAATTCTGTTGTGACTATATAATAGATAAGACAGCCTATTCTGTTATTATTTTGAACTTTTAAAATGTATTAGTACTTATTTATTGCTTAACATATGGTCTATATTAATGAATATTCCAGATGTACTTGAAAAGAATGTGTATTCTTTGGTCTTGGATGGAGAGTTCAATAAATGGCAGTTGGGTCCAGTTGGTTTACATTGTGTTATTCATGTTTTCCTTACTTATTTTATGACTACTTGTTTTATCAACTAAGAGAAGGGTGTTGAGAACT
>NW_006794272.1:0-202 GCF_000442215.2 Lipotes vexillifer | reverse complement strand
CCCTAATCCTTTGTCGTATCCTAACCTGTACCCTAAACAGTCCGCGTTCCCTAACCCTAACCCCTAAACCGTTGTCGTACCCTAAACTGTAACCGGAACCTTCCCCGTTCCCTAACCCTAACCCTAACCCTAACCCTAACCGAAGACTTACCCTAACCCGTGCCCTAATCCTAACCCATACGCTAACACTAACCCGTGCCCT
>NW_006794270.1:0-265 GCF_000442215.2 Lipotes vexillifer | reverse complement strand
CGCGGAGCGGCTGGGCCCGTGAGCCATGGCCGCTGAGCCTGTGCGTCTGGAGCCTGTGCTCTGTGGCAGGAGAGGCCACAAAAGCAAGAGGCCCGCGTACCGCAAAAAAAAAAACAAAAAACAAAAATAACCCTACTATCAGGGCTTTCCTGGTGACGCAGTGCTTGAGAGTCCGCCTGCCGATGCAGGGGAGGCGGGTTCATGCCCCGGTCTGGGAGGATCCCGCGTGCCGCGGAGCGGCTGGGCCCGTGAGCCGTGGCCGCTG
>NW_006794269.1:0-1997 GCF_000442215.2 Lipotes vexillifer | reverse complement strand
TGCTTTTTTTTTTTTTTTTTTTGCCATTGGATTCTCAGTAGACAAGATAAGTGTCTTGGTATAAGTTTCAGCCATTCATATTTAGGTAGACTTCTTTTTTCATATACCTGGGAGAGTAGTTAGGGGTGAGTGATGAAAGAGAATAAGCAATGCTTCTTATTGCATTCTTTGAAGAATCAAAACAACGTTGACTTTTTCTAGCTGACAGATAGCATTTGATTATCGTATCTTCCCTAACTGCAATATTCTGATAATGCCAACTTTGACAAAAAAACACTTTTCCATCATGCCAAGTTGATCAGGACGCACCAAAATAAGGACCCAACAGTTATTCCTGCAAGCCCGTGTCAAGGGGAAAAGAAGGTGTAGACCTCTCTTCAGTAGTACCTATACTAGAGCTGCCCAATCTGTGTGCCTTGGCACACTGCATGCTGGGAATGAATTACATGTGTAAGGAGGCACGGGTTCTACTCAACCTTCAAGGGTGGTCAAGCCAGGCTTGAAGAGAATGCGATTACTGGGCTGGTCACTCCTACAGTGAGATACCTCAATCCTTCAATCCATTGTTTCCTGCAGATATCATTTTCTCTGTGTGAAGTAACATACAAAGGGTTGGAAAGTCAGTAATGAGAAAAAATAGTAAGAGACCCCTAGCACACTGAAAAGTTCCACTTGTAAATGAGAATTATTCTTAAATCCTGATAGTAACCCAGATTCCTGGATGGGCAAGAGGAGCCTCTAGGGAAGAAAAGTAAGGTCTAGTGGTTTCCAGGGCAGGCTCTAGAGTCAACCTACTTGATTTTGAATGATGACTCTACCATTAAGCAACTGTTTTGTAAAGTACTTAAAAAACAAAATGACACTGTTTTGTGCCTCAGTTTCTTCATCTATGATTCATAGAAACCTACCTCAGAGAGTCATATGAAAATTAAATTTCATTAGCTCAGTGCTTAGCATATAGTAAGTGATTAAGAAATATTAGCTATTGTTAACATTGAGCACCATTGTGTACCATTTATTGAGTACCAGGCTGGAGTGCCTGGCTTGCTAGGAAGTTTTATAAAGTTTATTCAATCTAATTCACAAAGCAGGCTTATTATTTCCCATTTTATAGATTAAAAAAATTAACGCTTAGAGAAGTTAAACAACTTGTCCGTGGCTAACAGCTAACAAACGGCAGAGCCAGACTTTAACTTCTAGGTCATGTAAACCCATGGTCTTCAAATGTTTTTGCTAATATACTCCTTGGCACATTAAAAAAAAATTACTTCTATAGTTTTCATTGTAAGTATAGTAGTTACAAAGAATACAATCTCCAGCATTGTGAATATTGGCATTTCAAAATAAAACTGTTATATCACTCTTCTAAATGTACCCAAAGGCATTTAAATTTCACAGTGATTGGCTACTCACCACAGTCCATTTAAAAAAAAATACTTGAAAAAACTTGCAATAGTTATAAACTTACACTGTTCCTTTCCTTCCATGAAGTTGTTTTTCCATCTCAATGTCCCTATTCCAGGATTTTATCCCCCTAGTTTTTATGCTTCAAAATATTTTGTTTGTTGTCCTATCATACTTCTCTACAATAATGAATACACCTAAAATTTCCTATTTAAAATTTTTTTCTGAATAAGGTCTTGTTTAAAATTTTTTTTCTGAATTGAATTATCATTATTAATTACTAGTAGTTCATAAGTTATTAAAACAATATATTACACATTCAATAATTATTGAACACAAATGTAAGATACTGGAAATGAATCTTCATGAGATAGATGGGGGTCATGGGGATCTATAGAACTCTGATTAAGGGCATTATCAAAATGTCCCTTAGGACTTCCCTGGTGGTGCGGTGGTTAAGAATCTGCCTGCCAATGCAGGGGACACAGGGTCAAGCCCTGGTCCGGGAAGATCCCACATGCTGCGGAATGACTAAGCCCATGTGCCACAACTACTGAGCCTGTGCTCTAGAGCCTGCGAGCCACAACTACTGA
>NW_006794266.1:0-207 GCF_000442215.2 Lipotes vexillifer | reverse complement strand
GAATCCTTACCCTAACCCGTGCCCTAATCCTAACCCGTACGCTAACACTAACCCATGCCCTACACGTACGCTAACCCTAAACCATTGAGTACCCTAAACTGTCCCCGTTCCCTAGCCCTAAACCTAACCCTAACCCTAAACCCGAACTTTACCCGAAGCCTTACCCTAACTCAAGCCCTAATCCTAACCCGTACGCTAACACTAACC
>NW_006794265.1:0-211 GCF_000442215.2 Lipotes vexillifer | reverse complement strand
ACCTACAGCTAGTCTCTCGTTGTTTCTCCCCATTCCTGTCCAGCTTACGCAGAAATCGCAAAGTGTGCCAAACAGGGCATTAAAGGCAGTGACTCTTCAAGTGTGAGGAGTGTCAGGAAAGTGTCTTAAATGGCCAACACGTGTTCCAGGGCACGTAAACTGAGATGACTTTTACGAACGCTCCCGATCACACGGGTGGAGCATACTCTGG
>NW_006794263.1:0-234 GCF_000442215.2 Lipotes vexillifer | reverse complement strand
ACCAGCACACCAGCACGCACCTACTCTAGAGCCTAGAATTTTAAGAGTCAGAACTTTTTATTTCCTTCTGGATTAAGAAGGACCCTGTATTTCCTCAGCATGCTAATTAGAAACTCTATAAACAATTCAAAACCAGCTTCTTAAAATTCTGTTTTACAAAAATTGATGTTAAATATTATCCTCAGAGAGTTCTACTCTGACTTTTCAAATTGTTTTTTTCTCCCTTCATGGGAT
>NW_006794262.1:0-205 GCF_000442215.2 Lipotes vexillifer | reverse complement strand
AAAGAAATCATAAAGATCAGATCAGAAATAAATGAAAAAGAAATGAAGGAAACAATAGATAAGATCAATAAAACAAAAAGCTTCCTTTTTGAGAAGATAAACAAAATTGATAAGCCACTAGCCAGAGTCATCAAGATAAAATGAGAGAAGACTCAAATCAATAGAATTAGAAATGAAAAGGGAGAAGTAACAACTGACACTGCAG
>NW_006794261.1:0-339 GCF_000442215.2 Lipotes vexillifer | reverse complement strand
AGTCAAAATCTTAAATTTTGATGATGACGACAACAGCAATGACTAACAGTGGTTGAATACTTCCTACATGCAAAAAACTACTCTAAAGGATTTATAGATGTGAGCTTGTTATCAATCTAACAGCTCTTTAGAGTAAGATCTGTTCCCATCTTACAGAGGAGAAAACTGTCAGAGACAGTCTGAGCAACTCAACTGAGGTTAAGAAGCTAAGAAATGACAGAGCAAGCATATGAACTAAGGTGGCTGGGCTCTGGAATTGAAGCTAAAGAAGCAGAAAATTTAGTAACAGAAAGAACAGTAAAAGTACACTGACAGAGAATTCCTGGAGAAACCTTGAAA
>NW_006794260.1:0-9362 GCF_000442215.2 Lipotes vexillifer | reverse complement strand
AGAATCTGCCTGCCAATGCAGGGGACGTGGGTTCAAGCCCTGGTCTGGGAAGATCCCACATGCTGGGGAGCAACTAAGCCCGTGCGCCACAAATACTGAGCCTGTGTGCCACAACTACTGAACAGTAGTAGCTCCACAACAAGAGAAGCCACCGTGATAAGAAGCCCGTGCACCACAACGTAGAGTAGCCCCCGCTCGCCGCAACTAGAGAAAGCCACGCACGGCAATGAAGACTCAACGCGGCCAAATTAAAAAAAAAAAAAAAAAAGTCAGCGAGCGTTGTCAAATATGTGGCATTTTCTTGGCTTTTAATTAGTTCAGTGAAGGTTTACTTATTGATCACATAAAAATAAACATCATTATATTTTCCTTTTCCATCATTAAGATTCCTATTTTGTCAGTTTATTTCAAGTAAAAACATGTATCCCAGAGAAGAAAGATATTCTCATAGTGAAAAAGAAAAAACAATAACAACAACAACTTATATTTCCTTAGGCAGGCAGTGCACCTCAAAAGAATGAGAAGTCTTGTTCCCTTCATAATAAGGCTGGGCCTTGAAATGCAGCACTTAAATCACAGACTCTACTCTTGCCAAGCTTAGCCAGCCTACCTTAGCTCTCAAAACCCTCAGGAATGGGTATTTTAAAAGGAAACACTTTTTGTAGATTTGTGATTTCTCACTGCAAAGAAATCCATCTCAGTTTGAAGGATCCTGTGGGTTAAAAATCAAGCCTTATTTGGGAATGCTGGATGACAGACATTCTGTGTCTCTTTTGCTGAGATGTAATCTCACGAAGGACTTACAGTCAATGGCTGTACATGAAGGCAGCTTCTCTGAGGGGCCCAAACTTGTGTGTACTTCAAGTGGAAAGGTTGGAGGGGTGAATATGAAACATTATGCCCAATCATGAAATCTGCTCCTTTAGTTACAGACAGAGAAGTTTTAGAACCAGAGGCTGGAATCTAAAGCGGTAATAAGATGTCACAAGGCAGGAGTTTCCAAGAATGCACTGGGGAAGGAAGGGGGTGGGGCAGTGGCCAGATTTCCTCTAAAGAAAAAGAGACAATAGAAAAGGAATTTCTAATGGGGTAGGGGAGACAAAAAAACAAACAAACCAAAACCCAAACCAAAACAAACAAAACCATTTTTAGTGGAAGCAAACCTGTCATATAACACTCTTTTTAAAATTACCCTTTGGCTGAATAATTTTGTTAGTCTTCTATTTTACCTTCCTGTCACTAATTTCTCCCTCCTTGAGTTTATTCTGCAAACTACTTTCTGAGTGATCTTCCTTAAACATCCTAGAGATGATATGACCTTCATGGTCAAAAACTATCAATAACTCATAGCCATCCCAGGAAAAAATCCAAACACATCAATTTTCAGTTTCAAGTCTTTAATTTGTAATTTTTTGGTTTTCAAGCCTTTAGATCATTAGCCAAATCACAAAACTTCTGTGTATTGTTTTCTCCATTTGTAAAATGACACTGACTTACAGGAACTTACAGAGTATCTCAGCAGCCTAGGGCAGATATATATCTAAATACTAATTTTAAAAAATGGTTCAGAAGCAGTATTTTGCTATCTATCTATCTATCTAATCATCAACCTTCTAGTAGTAGTAGTAGTAGTTTGCACTTAGGGTGAATATAAATATGGGATATGAATTATTTGTTTCCAATGTTACATCGATTTACCTATACAAGTGGTTTTCATTTTAGTTACTTTGAAACATGCTAAATAAATAAATATAATATCCAAAAGAAAAAAATAATCACACTTTTACTATTTATTAGGACTTAGACCAATCCTAGCAATATTAAAAAATGAGAATGTTTTTTGGTGCCTGCTATATATTTTCAGGAGGTTTAGTAAATAATTGGTTTAATTTAATCTTTTAATCTTCAAAAATCTCTTGAGAAAACTCCTGATCGCATCTGCTTTCAGTAGGTTAATTATAAACTAATTAGGTTCTAATGAGGATTTTGCTTCCTTACTCTGTTTACCAGAACAATTTCAACATCCTTCTATTGATATGAAATGTGTGGAAACATCATTTTTTTCTTTCTTTTTAATCTTGATTCTGAGAGTCCTGGTAGAATAGTTAAGGAGATTTCTTAACAGTGAACAGGGGAAGTCTTTTTTTTCTCTTTTGGTTTTGGTGGTACACAAATTATCTCATTTCCTCTACTGAGCTGGGAACTCAGAAAAAGAAACTTGTTGGAAATATGAACATTCCTCTTCATATAACAAATAACGTAAACACCACTGCTTACAGAAATGGTGTAATTCTGAAGGAAAGTTTTAAGTTCATCTCAGGTTGCCATTGAAAGAAGGGTATCAATATTTACCAGGCACCTACTCTATGTCAGGCACGACATAGATGTAGAGCATTTTCCCCCATATTTCATCTCATTTAATTTTTACTGCAGTCCTGTGGTTGCGTAGTTTTTCAATCCAAATTATTAGAGATAAGGAAATTGAGATGTAGGGGATTATAATAACATGTTCAAGGTCATACATCTACTAAATTGCAGGGTTTAGATTTGAAACCACATTTGTTTGATTCAAAACTGATACAGTTTCCACTATAGCACACTTCTTCATTGGGGTTTCTATACCCTTCAGAGTCCAGTTTCCTGGTTTAGGGGACTAGCCTGGTAATCTTGACCTGTTGTGCAAGAATGAATGGGCTAAATAATTGCTAATTGTAAAGTACTCTGATACTTGTAGAGAACACATATTATTAAAAAAAAAAAACATCTTACAGTTACTTTCTCAGATTTTTTTGGTTCAAAAAAACCAAGTAGCTACATGAAGCTATCTCTGCTCCCTCTTTAATGGCATGAATTAATGGAAAACAAACAAGAATTTCCTAACACAGTTAACTCATCCTTCCCTGCTTCTAACTTCTCTCAAACGTTTAGATTCATGGGGACACAAAGGCCAGACTGCTGTCTCATTAAATTCTTCTTTAGATAAAAATATGTAAGATGCAAATGAGAAAAATGCCAAAGCTCTGTAAAGACTACCTCTGGATTTTATAACCCTGCTTTAGAAGAGTGCATCCATAGGATATAAAGGGAAGAAAAAGAAGCATGCACAACTGTATATGTAATAGGGCTGCAATTTCAGAATATATAAAATAAAAAATATATCTACATAGAGGAAAGACCTGAAATAGATATGCCCAAATGTGAGCCATTGGTCATCTGTAGGTGAAGAGCTCATATGGGCATTTAACTTCATTTAAAAAATATTTTTCTGCATTTTCTAGTTCTTAAAAAAGAACTATATATTTCTTCCCTAATCAGAAGAATGCAATGAATTTACATCCATATTTTTAAAAAGACACGTTCTTTTGAAAGCAGCTCTGATGGAGTGTGAGGGTGAGAATACTCTCAAATGGAAACAATTTTGTTTGTAAGGGAATGCAGCTTTAAAATGGAAGCAAGGCATTTGTCTCTCTGATGCCATGGCAACCAGAGGAAAACTGCAAAGTCCAACAATGGTATGAAAATGTGCCTCAAGAGTGGGTAAGAAGGAGGCAACCTTGGACCTCTTTTTTTTTTTTCCCACTTCCCCTAGCACAGAAGCCTGCATTGTGTTTTTCTAGCTGACTCTATTGCCTTCCAGCTAGGCTGCTGCGATAGGAAAGAACAAACAATAATACTAACCTTTTCCTTGTGAAATTTTGGACCTCTCCAAAAAACTGTGTGCTTTCTCTGTGGAGAAAAGCTCAGTTTCTTTTGAACTAGTTTCTCTGCTTCGCCTCCCCTTGACATCTTCAAGTTCAGTCATTTTTATGATGAAGTTTCTCATATTTCCCTCTCAGAATTCACCTTGGTTTGCTGTCCTCTTTGAAGCTGCAGGATTGGATTGATCTTTTCTCTGTGTTCACTGTTTTCTTCATCCCCAAGAGTTTCTTCTATGACTTCTCTCTTTTTCAGACCGCAGTCCTCAATATGTTTCTCTTGGTCTCCAAGGACTTGGCAGTCTGATACTACCTCTTTACAAAATTTAAAAAAATTTAAATCTAGTTTTATTCTTCAGGTAAATCAAATTCCGCCAAGCCACTAAAGATTGCTAAGGGTCCTCATTTTGGCAGTACTAGTTCAAATATTGTGTTGTTTGAGATTTCCAAGGGAATTCTTCCCCATTAGACAAGGAAGTAGTGATGTTGCAAAGCTTTCTCTTGCGGTCTGTGTAATAGTACCTACTAACATGACAGCAAGATCAATACAGTAAGGATTGTTGACCTCTGTGCTGGATTTTGCTTAAGATTCTAGTGTTTGGATTTAGAACTTGGCCAACTTGGAAGGCCCAGGAACCTGAGCAAGTAGCCCTCTTGTTTTATCCCTCATATTAATGCTTTTCAACCAATACAAAGAAAAGGTATTGGGAAGAGAGTCTTTAGGGCGACCAGAAAAGTAACTTTAAAGAATTGCTGGTCCTCAGAGTGGCAGCCAGAGATGCAGTTGTGGGAGTGGAGGATCCTGCATGGCAAAGCTGGTCCATGCCCCAGCGTGGCCCCCTGGCGTTAGAAACCGCAGGAGATTAGTGCAGCTGCCTGGCCTCCAATGGGCCTGGGCAGCTGGTCATTCCAGAAAACTGGCAGCGATGGTGTCATTCCTAGCAACATGGTCCAGCAAGAAGAATGAAGATTTTATAGCCGTGAGAAAGCTAACTATGGAGGATGGAGGGTTCATGCTATTCATCTTTTGAATTTGATGACAGTGCTAGTGGGCGTTCCCAGGTCAGATAAATTTAGATTAACCCAAGGTTTTATCAGAATGGTACCAGACTTGATATACAGTAAAGGGAACAATTTAACAAGCCATGTTCTTTTTCTTGTTGATAAGAGAGAGACAATAGAGTATGGAGCTACGTGAAAGAATACAAGAAGTGAGTGTTCAGAAGCTGAAATAGTTTCATTTGATAAAATGATCTGGGGATGGGCATGTCTTTCTATAATATATGTATGTACTTAACACAGTGCTAGTACTTACTAGGTTCTCAATAAATGTTAATAAGATATAATAATAAATAATAAATTATGCATGACCCTGTTTTGTTTTTGTTTTTTTTTCTTTTATTAGGCTCGAGTCCTAATTTCTATATTGCTTTATGCTGCCAGGTTATTCTGTCTGCTTAGTTGGTTCTTGATATTCTAGGTAATCAGTAGAATTTGCTGAGTGGATAAATGAAGGAATGAAGGCTTGCAGTGGTTCTCTGTATTTTCTTCTGAGGCAATGTTAATATTCTCCATTCCAGAGGAGTTCAGAAAGATTCACATTTATTAGCATCAAAATTTCCATTATAAACGTAGTGGTGTTACACAATTTAAAGTCAAAATAACTAGTATGGCTTTCTTTATCATCTCCTTCTCCTTTTCCTTTTTTCCCCTCATAGATTTTCTTGTACAGTCCTTAAAAACTGGGATGATTCTACTTCTTAAGGCGGCAGTTTTGAAAGTCGTTTTATTTTAGTATTTAACTACTGTCGAAGATAAAGCCAGGCACTAGTTAAAGCGGTAAAGACAGATTTTAATCAATGACATACGACTGCAATAGGGAAAAAGAGTCCAGAAATGAACTCAATTTCGATTTATAAAGAGGTAACTGGGCATTTTAAAGGGAGAATGAGGGAATAGGTAGAGGGATGGGAGGGGACTCAGTAGACTCAGGGGAGTGAACAATTACAAAATTCGGGAAGGAAGGGTTGGTCCAAGTGAATCCCATCTGGGTTTGCTAATTGGCACTTATCAGATCAGGCTCTGTGATGGTGTCAAATTGACTGGGCCACAGGATGCCCAGTCTCTGATTAAATATTATTTCTGGAAGTTCTGTGAGGGTGTTTCCAGAAAAGATTAACATTTGAATTAGTGAACTGAGTAAAGAAGATGGCCTTCCCCAATGTGGGTGGGCATCATCCAATCTACTGATGTTCTGAATAGAACAAAAAGGCAGAGGAAGGTTGAATTCACTCTCTGCCTGATGGGTTGAGCTGGGACATCGATCTTCTCCTGTCCTCTATACTTCTGGTTCTCAGGCTTTAGACTCAGATGGGAATCTACAGCATTGGTCCTCCAGCTCTCAGGCTCTCAGGCCTTCAGATTACCCATGGGCTTTCTTGCATACCCAGCTTGCAGATGGCAGATAGTAGGACTGCTCAGCCTCCATGATCATGTAAGTCTTATGCCTTATAATAAATTATAATAGTAAGTATAAAATATTAAGCACATAGCACATGGACAAGGTTCAATAAATGTTGGTTACTGTAACTGACATTATGTGTTGGCTAGCTCAACATCTCTTCCAATCTCCTTCTAGTATGCCTCTCCATAATGCTAGAAGAACTGCATTGCCCAGACTCCATGCAGCTTAGGAGCCATATATGATTTAGAGTCTTTCTATCAGATGCAGCTGTTTGAGTCTTGACTTTGAACTGAAGGCACAGGGAATCCATTTCATGGCACAGTGTAGTGGATTTGTACTCTGTTAACTTTACTAAAATTGAACTGCATTTCTCAGAATTCCCTTCCCTGCATAATTCTGGGTTAGCATGGCTATGTGATCTTGCATGAAATTTGGAAGGTGGAAATGAAGCAGTAGCACTGTTGCAGTTTGTGTATGTTGTGGTTATATCTGCTGGTTCATCTTGCTGGTGTGGGACAGTAGCTGAGCCCAAAGCAACTCTAGATCCCCTCCATCAGCTTCTCCAACTCCTGGGCCAGCTTTGTATGTGAAAGGGTGCCAGCTTCTCCTGCAAGACACCCCACTGTTGAAGATGGAGGCTTAGAAGTGTTAAGAGACGAATGTGTGTTTTGGTCTTTCTCATGGGCTCCATCTCATTCTTAGGTTCTATGTTATCCTTGTTTTCTTCTACTTCACATCCATCTTTCCTTCCTAATTGCTTGCTCTGCTTGTCCTGCTGGTCAGTCTCCAACATCAGGTATAGGAGCAATAATCATATAAAAGTCATTGAAACATTCACACAATTGTGTAAGGTAAAATCCCCACAAGAACTCCCATATTCTGCATCATTCTTAGTGGCTCTGTTTCTCTGACTGAGACACAGAGGCAGTGTAGTCCTGTGGTTAGGAGCTTCTTGCATTAGGAGCTTCCTACAGAGGAAAAATGATTCTGAGGGTCTAGGTGCTTCCTAAAAGTCTAGAATCTATTAACTTCCAATAATTTTATAAGGTCCTGATACCTCCTAGTAAATCTCTTTGTTCTTTTACCATCCAGAGTGCTTTCTGCTGTCTGTTACAGAACTTTACTGTTGAAGGTATTATTATTATTACCAGTTTAGCCATGGTTTCTGTCTTCACGGAGCTTATGGTCTAGCAAAAGAGAAGATATTACAAATGTGATGTGTTCCTTTTCCTTCCACTGAAAAGATTTCCTTTGATTTTTATTGATTCTTTTCCCAGTTCCCAGGAGGGAAGTCATCGTTTCCCCTTGTTGCATCAAAAAGAAGCAGAGGACATCTTGCTAAAATTTTCATGTAGGTTTGGTGTGAAAGCCAGCATCTCGTTGCACGCTAGCTCCAAGATTTTGGAAAGTGTTGATTCAGAGTGGCAGCTGCTTGGACACTGGGTTGGGGGAAAGTGCTGGAAAATATTTGCTTGCTAAACATGATAGCGAAAGAAAGTATCTGGTTTGGAACCTTTCAGAAGATAAGAAAGAAAAAACAAAGCAACTAATAGAAAATGCTATCAAAAGGGCTGGTACCCCTCATATCTAAGCAGGTGTAACTTTCATATCATTTAAAGTCAAAACCAAACTCTACCTTATATTTGTGGTCAAATTTTGCCCTTCAAGGGTACTGAACGTTATTATTATGGGACTATTATGCTGAAGATTATAAATTGAAACAGGCTAAATTATAAGCCACTGTTTTGAATTTAAGGTATTGCTGTTGGAAAATTCTAAAAGCTATAATAACATTTTACATTTTATATTTTTTCATCCAGCAGGATTTTAGGATTTTACCCCATTTTGTAAATAACAGTATGGTCAGATCTCTTTTTAGAGCTTCTTTCAGTCATGGAAGTCATTTCTTCTAGTGTACTCATTTCCCAGGAATATTAAACACTGATGAGAAGGTAATGTAAAGAAAACACACATCTTTCCCTTCAGAATCCCAGGGTGCTGGAGCTCTGATTTTAGTCTCTGTATCTTCCTGATGCACCTGTGAAATTCCCTGAATACCTTACCCTGGTAGGCATTAATACCTAATACAGACTCTTTATTCCTGAATCTAAGCTGCTAATTTCCCAGTGTGGAAATAATAAAGTGCTCCAGAAGCTCATGTCACCAGCTCAGGAAAGGCTGGTGCTGGCTCCCAGGATAAGGCGTCTGTCTCTAAGAGGAGGAACAGTCTTTAGCTGGTTTGGGAGCTCTCAGCACACTGTTTCAGGATGAGAGATTTAAATCCAACAGGGTTTGAGTATTTATTATGTATCAGGCCTGTGCTACACACTTGAACATTATGTCATCTAATCTTCACAGCAATCTTGGGAGACCAGCATTATGATGCATCATTATTGCTATTTTACAGAGAAGGAAATTGACACTGATGTTTGAAACATGAGCATTCTTTTGATTAATATTTTCATGATATATCTTTTCCAGTCCTTTATTTCCAAATTTTCTGTGTACTTTTATTTTAATGTGTTTCTTGTAAACTGTATATTTTTTCTTGATAATCTCTGTTATTTAATAGGTGGCTTACTCTTTTTTACATTTATGATGATTATCGGTACATTTGGATTTGTTTGTACTATCTCAGTTGTGTTTTCTGGTTATCATCCTTTCCCTTTGCCCCTCCCTCTCTCCCTCCCTCCTTCTTTCTCTTTCTCCATTTTCTTTCTTTCTTTCTTCTTGTGACAGAATTTTATACATACTCTCTCCTTTTGTTCCTCTCCTGGTTTAGAAGCTAAAATTATATAAATATATACACACATGTATACATGCAATGCACTTGTGTTTTATACAGTATATGTGATTATATATAATTTTACACATACATTACACATGTAAACACCTCTGTCTCTCTATACACACAGCGATCCTTGTTTATATAGAGTCTATGGGTATTCTTATTATGTCTGAAATTACTTTTATTTTGCTCTACACTTGAAAGTTAGTTTGGCCGAGTATAGAATTTTAAGTTAGGCATTATCTTCCCTAAGGTTTTAGAGGGTATCACTACATTATTTTCTGACATCTATTGCTACTGATGAGAAATCTACTGACAATGAAAATATTAAGAAACATGTTTATTGTCATTACTTTTTAGGTATCCTCTCCTTTCCCCTGGTGGTTCTTAAAAGATTTCTCTTTACATATTGATA
>NW_006794259.1:0-218 GCF_000442215.2 Lipotes vexillifer | reverse complement strand
CAAACGATGGCCGACGAGACGGGAAGAAGGAGCTTCACGATGTTGAGATGTCCGTGAGTTGCAGCCTCCCAGAGTGCACGGTTGCCATTCGCCTTGGGATCGCTCAGCGGAATGAGAAGCGCAACGATCTCTGCATGACCCTCCCTTGCAGCGTGAACTAACGCGTTTGAGTCGCTTGCCAAGGGATCAGTGAAAGGAAGAAGCGCTTCTACGGCTTC
>NW_006794258.1:0-253 GCF_000442215.2 Lipotes vexillifer | reverse complement strand
CTGCTGCTGCCGCCACCAAGGGACCTGTGTGCGAGCACAGGTCACTATCCACACCCCTCTTCCAGGGAGCCTGTGCAGTCCACCACTGCCAGGTTCCCAGGATCCAGGGACAATTTCTCAGGGAGAACACACGGCAGGCCTCAGGCTGGTGCAACGTCACGCCAACCTCTGCCGCCGCAGGCCCGCCCCACACTCTGTGCCCCTCCCTCCCCCCGCCTGAGTGCGCCAGAGCCCCCGAGTCAGCGGCTCCCTT
>NW_006794257.1:552074-579691 GCF_000442215.2 Lipotes vexillifer | reverse complement strand
ACTGGAGAACGGACTTGAGAATATGGGGAGGGGGAAGGGTGAGCTGTGATAGGGCGAGAGAGATACACGGACATATATATACTAACAAACGTAAGGTAGATAGCCATTGGGAAGCAGCCACATGGCACAGGGATACTGGCTCGGTGCTCTGTGACTGCCTGGAGGGGTGGGATAGGGAGGGTGGGAGGGAGGGAGACGAAGAGGGAAGAGATATGGGAACATATGTATATGTATAACTGACTCACTCTGTTATAAAGCAGAAACTAAAACACCATTGTAAAGCAATTATACCCGAATAAAGATGTTAAAAAAAAAAAAAAAAGATGGCACCAGAAAACTGTTAGATCTAATCAATGAATTTGGTAAAGTAGCAGGATACAAAATTAATGCACAGAAATATCTTGCATTCCTATACATAACAATGAAATAGCAGAAAGAGAAATTAAGGAAACACTCCCATTTACCATTGCTTTAACAAAAAGAATAAAATACCTGGGAAGAAACCTACCTAAGGACACAGGATACTTGTATGCAGAAAACTATAAGACTGATGAAAGAAATCAAAGATGATACAAACAGGTGGAGAGATACACCATGTTGTTGGATTGGAAGAATCAACATTGTGAAAATGACTATACTACCCAAAGCAATCTACAGATTCAGTGCAATCCCTATCAAACTAGCAATGTCATTTTTCACAGAACTAGAACAAAAAATTTCACAATTTGTATGGAAACAAAAAAGACCCCAAACAGCCAAAGCACTCTTGAGAAAGAAAAACAGAGCTGGAGGAATCAGGCTCCCTGACTTCAGACTATACTCCAAAGCTACAGTAATCAAAACAGTATGGTACTGGGACAAAAACGGAAATACAGACCAATGGAACAGGATAGAAAGCCCAGAGATCAACCCACACACCTATGGTCACCTTATCTTTGATAAAGGAGGCAAGAATATACAATGGAGAAAAGACAGCCTGTTCAATAAGTAGTGCTGGGAAAACTGGACAGCTACATGTAACACCATACACAAAAATAAACTAAAAATAGATTAAAGACCTAAATGTAAGGCCACACACTATAAAACTCTTAGAGGAAAACATAGGAAGAACACTCTTTGACATAAATCACAGCAAGATCCTTTTTGACCCACCTCCTAGAGAAATGGAAATAAAAACAGAAATAAACAAATGAGACCTAATGAAACTTAAAAGCTTTGCATAGCAGAGGAAACCATAAATAAGATGAAAAGACAGCCCTTAGAATGTGAGAAAATATTTGCAAATGAAGCAGCTGACAAAGGATTAATCTCCACAATATACAAGCTGCTCATGCAGCTCAATATTAAAAAAACAAACAACTCAATCCAAAAGTGGGCAGAAGATGCTAATGCACATATATAGAATCTAAAAACACAGTACTGATGAACTTAGTGGCAGGGCAGGAATAAAGATGCAGACATAGAGAATGGACTTGAGGACACAGTGGGTGAAGGGGAAGATGGGACCAAGTGAGAGAGTGGCACTGATACATATACACTACCAAATGTAAAATAGATAGCTAGTGGGAAACAGCTGCATAGCACAGGGAGATCAGCTAGTTGCTTTGTGACCACCAGAGGTGTGGGATAGGGAGGGTGGGAGGAAGGCTCAAGAGGGAGGGGATATGGGAATATATGTATACATGTAGCTGACTCACTTTGCTATACAGCAGAAACTAACATAACATTGTAAATCAATTATACTCTAATAAAGATGTGAAAAAAGAAAAAAATAACACTATCAGAAAAAAAAAAGCTTGCTACAACTATGCTAAACCTATATTAACTTTGTTAAATATTTGCCATTGTCTAAGTCAATAATATAAATAAAATCATCAAAAATATTCTGGTGGACCCATCAATGTTAAGTTCTGTGAAAAGTTAATATCCTATAGGCCCAACACTACAATTTAAATGGTTTAAGGCACCTTAGTAAGTCCTGAATTTTAATTCTAACATCTGCACTAATTGTCCAAGTGTTTAAGCTAAAACATTCACCTTTGAGAAAAGTTTGATCTTGTTTTGGCGTACATCTATTGCCAGCACCTGTGCATATTTAGCTGGTCTCTTCATCATGATACAAACCAATAAATATTGTCATCAAGTTCTCAGAATAAATGATCCTTCTAACCAACTTCTCTTTAGGCCAGTGCCAAAGAATTCAACAGTGCAATGACTGACATTCACCACATGTTCTCTCTGATATTTGAGGAAGTTCATCTAAAAGATATGTTAAACTTCCATTTCTCCAGGCTGGAGCTATATTCCTATATTATTACATCTGGTCCATATTACTTACTCCCCCCTGCCCCGACACATAGTCATGCCTTCACAGTTAAGATGTAAAGCTATGTCTTCAGTCTTTCTTTCATTATATTTCACTAGAAACATCAATTTAAAGAGTTCATATCTTTTGCAATCCTGCTGTCAAAGATATTTGGAAATTAAATTATGTTATATTTATTATAGAAGCGGCCATATGATTGATTTCCCTTGAAACTTAGAAAAAATTTTATCCCTGCAAATGAAATTGTACCTCTTTATTATACAAAAACTATATATAGCTTTTATATTTCTGTGTGCATTATACTTTGTCTACAAGAATTTTGAAAGCAAATTCAATACTCAATGAATATAACGATTCTGGGTTATTGGTACAATTATTTTTCTTCTCTTTCCAGAGTAGTGGTCCCTAATATTTCTGGGCCCACTAATACTTTGAGAACATGATCAAAGTTATGAAACCACTGCCCCGATTAATGAGCAGATACACATAAAATTCAACATAAACACTTAGGTATTTCAAAGATCATAAATATGAACACTAGGTTAAGAACTTGTTTTTTAAAGGGTTTCTGATTTTTTTTAACTTCACAGTACTAGTTTTTAAACTTGTAAAGTTATTTAGAACTTCTTTAGTAAAAAAAAAAAGGTATCAATTACAAATTAAAATATTTCAACATTAATAAAACCAAGAATATTAATATAAAAAGAATATCTATTATAATTAATAAATACCATGACTATCATACCAAATATATAAATAAATAATATCAATAACTTATTAAGGTCTCATTAAACTCAAATCACATTAATAAAATTAAAGTTTCATTTATACTATTTTTCCCTTCCTCCTTTTTCAGTTAAGAGTGGTCAATGATAGGGCAAAGAAATAAACAGAGACCCAGCATTTCATATACATCCTAAATATCAACACTATGTCTCTTCACACCCGTCACTCAACACAAATCTTATTTCAAGCTGCGGAACTCTGGTTGTGCCACACAGTAGACCCTGGATTTCTTGATTATTCACTGTGCACCTTTATTTGGATGGACCCTAAGAATAATTTCCCAGAGCCCAGACTTGGAAAACCAATGCTTGTGGAAAACAGTCTCCTTGAAATAATCAACACAGCTCATAATATGTTTTGCTGTTCTATCCAATACATTGAAATACTCTAAAGTAACAGTTATTTATTACCACCCTCTGCTTCTCAGTCGGCAGTGTTGTGGCAAACAGTGACTTTTCTTTTAAAGCAGCTCCCTGATTTAAATATTTCATATAGAGTCCAATTCACATTTTTAGGAGACACTTGAAAAAATATTACTTGCCATTTTCGATTTAAGGAAAGAAAAAAAAATTCAATGAGAAAAAAACCCAAAAACCAAAAAATTTCACCCACTTCATCCATAACATTTGCTACACAGTATGAGAAGGCATAGTAAGGGAGTGGAAAAACAGCTTCTTGAAACATCATTCACATATTACCTTTCTCCCTTATTTATTTCTGCATATCCAACACAGAGAACATAAAGCAAACCTTCTGATGACTCTCGTTTAGTCCTAATTTTTCGATCACCATGTTTTGTAGAGTTCATATTCTTGAATATTACCTTAAAGGTTGTGAAGTAAATCCAAGGTAGAAACTGCTCATCCAATGGATGTGCTCCTGGTTCTTACTCACCATATTTGTTTCTAAGGCTGCTGCAACAAATCTTCATAAATGTAAAGGCTTAGAACAACAGAAATTGATTATCTCACAGTTCTGGAGGCCAGAGGCCAAAATCAAGCTGTCAATGGGGTTCCCTCTGGAGGTTCTGAGGGTGAGTCTGTTCCCTGCCTCTATCCTAGTTTCTCGTGGTTGAGGGCAACCCTTGGTGTTTCTTGGCTTGCAGCTGGATATCTCCAAGGTCTGCCTCCATCTTCATGTGACTTCTGTCTGTGTCTCTATGAGCTTTAAATCTGCCTCTGTTTTATTTTATAAGGACCCCAATCACTGAATTTAGGGCCCCCTTGAATCCAGGATGATTTCATCTGAAGATTTTTACTTTAATTACATATACAAAGATCTTTATTCCAAGTGTCACATTCTGAGGTTCTGGGTGGACATAAATTTTGGGGCGACATGCCTCTAAACTCTGATTTAGCATCACCTGTTCTTTCTCTTCTGGTGCTGTTGCTGCCTCCATCAGACACTGCAGTAATATTCACTTTCAAAATAGCTTTTGTTTTTCACCTCAAAATCCTCTAAAATGCTATTTTTCAAAAGACATTTACTTTTGTTCTTTTTACTAAAACAATAAATGTTCATCACGGAAAAATGTGGAAAACCACAAGGAAGAAAATAAAGATCACTTGTAATCTCAAAGCTAAAGATTCTTAATATATTTAAGGAAATGCTTTTACTAGTTTGTGCAAACATCCATATGGATTTATAACACGTTTGAAGTCATACTGGGCATCTTTTTCACATAATAAGTCACATTATACTAAATATCATTCTATTTTATAACAAAAATATGTAGTTTTCAGTGTCATAATTAGATACTACAAACTTAAACAGGCTATAAACAATCTGGCAATAACCCTACAAAAGGAGGCTGACTGCTGAGTCAAGAGGACCCCAGGAGATAGTTTGTTCAGGGCATACAGTCTGAGTGTAGGACCTGAGGACCATAACAGAAATTTAATCAAGTAGTCTATCACCCATGTAAAGGATGCACTATGGGGCTCCCTAATAAGGGGACTCTCAGAAGAGTCAACAAAAATACTTCACAAGACACACATTGTACAGGCACCAGCCACACAAAGGGTGCCCAACACAAAATTCCAGTACCACCAATATTGCCTTTTTCTGCTAATACTCCTATTCCTTCCCAGTCCTGGAGGAGCCAGAAGCAGTCTAGCAAAAGTGGACAAAAGTAGGACAGATAATACCCCTTTCATCACTCTGAATGGTAGAGTAAGGTAAGGCTAGGTGAAATTGGTGAAAGGAGTAAAAGTTTTTACATATATAAGACTAGATTTTTTACTACATATAAATGAGATAGTTTTGGCTCTGCAGTTGATGATGAAGTACAGAGACCTACAAGACATTTTGCTGCAGGATGGAAATGGAAAATACAACAGAAGCTATTGAAAACATTGGGAAAGGAGATACTCCTAGTTGTATCCTTCCGATTTTCGCTTGTTCAATGAACAGGTAAAATAACAGTTATGTTTTTATTTCTGTATCTTCATACTTCTAGATGAGTCATAGGATCAATATGCCAAATTCCAAAGAGTTCTACTGGCATTTTGAAAATATGATTTCCCTTTCAGAGATTTTGTTTCTAAAATTTATAGGTAAAGAATTAAATCATCTGCAATATGATAATAACAATTACCATAAAATAGTTATGCCTCTTACTTCTTCTCCAGCATTATAATCATATTTAGTTTGGATTCTAACTTGTAAAACACTCTCCACTCTTCAGAACAATTTTCATTGCTATAAACATTCCATCACCAAAGTTGTGTTATGTTCTTTCTGACTGTTTGTTTATATAAGGTTACAGTTGAAAATAAAAAGTTAATGCAGAATATGGAAATGTTGTTCAGACTAGATTTAACCCATTTTCAACTAACACTATTTTGTGCTTACTCACAGCATTGTACAATCAGATTTTCATGGATTCGGAGGTGAATAAACTTCTCTCAAAAGTTTATAATCTAATAAGGGAAGAGAATATATAAACAAATATATGTAATAGAAAGAGAAGAAATTGAGTGCAACAGACATGAAGACAAAGTTCAATGAAAGAGAAAAAAGAGAAGCAATTAATTTTGATGAGGACAATCTAGGAACTTCAAGGAGATGAGGTAGCCAGGTTCAGAGACTCCTAGAGTTGATTTTTGAGACTATCTAGATGACCTACAACTTGACAAACAATATTTTTTATATTCTACCACTGTGCTCAAGAGACATCGGGAAATTATAATTTTTAAGATTTTGAATTTGTACATAATCCATAATATATAGCACATTTCCTTCAAGGGTGTCGCTTTTGCGTTATCTTTCTTTGGTTAAACTTTTATGTCTCATAATGCATCATCAGTTTTGATATTTTAGCATGAGCCCAGATGAGTAGATAGAATAAATATTTTCTCCAACATAACTTGGCAAAATAAATAATTTTAACATAGTTTTATTTGGAGAAATGAAGCAGAGTGTACATTATTCCCAAAGCAGTGAAAATAAAACCTCTGTGTACCTCTGTGTTCTCAGAGGGTATTAAGGATGTCAAGGCTATCTTTAAGGACATGTATAACTAATTGCTGATGAGTACAGTTCAGAAGCTCTAAAGATTTTAGTATACTCAGAAATAATATTCTCAGTCACAAAACCTGGAGAATTTTTACTGGTGAGGAATGTTAAAATGTTAAAAATGTGACCTCAATATGGTGCCATTTTTCACCTTTAAAATTACATTCCAAAGAGTGACAGTTTTCAGAAGTTACCTCCACCCCACTGTCAAAGGTCAAATTTTCTTAGAATAAGTAACATATTCCAGTAGATAAATCTGAGTTTACAAAACACATAAATTAGGGGGTGATTTTTTTACACTGTAAATGATTCACTGCAGGGTTCCTTTAAAACCCTACTAGTGATTTTAAGTAATTGTTTATAATTCATTAACCATTTCATAGAAAGACTAAAGGAAATGGAGAGGCTTAATGCTAAAAAATTTTGAAGATCAACCAGAAATAAAAAAACAAAATATTTTTGGAATTGGAAGGGACCTAATGAATAAGGAAAAAACATTTTATTTTTGGAGATAAGATGCTAAGAGAAAGTAGAGTTGCCCTATGTTATCTAGCTAGTTATCTGAATGGGCAAAGCAAAAACTCAGCCTGTCCAGCCCACAGTCTAAAAGTCCATTTATTACACCAAAACCAGACAGATATTGTTCATTTTGCAAGTATTTTATCACCAAGAGACTTTTTTGTAAGATATCTATTTCAGAGTATAAAATTTATTTCACTTACTTTCAATCATAAATAAAAAATTGTTAATTTTGTCCCTTGTTTTATCAGGTCAAAATCTATAGAAAGGGAGTTGTCAGAAAGTATTTATAAATGTGAATTGACAGTTTAACATAAAAACATCTCTTCCAAAATAAAAAAATAAAATAAAATAAAATTAGTTGGGATACTAAGAGTTAGCCCAAAGGATCCAATAGACCATTTTCTAACTGACCTTCTGTGTTGCAGGTTGGATTCTCCAGGAAACAAACCTGAGATTGACTTAGTGTTTAGGATATTTTAGGGAGTACTCTTGGAATCAACACTAGTGGAAGAAGGAGGAGGAATCAAGATCAGGCTGAGAAGAAATTCAGTTTATAATATGAGCAGGCTAAGAACCTCAACTAAGCACACAAGAAGCTTTGGGATTGAAATAGCCCATCAGAGTTGTCTCAAGTTGGGTCATCAGTCACTGAATATGGGCCACCCTGGAAACTTCTATGCCTTGAGCAGAGTTCACCATCACTGAAGGATCCTTTAAGGAGCAATTGGTACAACATACTGTTCATCAGAAGAACTAACGCAGTGCATCTCCATATCCATCACAGTCTCCAATTCAGAATTTTATGTATAATCTTTGAAGATAAGTTAAAACTAGATTGAAATATTTTTTCTCATTATCAGCAATGTGACGTTGTACAATTCATCTAAGCACTCTGAACCTGTTTCATCTTTTTTTTTAATTAATTTATTTTTATTTATTTTGGGCTCTGTTGGGTCTTCATTGTGCGCAGCCTTTCTCTAGTTGCAGAGAGCGGGGGCTACTCTTCATTGCGGTGTGCAGGCTTCTCATTGAGATGGCTTCTCTTGTTGCAGAGCACAGGCTCTAGGCATGCGGGCTTCAGCAGTCGTGGCTCGCGAGATCTAGAGCGCAAGCTCAATAGTTATGACACTGGCTTAGTTGCTCCGCGGCATGTGGGATCTTCCTGGACCAGGGCTCAAACCCGTGTCCCCTGCATTGGCAGGAGTATTCTTAACCACTCCGCCACCAGGGAAACCCAGTTTCTTCATCTTTAAGCCAAGGTCAATAGTACTTACCTCATAGAATTAATTAAGTATGAATGTTTAGCTCATAAAAATGGTTAATTAATACCTATTAGTGATGTGATCTAATAATTATTCTTTTAGTGGATGAGATTCTGTTTTTCTTGCTTTGAATTTGACAAATAACAATTTCTTCCTAGTACTTATCTCTTGGAAAAAATGGTACAGACTCAAGTGACCTAGACTGGCTTTGATCAGCATTATAAAAATGATCCTAAGATCTTCAAATTACAAGACAGACATGTAAGATCTTAATAATATTAATAGGTATTTCATGTATAGATTAGAACTCATAGTATTTAATATATAAAACTGACAAATTACATTTTCTCATTTAATATCCCCCAATGATTTTATATGGTAGGTATCCTTATTATATCCATTTTACAAATGAGAAAAATCAATTTTTGTTACATTAAATGATTTGCCAATATCAGTTTGAGTCTCAAATCTGATAAAATCTACTTCCTGGGTAAGGCTGCTGGACTCAGAGAATCTCTGAATGGATGTATGGGGTTTTGTGTGTGTGTGTGTGTGTGTGTGTGTGTTTTAATTTTATTTACTTATTTATTTATGGCTGTGTTGGGTCTTCGTTTCTGTGCGAGGGTTTTCTCTAGTTGCGGCAAGTGGGGGCCACTCCTAATCGCGGTCTGCGGGCCTCTCACTATCGCGGCCTCCCTTGCTGCAGAGCACAGGCTCCAGACGCACAGGCTCAGTAATTGTGGCTCATGGGGCTAGTTGCTCCGCAGCATGTGGGATCCTCCCAGACCAGGGTTTGAACCCATGTCCCCTGCATTAGCAGGCAGATTCTCAACCACTGCGCCACCAGGGAAGCCCGGATGTATGTTTTTTAAACGATCAAATTAAACATTCAAAAGCCAATGGCTTTATTTAAAGAAAATACTCTACTGTTTGTTTTATATCGATTGTTTCCTCTTATCTAAATTTAAGGTCTATTTAAGTTGAAAATCACACATAGTCACAATAGTTATGGTAGATAATTAAAATCTCAGATTTTAAAGTGCACCTGTCCTAGGACTGCATTTTATTTTTGCTGAACATACATGTAAATCCATATATTGCATTTATTAATTACACACTTCTGTTGATATTCACATAATTCATTTCCGAATAACCAGTTAAACTCTTCCTGAGGATATTATTATCTTCCATTCAATATAATTCTATGGACTTTGTCTATTTTATTTACCATTATATCTTAAATACTTGGAATAGTAGCTGGAACATAGAAGATATTCAATAACTTAAGAATCATTTTTCACTTGTTTAGATGTGTCTCCATACCTCTGCAACTAGACTTTCCATTCTCTAAAGGCCATTGTCATGTTTTATATTGCTCTGGCACCTAGGCCAATGTCTTAAATACTATAATAAATGTTCAGTAATACTTAGTTTTTGATAGAGAGCTCTGAAGAGCTATGTTATAGTACATTCTAATACTAAGAATGTTTATTTAAATACAACCTTTCATAAAAGATCATTATTCAGTAGAATAGCTTATGGCTCATAAACACACATCTCTGTAGATGCATGATGAGAGCTAGTCAGGAATATTGATCAGTAGGTTTAGACAAGACTCCTCATTGAATGACAGAAAATAGAGTATGGAAACACTGTTTTGAAACCCTAATTCACATAAGATAGAAGTACAAAAGTAACATAAATGTAAGTCAAGTAAACATTCGACTTTATGTATTTTCAAGTTTGTACTGTTTCGAATTTTCAAATATGCATTGGCTTTGATTTGAGTATACACCAATTGACTCTTTACATTTCTTTCTGGTAGCCTTTAGACAGACAGCTCTCTTGTTCTTGCTCTAATTGCTGCTTTATATATTTGGAGAGACTGGGTTAGACTAATAAAAATATATATCTTTTATTTTATGAACATATAAATAATATATTACCCTATAGAACCTGAGTGAAGACAAAAAACATGGGAAACTACAGCAAACAATAGACGTTCAATATTATTTTTCAGTGAAAATGCAGTTTCTCTTCAAACTATACTTCTTTAAATAAACAACCAAAAAATAGTTAAATAAAGGGGATAAGCTCCATCACAGCCTTTTTTTTTTTTTTCAGTGTTACTCATCTTCTGATATAGAGGTAGACATAGAGGGAAATCATAATGGAATTTTTAAACTAGTATGTTTTTCTTAAATAAAATAAAATTACCAAAGGCTGTAACCCTATTTTAAAACAGCACTATATATAGATACTCATATTTAGTAATTTGTTGTTTAAAGTAAACCAAATAGCATTATTTCATTCTTTTTTATGGCTGAGCAGCAACATGAATGGACCTAGAGACTGTCATACTGAGTGAAGTAATTCAGACAGGGAAGGACATATATTGTATGATACCACTTCTATGTGGAATCTAAAAATATGGTACAAATGAACTTATTTACAAAACAGAAATAGAGTCACAGATGTAAAAAACAAACTTATGGTTACCAGGGGAGATGGAGGGAGGGATAAATTGGGAGATTGGGATTGACATATACACACTACTATATATAAAATAGATAACTAATAAGGACCCACTGTATAGCACAGAAAACTCTACTCAGTACTACATAATGACCTATATGGGAAAAGAATCTAAAACACAGTAGATATATGTATACGTATAACTGATTCACTTTGCTGCACAGCAGGAGGTAACACAACATTGTAAATCAACTATACTTCAATAAATATTTTAAAATAAATAAATAAAATAAACCAAAGAATTAAGCAAAATACTAAAATATGGAGACCAAATGGTAAGCAAATAAAAATCAGTAAAGTCCATGTTATTAAAAGTGATGCATGATGAGATACCTTTATTACTTACTAGGTCTCAACATAGCAGAGGTTAGCAAACTTAAACTTGAGTGGTAAGTGAAGAACTTTGTAAAATATACAATTTTAGGTAGTAGCTGAATAAAGAAGAGAATACATTTTGGTGAGCTGCGAGGAAAGAGGGAAGAGTGTCTGCTGGAGAAGTGAAGTTCAAAGAGCCTTTGAAATAGGCATGCTATTAATAAATGAAGGCAATGCAGAGCAAATATTCTTTAGTGTGGTAGAATTTCTATGTAAGAAATAAAACAGAAATAAGTGAGGAATATCAAAATCATGGTCTTGTTTTGCACTGCAGTCTTGACACTGCAGCAATACCTCAAATCTGTTGTAAGGAATTTGCATCTATATTTTGATATATCGTGGAGTGCCATTTTGGAAAAATTTATAATTTTTTCCTAAATAAGAGTGGCATAGGAGTGGAAAATAATAGTAGATACCATTTATTGAGCTTTATTTTATGTAACCTTCACCATAATCTTATGATCTCCATTTAACAGATAAGGAACATGAGGGGCAGAATAATTAACAAAATCCTCACAGTCTGAGAATGGAAGAGTTAGAATTCTACACCAGTTACAACACCACAATCAGCATCCTGATGACTTTGTATTTCAGGTCAAGTTATGTTCATTGAAAATTCCAGTGGCACCCATGATATTAACTAAGTTCCCCCTTCATGTCCAATATCAATAGTGCAAAGTAATGTTCACAATTTTATAGAGTCAACATATCACTATGAAAATGTATAAATAAAATATTTAATAGTAAATATATCAGTTATAAGTATCACCTAGTTACTGTCTTCAGCAAACAAAAGGAGGGCAGAATGCCAGATGAATATATGGGAAGAAATATTTATTAAATCAACTTTGAATCTAGAGATTTGAAGTTAAGTGGGGGATACAGCCCCACAATTACAACTGAAGCCATACTCAACAGTTTTTAAAGCCTCCCATTTCCTGAGTTACACAACAGAAACCAATTCTACTTATGCAAAAATGTCATTTTTTATGAGTCTGTTGCAGAGCATAGATAGGAACAAAGGGCATCAGTATACAACCTAGTCTCGTCAAACTTCCTTGATTTGGAGCTGTGTACGTGACTAAAACTAGATTACGACTTCCACTTCAGTCAAGAAAAAGTAACAGAGAACAGGTTCATGCTCCCACCTGAAACATCTAAAATACACAGACAAGATATATGAAAAAATAAAGGACAATCGAGACACTAGGCAACAGGCAGCAAGGACAACAATTCCTTAGAGACAAAACAATGAGATGAGTCCTATCATTGCATCAGCTTACTGCCTGTTGAGAGATTCCATGAAGGTATAGGAAACTCAGATAGAACCAGGAAGTCTCTCTGAATTGAAGAGACAGTTGAGAGTCTGGGGAAGCCAAGTAATCATCTGCCTACAGTACCCCCCCCACTAGGGCTGGGTATTTCACTTTGCTGCCTCATAATCTCCACTATGATTACAAATACCGATCTTTAACCCATTATGTGTTTTTGTGTAAATCCCAGGAGACAATGTTATAACTTCTGGAGGTGGGAAAAGCAATTATTTCCACTCTGTTTCCACTCTACTCCAGACTCTCTGGGCTCCACATAAGAAGAATATATGATTTCTGGGCAGCCAAAATACCAAGTGTCCCCTACAAGCACAAAGTAAATATAACAAGCCCTATTGAGTGCTTCCTATGTGGAAGCACTAAGTGTTTTACATAGATGACCTCATTAAAAACCTTCAACAATATCATGAGATAGGTATTATTATTATATTCAGTTTTACAGAGGAGAAACAAAAGATTTAAGCAAGTCAGACAAGTGGAGAATTCAGGATCTGAATAGGTATAGATCCTTAAATCTACCTTTGCATAGATCCCAAGTACATTTCCATCCCTAGGAAAACAATTAATAAATGGAAAAACAGTTTTCCTACCAATAATTTTAATTCTTGCAGCACTTGACCCAATGGCTTAGACACTATATCAACATAAATTGTTTCACAAATATGTATTAAATTCATAATGTATGACAATCTAAGAAAGAATTCAGAAAGAATAATTTATTATTATTTTTAAAAATCTTCCCCTTCAATTAATGTTTAACGAAACCTGCTGGCCTTCCAAACTCAGCACCAATAAAACCTAAGGAACAGGTTTAAAAGCATGAAATCACCTATATTCTCCTTCTCAGGTCAAATGGAATTTCAGCCTGAGGAAAAGATGTAATTCTGAGTAGCTTTGGAATGTGACTGTGAGCACTTAAAGCAACTCCTGAGTATCACTAGCATTATACAGAAAGAAAAACATGCAGCTGGTAGAGATACAATACAAGAGCTACGTGACAAAGTGGCTGTGTGGCAGATGAATAGCAAGAGCCACCTAGTCCTAGTGTGACGATCAGAAGGGATATTGTGGTACAGACAAAACTCCTGTAGGTTAATGAAAGGAACAGAAAAACCTGGAGGGGAAAAGGTAGCAAAACTGACAAAAAGGTTGATTGATAAAAAGTAGAGAAATACTGAGGGGGCACCATATCTCTCTAGGAAGCCACACAAAAAATGACTAGTAGACACTTGATCACAGTCTATAACTTCAAGTTAAAAATATAAATGAAGTAAGGGAGTTATCCACAATCTCTGATTATAGTAGGGAAAAGATCAGTGCCCAAGAGCTAAAGAAAAGATACTTTGAACTTACATTTGGGGGAAAAAAGATTTTTCTAATACTTTGAACAATTGGACAATAGGCTTAACTCCTAAAGGAAGTCCATGAATTGATCTTCCCACAGACACCTTATGAAAGGTCAGAGACGACATCAGCCAAATTCAAGAACTAAGTTGCTATCAGAGTGGTAGGAGTGGTTAAGATCATCTTTTTTCAAATAAAGATTCTATGACTTTAAAAAAAGAATTCCAAATATTTACTTTGCTTGATCAAACACAGTAACTCCTTTGGTGCCTTTAAAAAAAAAATTATTAAAGTATAGTTGCTTTACAATGTTGTGTTAGTTTCTGCTGTACAGCAAAGTGAATCAGCTATACCTATACATATATCCCCTTTTTTTTGGATTTCCCTCCCATTTAGGTCACCATAGAGCATTGAGTAGAGTTCCCTGTGCTAGGCAGTAGGTTCTCATTAGCTATCTATTTTATACACAGTAGTGTATATATGTCAATACCAATCTCCCAATTCATCCCACACCCCTTCCCCCCTTGGTGTCCATATGTTTGTTCTCTACATCTGTGTCTCTATTTCTGCTTTGCAAATAAGTTCATCTTTATCATTTTCCCAGATTCCACATATAAGCTATTTTATACAATATTTGTTTTTTTCTTTCTGACTTACTTCACTCTGTATGACAGTCTCTAGGTCCATCAACGTCTCTGCGAATGGCACAATTTCGTTCCTTTCTGTGGCTGAGTAATATTCCACTGTATATATGTACCACATCTTCTCTATCCATTCTTCTGTTGATGGACATTTAGGTTGCCTTTTGAAGAGCACTAGGTCACAATGCATGTTCGTCTTTAAATTAGTGTGCATATGTGATCATGCATTGGGTGTTAAATACATATCTAAAGGATTCTACAAAATGGATTGTGTTTAGTGAAGCCAGTCTATAGATTCAGTAAGCATGTATTTGGTTGATCATAGCTCTTTTGAATACATGCTAATCAGCCACACCAATGTCATGATATGACTGGACTAACATACTCCCACCTACTCACTGTCTACTCTTTTTTGAAATGTTTAGTTCATTCTGTACTTTCCTGGGCACAAAAAACTCTTCTGAATACTACTTGTCAACACAGTTGCTGGCAATTTTATTTAAATTCTATATGCATGGAAGATTACAAATATTTTACCTAGAAATGGGTGAACTGGAAGTGTCTTTTGTTTGTTTTGTCATCCTCAAACTAAATGTATGCATATGAAGCTTGGTTATATGAAAAAGTCTTCAAATTCATTCTTATTTCTTTGGCAGGGGGCTTGGCCTTCGGGGAACTTATATAATTCCAATGTGTGCTATTTATCAGAAAGCTGCTAATCTTTAATTTGTTTTTTTAAAACTAAATAAAACCAAAACCACCTCCTTCCTTTCTCATAAGCTGTAGCTTTTGAACGTTCTTTCTTGTTTTGTCTACCTAGTAAGTGCCTACTTAACTTTGTTTACCTAGTATAGCCTGTACACAATAATAACTAATAATAATAAGTGCTTTTTATGTGAAAAGACATACATTCAAATTAATCTTAAAAATAGTCATATGAGCTATATGAAAATGTATATTATTTTCCTGATTTTACAACTGAAGAATTTGAGGATAAGTGTTTCTGATTCGCCCAAGATCTTATAGTGTTTTGAATAACAGGGTCAGAACTTGAATCCAGGTTTGTATGATATCAATGTTCATGTTTTTAAATACCCTCTTATATTGTTTCATATGCTGTCATAGGTATTTATAATCCCTATAACAAGAAATATATTTGACTAAACATCCATCTCCTTCCATTAAGGTAGTTAACTCCTTGTGAAGTCAGGGACTATTTCTTATTAATTGCCATATCCCAGGATAAAATTTGACACATAGTAAAGAATAAACAATCAATAAACAAATGGCCATTAAAGACCTGAAATAGAACATTCCTTTTCCTTCCATTAGATTATGAGTAAAACTTTACTTCCTTGTGAATATGATGTGCCCTGTCCTTTTAGAAAGTCTCCTGGCTCTGTTTTTAACTGTTTTACTCCCTCTTGAACCTTGATCTGATGATCCTTTATGCCTGGCCAGAAGACTGTATAATAGCATAATGGTTCTGGAGGGCTAAAGTTATGCTTTCAAGCCCTAATCCCTGATGAAACTGGGATGATTTCTAAATTGTACTGAGAAAAACCTTCCTAATATTAAAAATTAAGTTGCAGATGCTACCATTTTGCAGGTGTTAGTGTGACAATTAAATAAGATAGTCTACAAACAGTACAAACAGTAGGCATTTAATAAATACTAATTCTCAACTTGCTATCTATCCTGACATATCCTATTACCATGAAAACCTTAACCAGATTCATGAGAAAGTCTAATATAGCAAACCTCTGGGAATATGTATTAGTACATGGTACTACCATATATCAAGTCTAGTCTGGACCTTCACCAAATTAGATGTTGGTCTATTAACAATAAAGGATGCTAGATCTCTGCTCTCAACTGGTTCCAAGTCTAGTGGGGAAGAGAAATACTATAAATAGGTAATTATAAGACTGTGTTCTGTGCTACAATAATGGTGTGAATAGAGTGTTACAGTAACACAGAGAAAGGAACTATTAACTGTTCAAGGACAAAGTGACCTCAGATAGGCTAATTTAGAGGAACAATTAATAAAACACCCATAATTTCCCAAAGTACAGGTAATATCTCTTCTGAGCTCATTAGACAAAGAAAATATTAAAAGCCCAAAATTTCCCATAAGCTAGAATATAACTAACTTTCACTGTAGCACAAAGGCTCAGAAGCACAAGAGCAATTGTCTTCAGTATTAATGTAGTATTAATTTTATAATGTAATTTACAGGCAAACAGACCTCAGGTACACAAGCCAAAACTCATGAAAAAGATTATTGAACTTGCAGGATGAATTTCAAACATCTTAATAGCACAAGCAAGTGGTATGAGAATGTCGCTAGAATTCATAGTGTGTTTACATAGATTTACCTCAACTCTTCCTGGGTTTACCTTTTGTGCATTTAAAGAGCATTGCATGAAATTAAATAAGTGTCTAAAGGGTATTGAAGAAAATTATATTTTTCTTCCAAATTTTAAATTATAGAAAGATAATTGGGAAAAAAACAAAACAAGTCTTAGTATCCTTCATTTCTTATCTCATCTGGAAAATAAGGTGTTTTCTCATCTGGAAAATAAGGTGTTTTGCAACCATTTTCATTCTAAAATTTATTTCTATGTATAGAAAATTGAGGCTTTTAATGTCACCAGTCACATTGTCTGCTTTTAAAGAACCACAGTGGCAACTTCTACATTGTAGATTAAGCGAACCATGATGGTAGAATTTCTTTTTTAATTCTTGCAGTGGTTTGAGCTTTATCCACAAATTGAGTAATACATTTCTCTTGAGTTGAGGTAGATAATTTGTTTAAAAATGCAAGGATACATCTGTATGTTACACTTGCTAGCTAAGTTACTAAGGTGATTCATCAACTGTTACATTATTAATAGCTACTAATTACTGAATGTTTACTATGTGCTAGGTATTGCTCATCCATATATATATATATATATACACACACATATATATATATAAATAATTTCATTTCTTCTCACAACAACCTTATTAGGTAGCTATTATAACTGTCTACATTATAAGATGATGAAACTAAGACTTAGGGAATAAATATGACTTACCCAAGGACACAGAACTAATACATGTTCAAGGCAGGATTTGTACACAAGTCTTTTTGATTCTACACCTCAAATCCCTGCTCTTAGTCATGGCCTCCCAGTGTAGCCCTAATAGAAAACTTTCTTTCTTTATAGCTCTGTATTGTTTGGATGTTGCCTTAATAGCTTATTATATCTATGGACAGAAAAAATAATGGATAGTTCCAACTTTAAGTCCTTTAAATTTGTGATAATACATGTCTAATAACTCCATGAAGGCAGACATTCAGTCTGGTTTTACCACCATAGAATCCACCAGGAGTAACAAGCACCTGGCACATAGCAAACTCCATAATGGGCACATAATATGCACATTTGCCAAACCATGGGATTTTAATGCATTAACAAAAACAAAAAAGAAAAGTATGAGAAAATTTACACATTCTCTAGTCATGGTATTCATGTAAGTGGACAAACAAGCATGGGTTTCTAAGCACAAACCAAATTCAATAACCCAGCAATAAAATCCAACCAAACTTGTCTCTTGAGGATGAGTGCTTCAATGACTAGTGACCAGTACTGGCCTTCTGGTCAAGCATATTAATTGCACACTCCATATCTAATGATGACTTAGATGTCTATGTTTCCCTAAATGAGTAGTTTTATTTTTTAAATAAAGGCAATGGAATTTTTTTAAAAAATAATAATTCTCATGTAGAATACGTGAATAAAAATGGCAGCAATACACCCAAAGTTCTTGGATCTTAATGCTAATCTCTACCCTCCCTTAAACTCCATACTCTACCATGGTGATGTAGAACCTACTAGAAGCCTGAATTTGACTTTAAAAACCACTCTTCCTTAAATATTGTAATAGAGATAAGACCTCTTTCCACACAATGCTCATACAACTCTTGATTGGTTTTTATAAAGAATACAAAATTGTTATCAAAGAAACTGGCTTTGTTCTCAGATGTCCACAAGTTAGTTTATTCCCTCCAACAAAGTCCATACACCCAAATTGTCTGTTTTACACATTAGAGCTAGAAAATGTTCCCCATGAACTTTTATCTGATAGGAATTCTGGCCCTCCAGTACTGTGAGACACCCCTTTCTCCCCAGGATGCTAAGGGAGGAGGTGGTGCTTGTATGATGTTTCCAGAACTGCCTGCCCAGGATTGAAGTGGCTTATTAAAAATTCCTTACTGACTTGTATTAATATAAATTAGTAGGTAGAGAACATAATCCAGCACAAAGTACAAAATTTTATTCAAATAATTCTATTAGCATAATTATCCTTTATGAGGAAATTAAATGTACATTATTATACTTAATATGCCACAAATTATGGAAGCAAACATTTCACTTACAAGGTTCTGCAGTTCTCAAATAATTAGCCATATTGCGCCCTGGAAACTAAAATTAAATACATAAATTAAACCAGTAGTAGAGATAAAAACATTGTAAAAGGGGTCTGGATATAGTAGAGTATGTCATACCTGAGGCCCAGCCTTAAAGAGTCACTCTAGGCTTGGTCAGACAAGAATCAAATCAGGTTTCCTAAAGATCTGAGCATATGACTGAAGTGATCACTTGGAAAGTCTACCTCTGATGAAATAGTATTTATACAAATATGTCTCTTTTGCCTACTTTCTGAACATTATTCAGTCCTTAATCTCTGGAATAATCAGAGTGTGAATTCAGGAGCAAGGTGTTACATAAATTGAAAGTTATAGTTAATATCCCCTCCAATTTATACAAATGAAATTTTCTGCTCTTAGTTCTCTGAAGACACATACATGGAGACATAACAAGGACATCCCCTATTCCTCTTACTGGAAGTAGTTTTGGGTTGAATTTATAATATTTATATTGGCTACATTTAATGAAAATTGCTCCCCAGTTCACAAGCTGAGGGACTACTTTTTCTACTAGCTAATGCTACTTAGTTGCATGGAAAGATCAGTCTGACACTTAGCTTAAAAGGAAAAGGCATAAAACGAAACTTGAAATCCTTGTAACCTTTTATTCCCCTCCATGTATAGTTATTATTTCCTATAAAATGGGAAAACAAAATAACACTAGGTTCTTCCTGTTTGCGCCCCAGGCAGAATGTGAGACTCATCTTAAACATAAATTGTTCTCTCTCCGAAAGACAAAGTTGATGATGGGGTGGTGGTTATCTCACTAGTAATGCTGGTACCACAGCCACATCCAATATTCCTCATTTATACCTGAACACCCAACCCATAGGTGCTCTTTTCAACCATATGCTCTTTTAATATAAAATCTGCATTCTTAGAGCATAAGAGATTTTAAGCTACTTACCATCAAATAGATAATGCTTTTACCATAGATTAATGTAAAACCCACAGGAATAGGCACAAACTGTGAAGATCTTTGTATGCCATTTTAATTCCCACCAAAGAACATCCTTCACTGAGGAGTCAAACACAACTAAATGGTTTTACGTGGTCGGTTAACATCAGTTAGCCTTTGTCTTTGGCTAGTGCTAGCACAATGAGCACTAGGTTGCAGGTAGGAAGTTATATATGGGGCCAACATTGTGAACTCACACTCACCAAGTCTGAGCTACATACCATTACTGCTTAATGTTCAACCTGCCAACAACAGAGACCATTGATGAGTCATTGATACACCACTATCCCTCAAAATAACCCAACTAATCTACAACCCAACCCAACCCAAAATAAACCAACTAATCTACAATCTTCAAAGTAAGTTGGCTTTCTTGGACACCTTCAATCCTGGAAGGGTCAGAGATTTCTTTATACTCGAATCAATATATATTCTGCATATGGATTTGCCTAACCTGCCCACAGGACCACTGTATGAGAGCTTTCAGAGTATTTGATCCAACTACATGGGATCCCACACAATATAACATTGCATCAATAATAGAGACACACTTTACAGCAAAGGAGGTTTGGAAGTTGGTATATGACCATGGTGTCCACTCCTTCTATCATGTATTGTAACACCCAAAACTACTGGCCTATTAAGCTAGGGAACAGAATTTAAAGGCACAGCTGGGGTATAAGCTTGAAGATGATATATTGTAAGGATGGGTACTACACTCCAGGATGTAGTATGTATTCTTAAATCAATGATCCTTTTATGGTGTGGTATCCCCAATAAATAGGGGATGGAGAACAAAGTGTGGAATCAGAAATGGTCCCACCTACCATCACTCTCAGTGACTCTTTGCACTTCCATCCTACAGTTCTAGGTTTTGTGAGTTTAGAGGTCTTGATATCCAGAAGAATGGTTTCACCATGAAAACACAGTAATAGTTTCAACAAATTTCAAGCTATGACTATCACCTGAGCACTTTAGGCTCTGTGCTGAGATACCAGCATGCAAGAAAAGAAGTCACTACATGGCAAGTGTAATTTACCCTGTCCAACAGGAGAAGGAAGGGCTGTGGATACACAATGGGTGATGGGAAGAGTATATTTTATAGCTAAGTGATCAATCTAAGTGTCTTTTTTAATTTTTTGCCCCATTTAAATGATATGTGGACAAATACAATAGCCATAATCTGAGAAGAAAACTGACCAGGGGCTAAAATCTCTCAAGGACTATGTTCTGAATAATCAAACCATGAATGAGGGAAATCTAGGATGGAGAGTAGAGTAAATAAATCATGAAATATGAATATCAACTTTAGTCTCATACTACCTGCAGCTGCAGAGGCTTTAATTTATGCCACTAACAATCCTCTTTCCAGGAAAAGAGGCCCACCAGAATTCTGAAGGAGCTGCTCCCAGAAATAATACAAAAAAGATGGTTCCAAATAGTGCAAGGAGTAGACTATAGTATATGTTGTGGTACTGCTCAGATTCCTCAACCTCCTCTGGATTGAAGCATTCATTCCCCTGAAGTGCTAGAAGTGAGTGATTGATGCAGAATTATAAAATCTCAGGCTCCTTTCCCTAATTTGTGACAATTCTAAAGGTCATTCTACTCCAGAAGTACATGTGGGTTCAGGTGAGGCTTTTGTTGTGATTGCATCAAAGTCCAACTTCTTCCTCTGATCAATCCTGGCTCCTTTAGTGTCCCTCAAGAGTTGATTCAGAAAAAAAAAAATTCCTGTGCACAAATATCCATCTCACAGTCTGCTTTCCAGGGAATGGGAAATGACATTGTGGGAAACTAATACCAAAATCTGTATTAGTTTCCTAGGGTTGTTGTAACAATGTACTGCAAACTGAGTGACTTAACAGAAATTTAATCTCTTACAGTTTTTCTAGAGGTTATAAGTCCCAAGTCAAGATGTCTGTAGGGTCGGTCACTATTGAAAATTCTAAGGGAGAATCTGTCCCATACTTCTCTCCTAACCTCTGGTGATTGTTGGCAATTCTTGACATCCCTCAGCTTGAACATACATTACTCTAATCTCTGGCTTCATGTTCACATGGGACTCTCTTTTCTGTATTTTTGTGTTTAAATTTCCCCCTTCTTATAAGGATGGCAGTCTTTGGATTAAGGCATACTTAATCCAGTATAATCTCATTTTAATCCCATTATATCTATGAAGACCCAATCTCCAAATAAGGTCACATCCTGAAGTTCCAAATAGGCATGAATTGGAGGTGGGAGAGAGCACACTATTCAACCTAGTATACTGCAACAGAATAAAGGAGAAAAATTATATGATAATCCCAGTCAATGCAGAAAAATTATTTAATAAATTCAACATTCATTAATGAAAAGAAAAAAGGTTCTTAGTCAACTAGAAATAGAAGGGAATTACTTTGGCCTGATAAATGACATCTATATAAAACTTATGGCAAACATCATATTTAATAATGACATATTGCATACTTTTTCTCTAAAATAGGGAATGAGGGAAAAATACTAACTTCACTTATTATTAGCATTGTTTAATAAGAAGAAGTAAAATTCCCTTTACTAACCTCACAGTTCTACAGAAAATTATGAGCAATCTACAAAATACTAGTAGAATTAATGAGTGAATATAGTAAAAGAAAATTAAAACAAAGGGAGATTCATCCACTAGAATGGAAAAATAAATAAGACTGACAACAGCAAATTATGAAAATAAACTGAAAAATTATACAACCACTTTGAAATATTGTTCGGCATTTTCTTATAAAGTTAAACACAAACCTACCTTATGACACAGGAATTCCACTATTTACCAAACAGAAACTAAAAATATATCCATAAAAAACTTATACAAGAATATTTATAGCAACTCTATTTATAATCTACAGCAGTGGTCCCCAAGCTTTTTGGTACCAGGTACCAGTTTCATGGAGGACAATTTTCCCACAGATGAGGTCTGGGGGGGGTGTGTGTGGTTTTGGAATGATTCAAGCACATTACATTTATTGTGCAGTTTATTTCTATTATTATTACATTGTAATATGTAATGAAACAATTATACAGCTCACTATAATGCAGAATCAGTGGGAGCCCTGAGCTTGTTTTCCTGCAACTAGATGATCCCATGTGAGGGTGATGGGAGACAGTGACACCCGAGGTGTGGTGCTTATGTTCAGTCTACTCCGTAATCTCATTTTGGTTGCTGTCACTGAAGAAAACACTGCTTCACAAAGATAGGATGTTGGAAACGGAAGCAGGCTTTTCAGTGCTTTTGTGGCAATCTCAGGATACTCCGCCTTGTCCTTAATCCAGAGCATATGGAGATTTGAAGTTGTCTCAAACAAACTTTTAAGGCCACCATCATTTGTGATCTCAAGCAGTTGATCCTCTTCTAGTACGGATAAAGTCGATTCAACTGGCTTATTCACAAATGGGTTGTGGATCCATTCTTTCCTAGTTCAAGAGTCTTTTGTGGTTGGGAAGTAATGCTCAAACTCTTTTGAAAGCTGAGATAGGTGATCATGCAGCAGCCAGGAGAAAGAAGGCCCTGGCTCAGTCTCTTTCAAAATTTCTGCTAATGTTTGAAACATGTCAAAAATCCCAATGTTCACTTGTTGCCCCATAATTCCAGTATGGCTTTGAATGCAGCCTCTTTATCTGCTGACTTGAACACAGTTGTCATTCTCCCCTGAAGTGACAGATTGAGTTTGTTGAGCAGGTTGAATATGTCACACAAGTAGTCAAGTTTTACTACCCATTCTGTGGCACTGAAATGTGCTGCCAGTGGTGACTGTTTTTCTAAAAGAAATCTCTGGAGCGCTCTCATTAACTCAAGAACCCTAGCCAGAAATCTACCTTTAGAAAGTCATCTCACTTCTGTGTATAAGAGGAGACGTGTGTGCTTTGTGTCCATCTCCTCACAGAGCTGCGTGAACATACGTGAGTTAAGCGCATGTACTTTAATGTGGTTGATAATTTTAATCACATCCTGCAAAACGTTGTTAAAGTTCAGGTGACATTTTTCGGCTAGCCAGCATTTCTCTATGGATGACACAATGCATAGACTCACATTCAGAAGTGACCTCTTTTACCCAAGTAGTGAAACCAGAAAGCCGTCCAGTCATGGCAGCCACTCGGACTGTGCATATACTGACACGAAATGACCAATTCAGTTTTCCTGATAAGTAATCATTCAAAGACTTGAATAGTTCTGCAGCTATGGTATTGGTTGGCAACAAAAGTACACATAACATATCCTCACGCACATCCTCCTAAAAAATATATCACACGAAAACAAGCATTGTTGACTTGTTGTCAACATCGGTAGACTTGTCAACATCAGTAGACTTGTCAACTTGGATTGTGTACCACGGTGACTCATTAATCCTCTCTAACAATTGTGCCTCAATATCCTCTGCTATTTCATCAATTCATCTAGTTATGGTGCTAGCCGAAAGAGGAACATATGCCACCTTTTGAACTGCAGCCTCTCCTAAAAGTTCACAACAAACGTCCTCAGAAGCAGGCAGGATCAACTCTTCACCAATAGTAAAGGGCTTCTTAGCTTCAGCAATGCGATTAGCCACTAAGAATTATGCTGTCAGCGCAGACACATGTGAAGAAGTGGTGGCCTTTGATAATTGCTTCTGTTCTTCATGTTCACATTTTTTTCTTTTGAAAAACTCCAAAGGCATGTCTTTTAATGCAGTATGCTTGCTCTCCATGTGGTGAAGCAGCTTTGAAGGTTTCACGGCTTCGTTGGATAGCCGGTTGCCACATATTATACAAAGTGAGCTTGGACAATGTGAATCACCTGTTGCAATGAACCAGTAATTTAAGTAGCACTCTTGGTATTTTCTTCTAAATGCAGCTTTCTTTTTGTTGGCAGTCTTAGAGTCTTCTGTTGTCTCATCATTGGGTCTTTCCCCCTTTTCAAAGAAGCTCTCCAGCGACGTTTGTTTTTTACTCATTTTGGCTAGAGTTAGCTTGTGGGCTTACCAAAACTGTGACTGAGACAAGTGCACAGTGCAGAAAAGAGGTGTGGGTGGAAGTGGCAAATAAAATAATGGGCAGGCCATGCATGGACTAAAATAAGTGTCAGATACTGACTTAAAGCCTGTCACCAGATGCAGCTGTACAAAGGAAGTACATCAACTCACTTGCCACTATAAAGCCTGCCACCAGATGCAGTTTAATTGTCACTTGCCACTCACTGATAGGGTTCTGATATGAATCTGCAAGCAGTTAATTTATTATGGTCTCTGTGCAGTCAAACCTCTCTGCTAATGATAATCTGTATTTGCAGCCGCTCCCCAGCGCTAGCATCACCACTTCAGCTCCACCTCAGATCATCAGGCATTAGATTCTCATAAGGAGTGTGCAACCTGGATCCCTCGCATGCGCAGTTCACAGTAGGGTTCGCACTCCTATGAGAATCTAATGCCACCACTGATCTGACAGGAGGCAGAGCTCAGGCAGTAATGTGAGTGATGGGGAGCGGCTGTAAATACAGATGAAATTTTGCTGACTCGCCGGGCTGCTCACCCCCTGCTGTGTGGCCCGGTTCCTAACAGGCCACTGACTGGTACCAGTTGATCAGGGGGTGGGGACCCCGATCTACAGTAATCAAGACAGTGTGATATTAGTGTAAGCATAGACAATTCAATAAACAGTCAACTGATTATCTAAAAGATAAATTCATTCAATGGGGAAAGACTTCTCAACAAATAGTGTTGAAACAACTTGATAAATATATTCATAATAGCTTGTACCTGAAAACAACCCAAATTCCTACCAAAAGAAGACAGATAAATAGTCATATACAATGGAATCCTACTTATCAATTCAAAAAAAAGAATGGGGCTTCCCTGGTGGTGCAGTGGTTGAGAGTCCACCTGCCGACGCAGGGGACATGGGTTTGTGCCCCGGTCCGGGAAGATCCCACATGCCGCGGAGCGGCTGGGCCTGTGAGCCATGGCCGCTGAGCCTGCACGTCCGGAGCCTGTGCTCTGCAACGGGAGAGGCCACAACGGTGAGAGGCCCGCGTTCCGCAAAAAAAAAGAATTGTTGTTACATGTAAGAGCATGAATGATTCTTAAAAAATTATTTTGAGTAAAAGAATCCATGAACAAAAGAGAAAATATTTTATGACACTATTTATATGAAATACAAAAATAGACAAAACTAACCTATCATGTTAGAAATGAGAATAGTTGCCTACAAGGGTGTAAAGGTGAGGATTGACAGAAAAGGCACAAAAGTAAAATCCCTGGGCTCATGGAAATGATCTATGTCTCAGTTAAGATGTTGGATAGATGTCTGTCAAAACTCTGATTGTCCATTTAAGATCTTTGCATTTTACTGTATGTAGATATTCTTTCTTAGTGAAATGAAATAAATAAATAAATATAGTTATTGGAACTCTGGGAAGTGAATTATAATAATAGAAAGTTTTCAGATTATACCAAAGCTGTCATTAAGTGAAAGAGAGGCAGCTCAAATAGAAATAATAAATAGATGCGAGGATTTTAACAAATAATCTGAGAATAAATCATTGGAAAATGATTTGAATTTCTTGCTGACTTGACATGAAAACTTATTTCAATGAAGGTAACATAATATGCCCTAACAAGGGCATCAGTGACACTGATAGCAGAGTGGTTTATGAATGTCGTGAACTCAAGAAGTATTTAAGATTAGCCATTGCACAAAAGAAACTTTAAGTTCCCTGTTCACACTTGATAAACTCAGAGAGGCTTTCTCAAATTTGACACCAATCCTGAAATACAGCATGACATTATCAGTAATGAATTATGAAGCAGAAAGAAACTTTTCTAAACTATCAATAATAAAGAACGATTTCATATCAGCCTTGCTAAAGATTGTATTATCTTTCTATTCTCCACAGAAGATGATATTACAAAATATTTATCATATGAAAAAGCAATCAAAGAGTATGCTGCCAGAAATGTAGGAAAAATGATTATAAATGTCCGTCAGAAATTTCATTAATGAATATATTAAGGTATTATTCTGGATTTTGTGATCATTGTGGTATATTTTAGCATTTTATAATTTGTAACTTGTTATGATTTCTCATTCTAAATATTTCCTTCACCTTTCCACCCAACTTTATAGTCATAATTTTGTAATCTTTCTTCTCAAGGAGGATAAGAAAAATGATATGAGATTCAATCTTCATGAAACCTGGATCTGGCCCTCCTTCAATTCCTTTCAAGGGTCATATCTTACAGGTGGTAACAATGTCCCATCTTTACATTCCTAGGATACTGCACCACCCTTGTGTTTTTCCCACCCTCAACCTCATCCCTATAGGCTACTCTTCTCTACTACTTCCCTATTGCATTAATAGGTTAATTCCATTTGAAACACTTAAAGTTCAAATAAGGACTTATGGTTTCATAATCAGCTCTTTTTCTTCCAAACACATAATCCATATTTTATCTTCTTAACAATTTGTCAATCGACTCTAATGTTGTTTATATTATTGTCTCTAAATCTCTGTAAAAAGGACTTTTTTTTGATAG
>NW_006794257.1:541779-552064 GCF_000442215.2 Lipotes vexillifer | reverse complement strand
GGGAAAGAAATAAGATTATAACACAGAATAGATATCACCAGCTAATCTCTAATTGATTTAATACTCTTATGGCTGAATTAAATATTGTAATACAAATAACAACAATAAGATTTTATAACACTCAACTCCAAAGAGAGAAGGGGGAAATATCCAAAGATCTATTCCAATTTTTTTTCTCCTTTCTCTTCTGGACCTTACAAAATTCACAATGGCTGGCAAATAGTTAAGATTTACAAGATGATATCTTTGCCAGTGGGTGAATAGGAGATTTAATCACTGTTGCCTTGACTTAGCTGGCAAAACAGTTTAAACATGAAGAATTAGATTATTATGCAGTTATTTTAAATGATGTTTACATTAAAAATTATGACAGAAAAATATTCAAAATAAATTTAAAAGATGGTTACAAAATGAGTTGTACCATATAATACTAGTGTTTATTTTTAAAACATTCTCTATATGTATGTAAAAGTCTAGAAGGAAATAGAAGAAAATGTTAACAGTGAAAGACATCTCTGGGTGGTATGACTGCTGAGTTTCTTTAAGTTCGACCATAGTTACCATGCTTCTACGACTATATGTTTCATTTTATAGTAAAGAAGTTTTAAAAATAAAGTTTCTATAGAAGTCTTAATGATATGGGAATTATTCACAATACAATAGAGAAGAAATAAGCTAAAAATATTTTATATACACTATGATCCTAGGATACAAGTATATGTGTATGTATACATAAGTACATGTATATACAAATGCATTTTATTTAAATTTTTTAAAATATATACAAACCAGCACTCATATTTACTGGGAAAAGATCAGAAGTCAGTATAGCATATAGTTAATAGGGGTTCTTTCAAGGATTTGAGTATATGAGCGATTTTCACTTTCTCTTTTATACTTTTTATGTTCAATTTTTTCTGCAATTAATATATACTGTTTTTTAAATGAAGGAGCAAGAACAAGACAGAGGGAAAGAAAATGTTCAGAAAACAGTTTCTCTTTTGCTTTATAACAATAACTGCTCCTAGTAATACTGCATAAAGCCAAACATTTCCTACCTCAAATTTGGGACGAATATTCTCACCGCATTCAGAGAGTGGGAAAGAACAAAACCTCAAGCATAAAGATTTTTCAGCCCAAATATGGGTATGAACACTGGAGAAAAATTAGGGTAGTACGAGGAAGAGAAAAATGCAGCAGAACAAAGCAAATGACCAAACAGATAAACAAAGATATTTGTAAAGATTTGTAATTAGGTCAGCAAGCTCAGGAGTGATTATAGTTTGACTTTGAGACATTGTTGAGGGTGCCTGCAGGACTGCAATACATACACAATCTGAACAAAGACATTACAAGAAGCCATTATCAACACAGCCAATAAGATCAAGAAAAATCGAATCACAAACACACACACACACACACACACACACACACACACACACACACACACACACACACACACAGGGCCAAGTCATGAATCCAGCCCCTGAAGCATGGATGGGCTGGAACACAGATCTGACAAATGATTGCCAACTATTTAAAGGGGCAAAGGGGTGGGAAGGTGAGGGTGGTGTCAGGTATTCCTGGTAAATTAAACTCACACAGAGAACATTTAGTAATAACAATAACCCATTCTTAAATAAAGAAGTTAACTCTTTGAGTTATGTTTGACTTCTAATTTCCCCTGCATTGTGCTTCTGGTGAACAAATATCTTCGTTCAAATTTGATAAATATCAATACAATTTGGTACAGTTTGCCAAAGAAATACCCTGACAGATTTTAAGAACCTTCATTAACACACCAGTGTCCAAGTAAAAGTCAATTCTGCTTGATTAAATTTGACAGCAGCTCAACCTACCCTGTGTGTAAAGAAATTTGGGTAGAGGTGGTTTTGTGTATATATATTAAAAAAACACTATCAGTTGAAAATTATATCATCCTAAAAACAAAACCAAAAAACTGAGGTGAGTCTGATTGTCAATGTCCTCTGAATAGCACTTTTTTTTTTTTTTTTTTTTGCGGTACGCGGGCCTCTCACTGTTGTGGCCTCTCGCGTTGCGGAGCCCGGACAAGCAGGCTCAGACGCCATGGCTCACGGGCCCAGCCGCTCCGCGGCATGTGGGATCTTCCCGGACCGGGGCACCAACCCGTGTCCCCTGCATCGGCAGGCGGACTCTCAACCACTGCGCCACCAGGGAAGCCCTGAATAGTACTTCTTAACATTTACTAATCTCTTTGTAGTTTGCATGTTATTGGTACAGAAGTATTCATTTCATCTAACTGGTTTGAACTGAGAAGGTTAGGTATTATGGAATGACCAAAAGTTATAAGAAAAGTTTTCAGCTCCATTTCATCCCTAAGTTAGGATGGCTCTCTAGTACCAGACCCCAGGGACCAATCACACATCCTCTCTCAGGGGAAGCTCCCATCAGCAGTACGTGTAAGAGTTGAAGCTGGGCACCAGTCCATGGGAAAACTATAAACTGAACCAAAATCACCAGTGAACTTTCAGAGGGTAATAACTTCTGTTCACTTCTACCTTACCTATGTTTAAACCAGTGATTCACCTCTGAAAAGCCATTTTAAAAAATCACAATACCTTTTAACCATCCACAAAACAACAGCCTAATCTCTTTTAAAATCTACTGTTTATACTAAGATATATGATTATTTCAAGTAAGTATGGAAGACCTAATTCCAGGAGGAAAATGGTATGTATATGGGTTGAGTGCAAGGGCTTTTTGTTTTTTTTCAAAACAGATTACCTCATGTAGCATAATCTCTGTCTTCAAATTGAGGAGATGGAAGAAATGAGATGAGATTAGAAAGAGATATGTAATCAGTATGGTAGATAATATTTACTACAAGGATATAGTCAAGAGGCAGGCAGGTGTTAAAATGAGCCATTGTCTAGAACAGTAAGTTACTTAAACACCTTTGTGAGTTTTAGAAGGAGAAACACCAACTTTATTCTGTTTTCAAAGGTGAGATATCAACTACTTTGGAAACTAAAAATTCTAACTTCAGGTCCTTGGAACTTAAACTTAGAAGTCTGATATAAAAAAAGAAATAACTCTCTTACAAAATATGCATTTGTATATTTGAATATGCAAATGCTTGGCAATTAATAATTTATTGGAAGTAGTCTAAAGATCATTGCTTTATTCTATATATTGATCTAAAAATCATTGTTTTATCTTATGAATGAATTAAGTCCTGGAAAAAGGATGAAAAAAAGTCTCAATATTTAATACTGTTGTAAAATTTTACAAATTGCCATCCAAGGAGTACAAGCAAATAATGATAATATCTACCATTAATATAGTGGCTAATATTTTTCTAATTTTACTAACACCATACCTATGTATTTTTCAAGACAGGTATTATTTTCAAGACAGGTATTATTTTCTTAATTTTATAAACCATAACCAATAAACCTATAGTAAGAAATAGAGTCAGAATTGCATCATGAGGTTTCTTTTTTCCTTTTTCTCTCTCTTTTTTTATTATTGTCAAACCCAGCAAACAGCCTCATACAGGGTATAAATAATCCACAAATACCATCCCAGGGTTTCTTTTAATTCCCTTTACCTGATTCAAATAAGAAAGGTCAAACATGAAGGAAGATCTCTCATAGGCTCCTGTATACCTTCACACTGTTCTTTCAGGTAATCATGAACTATTGCCTTAACACTCCATTCATTTATTACTCAATTCCATCTGTCCATTCACTCATTCATTCAATTCAATAGGGAAATAGCCATAGTCAGGGCATTTATAGTGTTTGTCCTCACAGAGTTTATAACTTAATGGAGGAAATCAAGGAATGAAAAGCTGGTGCAGCACAATAAGCCCTGTGATAAGAGAATTTGAGACTTGAGCAGTATGAAAGTCTTCCCAGAGAAAACAGACTTGAAGAGGAGTGCATTTAGTCGTGGCAGAAAAAAAGAAAAAGAGTCCTGCCCCTTGTGCCCCACTCTTGAGCATAACTTAGCTCAGTCAGTAGTATCCCAAAACTCTACTGCCCTCTACCCATACATTCGGTGGTCCTAATCAATAGACAATCAATAGACCATTTGATAATCTCATTAATGTAACTGAATGGTCCTCTAGAGAGCATACAAATTTACACAGAGAAACTGTTTTAATAGCAGAATCTCCAAAATGTAAAAGATCAGATGAAAATATGAGTGCTCTGGGGCTTCCAGCCTATGCATATTTGCTTATTCACCCTCATTTTACCAGAAGTAGGATAGAGTTACATAATACTCTGCTTTGTAAAGTTGCTCATCCTGATATAGATATTATACTAATACCATTCCCTAGATAAGGATGTGCACAGGGTGAAGAATAATAAAGGCATAAAGTCAGGATGGATTTTAATTCCTGGTCCTTGAGAATTCCATTAAGCTATATGGCTTCCCACAACCATGATTCTACCAATCAATTACACGAATAGTGTAAAGGAAACAACCAAACCACAACATTAAAGTAACAAAAAAGAGTTTCTGTTTAAGGGAATGAAATGAACTTTAAAAACAGAAACTATTATATATGAAAGTATGTATTTCATAGAGATTTTTGTGGTATTTTCTAAGTATGAAAGTATTAAATTTATCTTCAAATAATAACATGGGGGTCCTTAATAAATCCATGTTAGAAAAAGATGGATAAATGGAAAGATAAATAATGTATTTATTTATTTAACATCTATTGGATACTATATTCCTAGTACTATTTCAGATATGAGTCAGTCCTCTAAGGTGTCTGCTCTCAGGAAAATGAGCTCTGTGGACCTGGGAGAGGAACGAGGGGGCCAGTGTGTCTGGAATATGCTGGGAAAAATAATACAGGATGAGCTTGGAAACATAGGCAGGTACCAAGTAGTGCGTGATCTTATAAAGCCAAGGTACTTATTTTAAGAGCTAAACACTAACATAATATAATTTATGATTTTAAAAAGTCACTCGGCTTACTGTCAGGTTTACAGTGAGAAAGTGTAGAAATGAGACTAGTAAAGCGTCTTGCTGGTAGGAGGTATCGGTAGTTCAGGTTACAGTGGTATCTGAGCAGACAGAAAAGAGTGTAGATTCCAACTAGGCTTATATGTTTGAAAATGGTACTAGCTGATGGACAACGTGTGAAAGTTAAAGGGAAGATAAATCAAGGGGTTGAGTAACTGAGTAGATGATATCATTTACTGAGCTCAAAAAGACAGAGCACAGCATACTTGGGGAAAATCAAAGGTTCCATTTTGGCCAAATTAACTTTGAAATGCCTGTTAGACATTTGAGATGAGGCCATTGGATATATAATCTGGAGATGCAAACTGGAGAATATATATATATATATAGTGAGAGAGAGAGAGAGAGAGAATAGACAAGATTAGAGAGACATGTAGCATGTAGTTTTGGATGCCTTCCAACATTTAAAGTTTTGGTAAAGAAGGAGTCAGCAGAAAACTGTTAAATAGCCAACAAGGTGGATTAATAGTGACGTGGGAGAGAAGTCACAGAAACCAAGAATTCCAAGAAGGAAGGAGTTGGGCTTCCTTGGTGGCACAGCCTGCCGATACAGGGGACGCGGGTTCGTGCCCCGGTCCGGGAAGATCCCACATGCCGCGGAGCGGCTGGGCCTGTGAGCCATGGCCGCTGAGCCTGCACGTCCAGAGCCTGTGCTCTGCAAGGGGAGAGGCCACAACAGTGAGAGGCCTGCATACCGCAAAAAAATTTAAAAAATTAAAATAAAAATAAGGAAGGAGTCATCAGCTATGCTGAATGCTGCTGAAAAGTCAAGTATGATGGGGACTAGATAAGTGAGCGCTGAATTTGGCATTAAGGGATCATTTGGTAATTTAATAAGCAAACTCAGTGGTGTACAGACAGTAGCAGGAGTGGAGTGGGAGGATGAGTGAATTTGAAGTGAAGACAGGGAGGTAGTGAGTGTGCACGACTCTTGAGAATTTTTGCTGCCAAAGAGAGCAGAGAAATGAAAAGGCAGCTAAAAGCAGGGTGGTGGGATTAAGAGATTTTCCTGTTTTGTATGTGATATGTACATGTTAAAGTTATCAGTGCATGTTTCTATGAATCATACAGGAGAGGTGGAAAACGTGAAGATTTCATGATTCAGATGAGAGGATAAATCCACGTGGGAAGTCCCTGATAAGAACAAGAGTAAAGGGTGCAGGATGCAAGGGGATAAGTTGCAGGACTACCTCCTTGATAGAATAGAAGCAGGGACTCCTTGTCCCTTGTAAAAAGTGGAAAAAAGAGAGTATGGTACGCATACAGAGTATGGACACCTCCTCTAACAGTTTTCAAATCCAATGAGTTCTCAGCTGAAGGGTGAGGTGAAGCAGAGATATCTTGAGTGAGCAGGGCTTGATGCATATAGTGCAGTGGTCAAGTGCAAAATGAAAATGCAAGGACCTTTGTTGCAAAAGCAGGAAAAAAAGCAGTAAAAGTACTCGATATAAATTTTTCCTTTCTTCTGCTGTCTTTCTCTCAGCTTGCCATTATGTATTTTCTTTGTCATATAATGCCACTCTAAGTAAAGAAAAATTAAAATATTAAATTACTAGCACTTAATTTAAGCATTTCTTTTTATATTGTACAATGCCAGTTTTAACTGGAAATATAAAGGCACTAACTCATTTAAAGAATTACTGAAATTATAAATTTGTATTCCAGAGTTAATCCCTGGAGGGTGCCTCAAAATGACTAGAAAAGTCAATGAAAACTAGATTCAGGAAGGTTGGAAGGCAGAAAAGATGCCCTGCCAGGGATTGAGTCAGCAGGGGGAGTGCTCCCTTGGGAACTGGTATACTCATGGGGCCAGTGCAAACACTTATTTGGGCCTAGGGGCCCCTGCTTGTGGCTCAGGACATACGTGCTGGGCAACTTTTCCTGCCTGCTGCTAGACTGATATATTGCAACCTGAAGCAGGGGGAGGGGTGGTGGTGATCTGGAAAAGTCGAGCCAGGCACCTCCTCTCCCCATAGGCCTGCCGTCCCAACCATGGTGAACAGGCAGTATCCAGGGTCTTTAAATCCCTGTGCATGCATGCATGCATCCTCAGTACTCAGGATGCACTGGATCAAGGGTGGGCTAGGGGCTTTCTCCCACCCATACCTAGTCTCAGCCTGCCCACCCTCTGGATGCATGTGTAACTGTCAGCCTAGGGTGAGATGGCTGCCACCGCAACCCATCCAAGGCCTTTGTGTGGGGAGAAGGGCAACAGCAAACAAAGGCCTCTCCCAACTAATACAACCTAGTCACTGCCCCAGGGAGAGAGCAACATCCTTCCTGGATGGGGAGGCTGGGCAAGGGTATGGGGTGTCAGGGACAGTAGATGACATAGAACCCATTCCCAGGAGGCAGGGATGTGACAAGAGACAGGATTATGCATAAACCAAGACTTCAAGGCCCTGCCAACTTCTCCATTGTCTCATAGGACTTCATTTACCAAACATAAAATCTAAGATAACATTATTAAGAGTTTCAAGACAATAATGAGAAGCAATCACAGGCCATTAAGCCAGAGTTCCTTGTGTGGTTTCTGAGCATAGGGCTTTGTGTGTTTGCACTGGTTGTGTATCCATGAAGATGATCCTGTGTGGAAGGATTTGAAAGAGACCATTGGCTAGGTGCAGGTATGTTGGCTTACACTTTGTAAAGCCAAATCCATTAGCACAGCTTAAATGGGAGACATTTCTCCGTGAATTTTGCATGTTTCTGCATATCTTGCAAGCAGAGGCACTGATTGCCTTTAATTCAAGACCATTTTTTCAAGGATGTCTGGATAGTGAACAGCTTTGAAAGACAGAGATATTGTATTTATCCAAAGCAAAGTGGAAGCATGGTTTTGCCCATTATGAAAGATCCAGACTACCGAATCTCAGGATTCCCCTCCTGAAAGCAGCTCATGATGTGTGCAGCTGTTATCTAGCCTTCCTCGTGTCTACCTGTGGGACCTGGATCTTAGAGAACTGCCCCTACCCCTACCCCAAAATGCTGACACTCTGGCTACCAGTCAGGCCATCATTCATCTCTGACCTAGGAATTGCATATCTTTTAACAGCATCCATTAATATGTGGTAGACTAACTTGTTAGCTTGCAAGTAAGGTAAAAATTCTACTTCTTCTTTTCTTTTTTTAAATTTATTTATTTTTGGCTGCATTGGGTATTCGTTGCTGTGAGCGGGCTCTCTCTAGTTGTGGCGAGCCGGGGCTACTCTTTGTTGTGGTGTGTGAGCTTCTCACTGCGGTGGCTTCTCCTGTTGCAGAGAACAGGCTCTAGGCACATGGGCTTCAGTAGCTGTGGCACACAGGCTCAGTAGTTGTGGCACACGGGCTTAGTTGGTCCATGGCATGTGGGATCTTCCTGGACCAGGATTGAACCTGTGTTCCCTGCATTGGCAGGTAGATTCTTAACCACTGTGCCACCAGGGAAGTCCCAAAATTCTATTTCTTGATACTTTTCCAGTTATGTCCTCTCTGATAAAGACTTTCCAAGAATAATTGAATTTGCAAAACACACTCTAAAATCCAGGTCATTGTCATTCCCCTGTTAGCAGATATAGTAAATGGAAGCATCCTGTCTGAAAAAAATAAAGCTTCTGGCTACTAAAACCGTGATTCACAAAGTGTGTTTCATTGGATCATAATCAGTGATACATACATACACATAAAGTCGCCTATATGATATAAATTCAAAGTAATGTTTTACTACAGAAGTTCTAAGATTAATGAAGTGTGCAAATTTTTTCTTCATACATCAGTAAAAATTGAGCATTATTCTCAATAGAAGTGTATGTATTCACATGTAAATTGAATAACTCACTGTTGTGATAATGTTATATACATTATAAAACACATAAAAATAAAATGAAATAGAAATATTATAAAAATAAATATTAAAAAATGTTCTCAAGTTTCCTTCCTACCTCCTATTGAATTATCTTGTACACCCTATGATATTGATGTACCCCATTTGGAGACTGGTGTTTTAATGTGTTTGATATACATTACAAATCTGCAAGAGAAGATGTATTATGTGCAGAGTTTCTCCAACATTTGTAACCATGGAAGTTTCCCCCACCACTCCAGGAATCTTTTAAGATGAGTGTTTCTTAAAAGGTGCCTTAAAAATATTGATCTATTCTCCAAAGTTTGCAAACTGATGACCTAGAGCAGTCTCATTTATTTCAATTGAGTTTGTATGACTTTATTAGCAATGTAGCTAGTCTCCAGTTTACCTACTCATAGTACTTCTGTTTGCATTAGAAATCTCCTTTACTCATTCATCTATCTAACATATAAAGTTCTTTTAGTTTTTTTTTGTTTGTTTTTTTTTTGCGGTACGCTGGCCTCTCACTGTTGTGGCCTCTCCCGTTGCGGAGCACAGGCTCCGGACACGCAGGCTCAGCGGCCATGGCTCATGGTCCCAGCCGCTCTGCGGCATGTGGGATCTTCCTGAAGCTGGCCACGAACCCGTGTCCCCTGCATCAGCAGGCGGACTCTGAACCACTGCGCCACCAGGGAAGCCCTCTTTTAGTTTTTTATCACCACTTGGACTGGTTTTAAACATCACATGAAGTTCAGTGGGAAGCTTCATGGTCTTTGAGGAGCATAATTTCTTCAGAGTGAACAGATAATTTTGGCCAGGGAGAGTAGGTGATAGCTTGCTTGAGTTGGACCTACACCAAATTGTTGTGCAGGGTAAGAGAATAGTTAATGTCCCTCCCCACTACTGTTTTAGGATTTTTTGTGCCAAAAACAGGATATTTATGATTTTAACATTACAGCTTTAGCCTATGGCCGAGCTTGAGGAAGACAGTTGCTGTCTGACACAATAATTAAAGAACAATAGACATTAGTTTGTCATTTCTCTTTTGTCACCAACCCCATCAGCAAGAGACAAATTTTTCACACAAAATAAAAATGTTAAGCTTACTTCAGAGTTATCTTATTGGATTTCAAATCAGCTTAGAAAAGAAAAGGAAATTTAAATGTTTCTCAAATTCTTACAATGAGGGTAAATTGAACATTTCAGAGTATAATAACTGAATCATATTAATCCAGTGAAATTTGCATTGTTTCTGTGATCCAGTGAAAAAAAGGCAAGAAGAGAGAAAGAAATTACACAAACAACAGGGTTAGTGCCTTCTTTTACTTGAAACGTTTTCAAATGTTAGCAAGAAAAGGGAAACATTTTGCAAGGTTTTGTGCCAACTGGAATTGTACTGACATTCATTCTATTCCCATAGGGAAGGAGTGGATGAGA